>NC_071510.1:53104658-53407688 GCF_027887155.1 Malaclemys terrapin pileata | reverse complement strand
GGGACTGGACTCGATGACCTCTCGAGGTCCCTTCCAGCCCTAGAATCTATTAAAACAAAGCCCTCAGTCCAGTTTGTGGAAACATACTGGTAACAAGATGGAGTTTAGGGTTGCATGATTTAGTCACATGCTCTTGCATACTCTAGTGAAAACGTTCACATGAAAGTCCATCAGGGGTGGATAGGTTTCTTCCATGGTCCATCGTGTTCATTGATGAGCCATCAACTTGAATACTCCATTCACAATGTGCTGGACGCAAATTACCCTATGGGTGATATCACAGGAGCAAACACATTTGAAATTCAGGTACATAGTCAATATTCATAACCTCAAAAACAAAAACGATACTTGCATACAAATAGGATAATCATATTCAGCAAACCATAACTTCTCCATTGACACCTTACTTGAAGCAGTTTGTACAAGATTTGTTGTGATTATTTAACAGTAGTAGCAACAATGATCTACATGGTCATATTTTAATCATATAACATCACATCATCTACTAGTATTTTTTGTCCTGAAACATCACAGTGCAGAGAAATCCTATTTCCATCTCTGGATGTTAGAAGGGCCTTCTACCTGGATAGGACTAAGCAGATTAAGAGATTGCCTAGACTCTTCATATACTTTGCAGATAAAGCTAAGGGGGCTCCTATTTCTGCTCAATGACTTTTAAAATGGATATTAGGTTGTATTTCTGTTATGATTGTGCAGGTGCTCATCCCTTCCTTCTCCCCCCCGTGAGTGAGAATGCATTCAAGCAGATCACAGGCAACATCTACTGCATTTTGGAACAATGTTCCAGTATCGGAGATATGTAGAGACACTACTTGGACTTCTGCCGTCAGATTTGATGTGTCATTTGTCTCTGCAGTACTTCTGAGTCCTGTTCCAAAGCTCCCTCCTGCTTCTAGGGATATTGCTCGGAAGTCAGCTGAAGTGAAGAACTCATAGGGACACTACTCAAAGAAGAAGGAAATGTTACTTAGTCTGTGCAGTAACTGTAGTTCTTTGAGATGTGTGTCTTAGTGCTTGACTATTCGTCCTCCTTTTCCTCTGCTTCAGTTGTTCCCTAGGGGATCACTGAGAACAGAAGGAACTGAGGACAGTTGGCCAGTGCATCCCTATATAGCCTCATTGACTGCCATGAGGAGGCATAAGGCTCATGTGCGAGCCAAATGGACACTGCTAGCTAGAAATCTCTGATCGAAGGCTCAGGAGGCACATATGCACCTGAAGTGTAGCACCCATAGGGACATACATTTCAAAGAACTACAATTACTGCACAGGATGAGTGACATTTTCCTCTCTTAGGATTCTTGTCCCCCTGAAGCACATGCTAGAATTTTTCAACCCAAACTCCAGGTCAACAGTTTTTTGTATTGCATGAGAACAGGCGTATTAAAGCATTATTAAAAAATGACCGAGGCTTTTAATTATACACTGAACATGGGAGCAGTATGTTTTTTCCCCCACACTTCACCAATATTATGGATGGATCTCTGGGGTTGAGGGTACCTCCGTCTCCATATTAATCGAATCCTTTGTCTGTCCATGGACACAGTTTGCAATTATACTTATTATTGCTTATTTTATTCATGGTTTTATGATGTGGACACTTGTCCACTAGTAACTGGGCAAAGACAGTTGAGAACTTTTTGATACTCTACCTATCAGAGCTAGTCTGTATTCATTAAAACACACGCAAAATAATAGAGGTGTTTGCCTCTCAGAGATACACTAGAAGATTCGTACCGGGGGCATTTATTATTGTATTAAGAATTTTTTTACACAAAATATAAGGTAGTACATTTACTGCTACCATATGAAATATCATTAACCATATAAATAGTAGACAAAATAAAATGAAAACAATAGTCATTTTCTGAAACATAATCCATTTTATTGATTGTGCACTTATTAATTCACAAAATGTGATATTTCATAATAGCTGTA
Organism: Malaclemys terrapin pileata; assembly: GCF_027887155.1. Classification (NCBI taxonomy): domain Eukaryota; kingdom Metazoa; phylum Chordata; order Testudines; family Emydidae; genus Malaclemys; species Malaclemys terrapin. The sequence goes on along the minus strand of NC_071510.1, from coordinate 53,405,729 downwards.
GTGCAAATTAGTGAGGTTCTACTGCATTTAGTAATTCTGTATTTAATTATCCTAAAAAGCATCTTTGATCATCAACAGGTTAAGAGAATTTTAACATCTTCTGTCAAGCATGCATCAGTTCACTACTGTTTCTTGTTCTGACATACGTAATCGTCAATGTTTCTTTTAGGCTTTTTTCTTAGACATGGAATTGGGTTATTTTAAAAATTCACCGAGTTCAAGCAAAGACTTTTCAAGTACAAATTTTGTTAATTTGAAGTTGTGTGGAAAGCCCACAGATTTCAGTGGGGATACTTTAATCATAACAAAAAAGCAATTGTTCAGGGTTTTTTTGTTTTGTTTTTTGTTTTGGTTATTTCACGTGGATTTAACCTTGGAGCAATTCCAGCTGTGTTAATAAGCCACAGGAAACTGCAGTGAACATATACATATGAAGAAATTATTTTTTTACCTAAGGAAACTGCAGTGAATATATATATATATATATATATTCACTGCAGTCTTTTTTTGTGATAGTTAAACAAGAGCAGCTGCTTACCGAAGCCAGTTTTTTCCTTACACATGAAATTAATAACCATGGACAAGACATGAAACTAGTTCTCGATTAGTAGTTGGCTGATTTACATCCAGTAGCTAGTATTTGATGTGTCTTTCATGTATAAGGTCAACTTTGTTTAATAAGGAATAAAGCATTAATTATATATGATGCTTTTGGCTGTATCTAGAATCAGAATCTAATTTAATGTAAGTAGAATGCAGGCTTCACATTCCTAGAAGATTAGCAGTAATCAACGCACTTATAAGAACTATGTGTACAAAGAAGCCTTGGTTACATAAATTGATATTTGTTGTTTGTAATGAGTACTACTGGTTATAGTTTCTTCCTTGCAATAGATATGGAATCTATCAAAGGATTTACCTGTTCAGTGCTATATCATGCCTGTGAGAGCCAGTAGAATAGTAAGGAGAACTAGCAGCTATAGCAATCAAGCAGTGGTGGAGGGAAGCATTAAGCCTATATAAGGAACATCATCATTTTAGAAGAGAGGAGCTGGCTAAGGCACCTCTTTCCCCTTTCTCATTTGCTTTGCTGCTCTGCCCACTGGCAGGAAAGGCTGGGAGCCTCAAACTCCTCAACCAGTCATCAGCTACTTCTGCCACATCCAGACTTCACCAGCCAGAGAAGAGTCGAGAGCTTTCTCTGCTTTTAGGCCAACACATTGTATTTATGTTCCATTTTGTAGGGGTGTGAGGAAGGTATGTTGTGGAAAACCTTCAGGGACATCTCACTTTTTTGTGCAAACAAAGCCCATAGAGAGGGCTTTCCCAATGAAAAATAACATTTCACAGTGTAACACAGTTGCCTTTTTTGCTGTGTCTACACTGAGAAGTTAGGTAATTCTCTTACCTTTCTTCTAGCATTTCTCCATTGGTGCTGACAATAGTGGGAGCACTAGTATAGACTAACCCCCAGACAATTTAACCATTGCATTGTGCAAACCTAGTCAGAGCAGCAATGGGGGTATTGCCTAAAATTCCCACTGTAAATAAGGCCTTTTTGTTTGCAGGCTGACAAGTTAAAATATTTGGACTTCATCCTATGAGATGTAAATTTAGAAAACTAATTATGACTAAATTCCAAATGCTTCTAGCCATTTAATTGTATCAGAAACATTCAACAAATATGTTGGTCCAGAGGGCACCATTCCTTTGAAGGGATGTTCCATAGGAAATAGGCTGTACATTTGGAATATGTAAATAATCAAATAGACTGCCTCAACCAAGATCTTTAAAAATAGGAGCCTAAAATCCTAGGTTTTTAAATAAATGATCTCAGTCAAATAAAGCTGCTTGGTGCTCAGCATTTTGGAATATTAGGTAATTTATTTAGGAGCCTAATCATGGACTTGAGTGTCTAACTTTTAGGCTCCTGTTTTTGAAATCCTAGGTTTTAAATCATATGCTTGATACTGTCCTTGGCATTTATGATAAATGTGATAGTTAGACTGCTGTCTATTAAAAATTGGTATAGTTTTATGGAATTTGAGGTTTCCTGTAAAAACTTGTCTTCCTTTATAACTTGTGCACTGAACTCCATATTGATGCTTAAAAAATAATAAGTACTAATGTTAAAATGAAAGAGTAGAAACTGAAGAACAGAAAATAACACTAAAGTCAATTAACAAAAAACATTGTGCAGATTTGTGGATAAAATTATGAGATTTGTATTGCCCTTTTTAACAATATGCTGTTCAAATTTTACTGTATTACTTTACATTTTCAAAATTTACTGTATTACAAATGTTACTGTATTTACCTTATTTAAATACATAACATTGTTTCGGAACAAATTTTGTGCACATTATATACTGTGTAAATGAGTGATATTGTCACTATCCTGATCTTCTCTTTTCCCTTCTATCCTATTGATGCTATATTCACTAATTGCATATTCTCTTTAATTAGTTTGTAAACAATATAGGGCAGGTACATCCCTATATGTTAGTTCAGCACCAGCACAATAGGGTCCCAATCCAGGGCCATAGTGTAAGTATTAATAATAAATAATACTCATAATGATTAATCCTGGTGTGGTGGTTGTGTTTCCTAGGTATAGCATATTTGAGTGGAATGTGCAGTGAAAAACGAAAATGTATTATTGCAGAGGACAATGGTCTGAATCTCGCATTTACCATTGCCCATGAGATGGGCCACAAGTAAGTACATGAAAGAAAACAAAGATTCCTAACATTTGTTGGCATGTATTATTCCAGACTCTAAATTTAATTTTAATTTTAATTTTAATTTTAATTCACGAGTTTATCTGTTATCACTTAACACAGGAGCTTTGGTTGTGTATGTGTGTTCTTGTTTTTTAATTAAGGAAGGCTATTACTTATGATAAGTTAAGGAAATTCATTTTTTGGTTAAAATTGACATAATTTGTCAATATAGCACATAAATCAAGAAAACAAATCTTTGAATGGCACATTAGTCATTCTATATATATAATAATTCATTAGAACATTTGGAAGATCTAATTTAATCTGGGGAAAAAACAGGTGTCTCCTGAACTTGTTTTGGGGATTTTGGTACTATACATCAAATGCAGCTCTGACTAATATTGCCAAAAAGCATGTAATGAAATCATAAGTTGACTGAGATTTTATTGAATTTGCCAGTCTCAAAATAGTTCCTATTAAATCACATTGGTCATCAAAACACTAGCTTTCCTCCACCCCAAACAGCACACAGATTGTTCTGAAGCTGAAGATGTACATTCTTTACAACCAGATGTTGTTCTTATTGGCTAGAAGGGGAGTAGGGAGTATTAAGGAGTAAACTTAATCCAAAAAAGCAATATGCTGCCAAAACAAATTAGATATCAAACTTGGAATTCACTGCTTGATCTCCCCACCCTTCAAAAAAGAATAAGTCAGTGCTTTACAATTGCAAATTTTACTCGGGGAGAATCTTCTGTATTAACCCTCAATATTTGATAAAAGTTTATCAATTAGGATAATGTTTTTAAAAGCAGTTCAGTTTTTGAGACCATCATTTCTGGAGGCTCTGCACTAGACATCTCCATCTGAGCTCTTGCATCTGCCGTTGACTTCAGTTGGAACTGTGAGCTCTCAGCCCCTCTGAAAATCAAGTGTCTCAAGATGGGCACCCTAAATTGGAAGCCACTTTTGAACATTTTAATCATACTGTCTAGAAAACTGAGATCCCAGTATCTAATACTGAAGAAGAAAGTCAATACTAAATGAGATTTTGGTTTTAAGGATAGCCTCTCCCGGTGAATTAGAGATGAATCATTTCTATGCAGTCATGGAGGATGGTGAGGAAGGTTACAGGGATGTTCATTCCAGGTGAATCCCTTCCACAGAAATAATTTAAGACCACTAAATTCCTTAAACTTTAAAAAAATATATAGAAATAAACACTTTCCTTTAAATTAATTTTTGGATATCTGCTGCTTATAGAAAGGAATTCTCAGAGAAAATACAATGAAATGTAAGGGAAAACCAAAAAACCCACGACCGGTTTGTAGATGACAATGAAAACCATGCACTGTTATAAAATGCATAAATAAATAAGCTTTATGAGCTCTTGTTGGCAAGATTTTTCAAAGAGCACATTTAGCGCACACGGCATTAAGTACAAACAAGTATGCTTGCAAAAACTTGGCAATATTTTCAGAACTGGAATTGAAGTGTCTTATGCAACTGAAAATAATTAATAGTTTAATTTTTGTGGGTTTGGTTTTGCATATCAAACTCCTTAATTGTATATTCTGTACTTTGGAATGGATTTCTGTCTGACCTACATGCAGACCTAATTGTAGACTCCTAATAGAACAATTCTGCAGAGCTGTGGTGCATTTGAGAGTATTTTCTCAGTTATCTACTTTGATATATCCACAAAATGCTCATAACCCGCTGTGCATAGTTGTAAATACATATTATTGTACTTACGGCTCTGTAGTCATGGTTGAATATACTATTATTTTTATTATTAATGTCATTTTTATGCCCTCCATTAAGTACACACAAGGGAGTTTCTATATGTAGCTTTCACAGTTCCCCATGAATACATTTTGAACATCATTCTATTGAACAATGATAATATAGAGAGTTTTTCGGTGGAGGTTGGAGTAGAGGTGGAGGTAAGGAGAGTGGTTAGAGAGGGATTGGTTTACAAGCATAAAGTGGAGGGGGATGAGGAAAGGAAATATGAGTGAGAGAAAAACGAGAAATGGAAGGAAAAGATATTAGGTGCTCAGATACTGATGATAAGAACTGGGATGGATAAATAGGTAGCGGAAGGAGAGAGGTGCATTGTGGAAACCATAAGCAAGACTGGCAGCAGAGGAACAGAGAATGAAGAGGGCAAAGGCGCACAGCCAGTCAGCATAGTTTGTTCCATTCAAACCTGTCTAATTTTTGTATCATAGCATGGAATATATGTTTTGTGTCTAAATTACAAATTGAAATATATATGACATCTTTTACTCTACTAATAAATAACATTTCTCTATACCGTGATAAGAAAAATACGGTACTTTTTATGTGTTGTGCAGTTTTGCTGCAGCTCTTTAGATGTGAGGAGGGAGCCAAATTCAGTCGTCATAAAGCTGAAAACATGTTTCAGAGAGCTGTAAATAAAAATACTCTACTATTATAAATGGCTTTAGCATTGTAAAAAATCTTAAAGTGATTTTTATAAACAGTTTTTCAAGTTAAAATCCTGATTGTTTCCTGCAGAAATAAATTTAAATCTGAAACATTCCAGAATTCTTTAGGAACAAAAGCCACATGGAATTACCAAACAGTACATGCTACAGATGGTTATCTTTGGTGTTACTCAATTACTGAGGTGTTTCACTATATTACAGTTTGTCTGCAAATGCCTTGACTCAGTAATGCACGTTTACCCCCCTGTGGGAACCACAACCTCTTATTCATGCTCTTAGTTCTGTTAAAAGATACATTGAAATATGAGATTAGTGGAATCAACATGGATTATCTTCTTTCATTCACGTTTTGAACTGCTTGTTTTTAGATTTTACCAGTTTCAGACTTCCCCACTCAATTAGTTAAATTATTATTAAAATGAGATTATGGCTTTTCAGCTTCTGTTTTCCTTTGGGATAAATTTAACTGCTGCTTTGTTACAGTAAATTAGTGGCTAATAGGAGTTCATTGTTTGTTGGCCTATGAGGCTCAAGATGCTGACGCTGCTTGGCATCTACAAGGGCTTAATCTTGATTTTGGAGGTAAAATATCCTGTTACAGTATCTGTGGAACTTAATCTTTGTGCTTTTGTTTCATATCTTCCTCCCACCCCTTTCTCTTATGTAGAACTTGGCCTGTGTGTGTTCTTCCATTTCATTTGTAGCTTTTTTTTATAATAATTTGAAGAAACCCTCTTCTAGTGGGAAACATTTATTTACGTATTTATTACAGTATGTCTAGAGGACATAACTAAGATTGGAGTCTTGTTGTTTCAGTCTCTGTACAAGTATAATTGAAGATCTTAAAATCTAAATAAATAATATATAATAGCACTTAGCACAATTTGGGAGCCATATAAATAATTGGAAGCATTCACTGGGTATCATCCAGTATCTGTATAGCTAGGAAACTAATTCTTAAAATAGCTTTCTGTGGTCACACCTTCCCCATAGAATGCTATTATAAATGTACCCAACCTTGTTTTTAACATTTTAAAGCTGATCACACAATACAGGTTACTTAACCAAGTGAAACATTTTGTATCAATGTGTTAAAATAGCTGTCTCCAGAAAATAATATACCATAGAGCCAGATATCTGATACAATAATACCTATATAGGGGCACAGAAAGCTGAGTAGTAGCTCCAGGACCTCTCTTGCTGTGTTCCTGAACACTCCTCTGGCTGTGAATCCCTCAGCAAGGAGGAAGCTACTGAGGAAATATTATGTATCTGGCTGCAGGAGGGGATGATGTAAGTATTCTGGCCCTGATTGATCTGCTCACTACCTCCTCCTTACCCCCACAGAGCTCTCCAAGGAGTTTAGGGAGAGTAGTGGAATACTTCTGTGCAATTCGTGGACACATACATCCCTTTTCCTGTGAAGATGTGGAGATCCTTGCACAGAGGACCCCTCGATGCACAGATCACAAGGGCACAATTTGGCCCCTAGTTACTAATTTCACCTTGATGATAACTTCCTTTATGCTTTCCAGCACAAAAATTCATTCTAAAGCATTTTAGTAAGAAATACAGATTAGGATTAAACAATTAATATCAGCATTAATACTTCTATTAATAGAGTTCATGCCTGTCTTCCTGAAGGCATAATTTAGATGAGGAATCCATTATTTCAATTTCTCACACTGCTTTTATTTCCCATTTCCTTAGTAATTCACTGTACTTCAGAATGTGCCCTGTTAAGTAAGATGATTCAATTGTAGCAGCAACAGTATTCTCTCAAGTCATAAAGCCAAAAGTTTTCAAACTAAGGTGCCTAAAGCTTACCTTCTCAATCCATATTTAGCTAAAAACAGGTTAAATGACTTGCTCAGGGACACACATTGAATCAATATTAGAGCCAGGATAAAACTTGAGAGCTTATGGCTTCAAGTCCATTTTTTAAAATTTGGATCACACTAGTGTGAGAAAAGTTATTCATTAATATTTTAGTTAAAAAATGTCTCATAATTACTTGTGAATGGTTTGCCCATAATGAAAAAATATTCACTGGGTAATTTATTTTAAAAATATCGTTACATTCATGAATAAATTATACAAATATTATTCAGCCAGATTCTATCAAAATTTTCCCTTCTCAAGAATGATCTTCTCTTACGATTAGATTCTGTTCTTTGCATATCAGGGTGGAGCCTAATCTAGTCATACATGAAGCTAGCTGTAAAGTAACCAAGACCTTAAGAGACTTTTTATTCCCTGTACAGAAAATGAGATTTTTTTAGCAATGTCTCACCCAACCATGACTTTTCACAAATCACTACTACTCTCAGCTTGCATTTTTCACTCATCACCTTCATCCTGCTGATGTCCTTTTGGTTAGACCTTTATCTTTTGGAGTTTGGGGTTGGAAGTGGGATTACTGACTGCTCAGAAAAATGTCCACAGTTCCGCTGGCAACCTGTTTTTTATGGTTTGGTTAATCCCTCCTAGACAGTTGGTAGATTCTGTGTGCTCAAACCAATAGCCAGCATTCCACAGTAGTAACAGAGAGTGTATCTCTGTACCCTTTGGCATTTTTTATTTTTTCCCCAAATGTTAATAATAAAATAGTTTAGGTCGATTCCATCCTCTCCATAGCTGGGATCCCTCAGATGTCTGCTCCTAAGGTAGTTCTTCCTGAAGTACCATTTAGTCTCTGCACTACAGTCAGAGAGGTGGTGGCACTTTTAGAGGAACAGGAAGCTTAGTCAAAGGTAACTAAACTCCTAGAGGAGTAATGGGAGGTAGAGAAGCAACTAAGAGTTGCTAACCCTCCCTGAGAGGTCTTCTTCAAAATGGGCCCCAGGGAACCATCAGGTTGAGAGACCACATGCTCTGCCTCTTCCATGTATCCCCAAGTACTTGTGCCTGATGAGAAAATATCCCTCAGGTGCTTATTTCAAAAAGTGGTTACAATTTGTTCCTTAATAATACATATTTCCATTACTGTTGCACCTTTTCCCCCTAAAAATTCTATTAGTTTCTAAGTGCATATACATATTTGCTCTTGTTGAATTACGTTTTTAATTTATCAAGTATTTACAACTCCCGCACAACAAAATTAATAGGTTAACTGAAGCTATGGTTTATATTCTGCGTGCCTGTGGTTAGCTACTGTATTTTTCTGTTGTTTTCTTTCTCTTTATTCTCTATTCATTATTGTTATAATTCTTAATTGGCTAGTGCATTAAAGTATTTTAGAGTAATCGTTATTCTAGGCACAGGCCTCAAATTCTTGAAAGGTTAAAAAATATTTGTATTGTAAATTGGCATTCTTTTTCTTTCAACGGGTCCTTGTCTCATTTTAGGGCCTGATCCTACTATGTGTGCAAATAAGCATACACAGTGGGTTAGGTGTTTGCAGAATCTAGTCCTTAAATTGTAAACTCTTCAGAGTTTGAATTCTAAACCTCATTTTGATCTAACGTACACCAGTTTAATACTGGTCCAACACAATTCATTTATGTGGACGTGCTTCTGATTTACTCTGTTGTGAGAAAAGAATCCGGTCCTCCATCTCTAATTTGTATATGCACTGTGCTTCAATGGTGGCATACAAGTAATTAATAATAATAATACATAAGAGCTTTCAAGTGTAATAGTGTGGTGTCACTGAGAGAGTCTGCTGCAATGAATGTACCATGTTTGCAGGAACTTTTGAGCTCCTGTTGCAGGATAAATATCAAATAATATCTTTTCAGTGTGGACTTAATTTTTTCCAGAAGGTGTGTGCATAGCCTCACTTAACTTGTATAGCAAAACATTTGTTCAGATGTGAAAGAAGTGTCATTTCGGAATGCATGACTATAATAAAAGCATAAAAGCCTCACCCGATACTTTTTTCACAAGAGCATAAGAATGGCCATACTGGGCCAGATCATCTAGCCCAGTATCCTGTCATCTGACGAGGGCCAGAGCCAGATGTTTCAGAGGGAATGAACAGAATAGGGGAATTATCAAGTGATCCATGCCCTGTCATCCAGTCCCAGCTTCTGGGAGTCAGAATCTTAGGGACACCCAGAGCGTGGGGTTGCTTCCTTGACCATCTTGGCTAATAGACATTGATGTACCTATCCTCCGTGAACTTATCTAATTATTTTTTAAACCCAGTTATATTTTTGGCCTTCACAACATACCCTAGCAATAAGTTCTACGGGTGTATTATGTGAAGAAGTACTACCTTATTTAAAATCTTGTTTAAAATCTGCTGCCTATTAATTTCATTGGATGAGCCTTGGTTCTTGTGTTATGTGATGGGGTAAATAACACTTCCTTATTCACTTTCTCCACACCATTTATAGTTTTATAGACATCTATCATATCCCTCTTCAGTCAACTCTTTTCCAAGCTGAATATTCCCAGTCTTTTTAATCTCTCCTCAGACAAAAGCTGTTCCATACCCGTAATCATTTTTTTATGCGCTCCTTTGTAATTTTTCCAAGTCTAATATATCTTTTTTTAAATAGGGCAATCAGAACTGTACAAAGTATTCAAGGTGTGGGCCTACCATGGATTTATATAGTGGAATTATGGTATTTTCTGTTTTTTTAATCTATCCCTTTCCTAATGGTTCCTAACATTCTGTTAGCTTTTTTGACTGCTGCTACACATTGAGCAGATGTTTTCAGAGACCTATTTATGATGACTCCAAGATTTCTTTCTCGAGGGTAACGGCTAATTTACATTGCATCATTTTGTATGTATAGTTGGGATTATGCTTGCCAATGTGCATTACTTTGCATTTATCAACATGGAATTTCATCTGCCATTTTGTTGCCCCATCACCCTGTTTTGTGAGATCCCTTTGTAGTTCTTTGGAGTCAGCTTTGGACTTAAATATTTGAGTAATGTTGCATTGTCTGCAAACTTTGCCACTTCACTGTTTATCTCTTTTCCCAGATCACTTATGAATATATTGAACAGCACTGGTCCCAGTACAGATCCCTGGGGTACCACGCTATTTACTTCTATTCACTGTGAAAAGTGACCATTAATTCCTACCCTTTCTTTCCTATCTTTTAACACGTTACTGATCCATGAGAGGACCCTCCATTTTATCCCATGACTGCTTACTTTGCTTTGGTGAGGGGCCTTGTCAAAGGCTTTCTGGAAGTCTACGTACAGTATATCAACTGGATCACCTATCTGAGTACAGAGAAACTTAGGTGAAAAAAAAGTTTTCTAATTCCTATTTCATGTTAAATATCAACATGGGCCATCCTCAAAATCTCCCATAGTGTGCTCCAGCTTTCTGCATGATATCACAAAAATTTTCTGGCAGTGGCTTTTAAACAAGCTTGAGAGGTTTTATAAGATAAAAATATTTTTCAGTTGACTTGACAACCATGCATAATGTTAGTGGCAAGTTTATTTGACAAAGGCTCTTTGTCAAAATACATTTAAAGTGAGATTATATAAATGGAGGTTAGTTGAACAGAGTGAATTGAAGTATTGCTAATGTTTCAATTAGAGAATGTTTTCCATAGGATACTTCCTATATTCGTGCAATATGTGGCATGTATATGTTCTCTCAGCCAGGGTGGATTAAGCATTTCTTTATCCCACTCAGGATAATAAAGCTCCTGTTCTTACAGCAGAATCTGATCAGTTTCCATGCAGATATGATGCACTTTTTCTTAAAAGTGCAGCACTAATGTTTTTGTTAAATACAGCATTTTAGACTAGTGAAATGTTTCATCCCTTTACCCCAAACTGCCTTATCTTTCCTACCACACAAACACACATGCATGCATGCATAGGGTTACCATTCGTCCGGATTCCCCCGGACATGTCCGGGTTTTTGAGCTAAAAATAGCATCCGGGGGGAATTTGTAAATGTCCGGACTTCCCCTCCCACCCCATGCAGAGCGTGCGTGGCTAACAGGGCAGCCGGCCGGATGGTGCCACTTACATGGGGCTCCGACAGCCAGAGAGAGCCCCTCCTTCGCTTCCCCTGCAGCAGAGATCACTCCCTGCATTCGCAGATCGCCTCCGGCAGTCTGGAGCTCCTCCCCCGCTCCTCCTCCACTGCTGCCCAGCGTGCCGGGACGAATGGCTCAGGCCGTTCCTGAGCAAGTTCACAGAGACATTAGGCGAAGGCCAACAACAAGGGGGCCAGCGGGTCGGAGAAGGGGCAGGGAGGTTTTGGATGGGGCAGTCAAGAGACGGGGGGGGGATCGGGAGTTCGGGAGGGGGGTAGATAAGGTTTTGGGCAGTCAGGGTACGGGTAGGGGGTAGGGTCTTGGGGGGCAGTTAGGGGGGGGTCTTAGGAGGGGGCAGTTAGGGGACAAGGAACAGGGAGGCTTAGGTAGGGGGTGAGGTCCTGGAGGGCAGTTAGGAGCAGGGGTCCCAGGAGGGGACAGTCAGGGGACAAGGAGTGGGGGGGGGTTGGGAGTTCTGGGGGGCGGGGCTGTCAGGGGGCAGGAGTGGGGAGAGGGATCGGAGCAGTCAGGGGACAGGGAGCAGAGGGGTTTAGATGGGTCGGGAGTTCTGGGGGGGGCTGTCAGGGGGTGGAGAGTGGTTGGATGGGGGCGTAGGAGTCCCAGGGATCTGTCTGGGGGTGGGGGTGTGGATAAGGGTTGGGGCAGTCAGGGTACAGGTAGGGGGTAGGATCCTAGGGGGCCAGTTAGGATGGGGGGAGGGTCTCAGGAGGGGGCAGTCAGGGGACAAGAGGCAGGGAGGCTTAGGTAGGGGGTGGAGTCCTGGGGGGCAGTTAGGGGCAGGGGTCCCAGGTTGGGACAGTCAGGGGACAAGGAGCGAGGGGAGGGTTGGGGGTTCTGGGGGGGGTGGGAGGGGCAGGGGCGGGACTAGGGCAGGATGGGGGCTGGGCTATGGCAGGACGGGGGCGGGGCTAGGGCGGGGCTTTTCCCGTCCTCTTTTTTGCTTGCTGAAATATGGTAACCCTATGCATGCATGATTGTCTTGCTCTCACTTACATAAGAATGAATGGCTCCAAAAAGAGGGAAAGAGGAGCTCATGGATACAAGGAGCACTCTGCCCAGCACTAACATGATAAATTAGGTAAGAATAGAAATGTTAAGCCCCAGAACAGCACCACACACAGACGCAATTTCTGAAGTGGTTTTTTGTTTGTGAAAAAGTGCAGTTGTCTCTTACACATGTCTATTACATCATGTTGGGTTACTAAATACCATACCACTGAGATATTTCCCCAAATTGAACATTATGCAGTTTCATATCCATGATCATTACAATGAAAATGTGTTAGTGTGCTCTGTATGGTATGTATATTCTTCAATTAATTTGTCTCTTGGTAAAAGGTGATATATCAGTGAGTCTCCAGATTTTTTATTGCATTACATGGCATGGTGGAGGAGATGGGGAGTTAAGACTTCTGTATTCCCATTTTGTGTTCTCTTTTTATGCACATTTGTTATAGGTATTAAGGAAAGGGTGTGTGCAGCAACTTCCTCTTTATAACAGACCACAAGCTACATTGATGATGTTAAGGAAGGTACAGCAGATGTGTGTTTTGGGAATGCCTAGTTCTGCTTAAACAGAAGAGGGGCAAAGACGAGCAATACTTAACTTCCAAGTTATGAGGTCCCCAAAGTGAAGCAATGCCTATTACATTCTCCCAATATATTGAGAACTCTCTATAAAAATAAATAGATTATCTTTTAAAGCTTGGCATTATTTTCATAATATAAAATTTCTTCCACACAGGAGTTCCTCTGTTTAAACAATAGATAAATTTCTGCTATGTAATTCGCACTACCAATCTCTATTCTACATATTCTTCACTTGTTCAATGGATGGAACATTGGGCATGCAAAGCACAGAATGAATACATGTATGCATTAGGCATGGTATGGCGACATATTATGACAAGATATAATAGTTGAAATAATCTATTTTATAGTCATTTTTCTATTTTATTTTTAAAATCATTAAGGGCAGTTGCTACTTAGTACAGACTGAAACATCTTATCTTATTTTCTAGATCAGAGTGTCTCCTATTTTGTATTGTAATGAAACAGATTGACACTGAGACTTTTAAAAAGATAATAAGATAAGCACTCAATGTACTAATCAGGGGAGCAACTTTTTTCACTACCTTAGAAAAATTATTCAGGCTAACACAAAGATACTGGAAATAGCTGCTCTTCTGATTAGTACACTGGGGGCTAGATGCATCCAGGGGTTCAGGTGCCTAATTGCCACTTTAAGTGCCTAAACCCCAAATGTAGGCACCACTGGCATTCACAAAACCCTGCTCAGCTGCTTCCTAGCCCTGAAGGTTCCTAAACTTGCTTGGCACCTACATTTTTGCAGTAAAAATTCCTTACATGCCTATATTTCTGCCTCTGGGCACGCACATTGCTGCCTCACTCTAGGTGCTTGGTCACCTAAGCCCTTGTGTGAGCCACACTGCAGGGAGATAGGTGCTTCGCTGCCTATGCAGGGTGTCCAATCAGGTAAGCATTCTCAGAGGCCTCCTAACTCCACACCAAACAGCAGGACCTCCTGTGATGCTGCCAGACCAGGTGCCAGTTCTTGTCAAGGCTGTAGGTGTCTGCTGAGCATTGACAAATTCATAGCTGGAAACCAGACCAGCTCACCTCCATGTTAGTATTGTTCAGGATAGGTTTTAGACTTATAAGAATGTGTTTAGTGTTTAGACTTTATGGAAAGCTTCTAAATTGCTGCATGCATTAATTTCACTTGTAATGTCTGTATGCCATGTTATAAGGTAGTATGTAAGTTTTGCTTTATAACTATAAAAATGCCTGCTTTGTACCTGTGAACCCAGTCAGGAGGACTGGTCCATCATCCATCAAGTAGGACTAGTAAAACTAAATGCACCATTGTGAACATCACATTACAAAGACTTGATTAAGGGCCCCCTCACACCCATGAAGGCAAGAAAGCCCATTCCATCAGCTTGAATGCTGGAAGAAAGCGATAAAACAGGGACAAAAGAAACTTTTCTCTCTTTCTTTGCTGTTTGGACTTTCACCGGTCTGAAGCTAGGAAACAGAAGCATAAATTGCTAGGGTCAACCTGGGTTAGCCCTAAAAGACATTCAGTGCTGACAGTTTACTACAACTATGCACTTTTTGGAACCACAGACTGTAACTCATTTGTGTATATATGTTGCCTGCTTTAACGCTCTCATTTCTTTTTCCTCATTAATAAATCCTTAGTTAGTTTACTATTGGATTGGCTCCAAGATTTGTCTTTGGTGTGAGATCTGAAGTAAAAATTGACCTAGAGTACGTGACTTCTCTCTTGGGACTGGAAGCAACCTGAATCTTCTTGATCTTTGGTGTATGACAACCAACTATCACTAAGTCCAGTTTGCCTGGGTGGCAAGATAGAGCATGCCCAAGGGGACTGCATGAGACTCCATGGTCAAACTATTATAGTGCTTCAGAGTTCACATTTGTTTCTGGGTTGGTGAAATGCCACCAGTTTGGGGTGCCTGCCCTATTTTTTGACAGTCTGCCCTGAGGTTGGCACTCAAAGTTGTCAATCGCGCCAGACAGTGTGATAGCTCCCTCATAACTTTTAGCCCAGTTGTTAGGGTATTCACCCAGGGTATGGGAGCCCTCTGATTCACATCCTATCTCTGCCTGATGAGAAGAGGGATTTGAACAGAGATCTACTACATCTCAGGTGATGCACTGGTCTACAGGATATTCTGATATAGGATCTCTCTCAGGCTCTCCTGTTGAAGCTGTTCCACTATGGATAAATAATTAAAGACTCATTGGCACAGAGGGAATGGATCCTGGGTCTTCTGCCTCCTAGGTGAGTGTGCTAACCACTGGGCTCTAGAGTTATTTTGAGGCTGTATCTGGCTTAAGGACTCTTTAATTATGTTTGCAAAGTGGACCAGCTTTAACAAGAGAGATTAAGAAAACCCCATATCAGAATATCTCATAGCTCAGTGATTAGGCCACTCATCTGATGGATCCTTCTTCAAATCCCTTCTTCTCATCAAGTAGAGAAGAGGACTTGGACTGGGGGTCTCCTAAATCTCAGGTGAGCACCCTAACCACTGGGTTGGCACCTCCCTCCAGATCAAACTTAGGCACCTAACTCCTTGAAAGGGGTGGGACTTGGCACACATCCCTCCCCTGGCATCTCCTGTTACCCAGCTCAGGTAGCTCCCACCTCAGCATGCCAGCTTTTGTTAATCCCATTCCTAGGATGCCTATCTCTCTCCGTCCATTGTACAGGGAGCCAAGGCATCGAAACCAGGCTCAGTGAATGCCAATGATTTTCGAGCTGCCTTAAAAGATAGGCATTGTAACACTCAGCATCACAACATCCAAGTCCCTTTCTGAATCTACTGTGAGTACTTAATTTATTTTCTAGGTCAAACTGTCAAAGTATTAAACTATTTCATTATAGAACAAACTGGATCTAGAAAATAAGTACTCAACCCACACTCAGTAATAGTTACCCTTAATGATTTTAAAAATAAAATAAAATAGAAAAATAATATATACTATAAATAGAATATTTCAACTATTATATTATGTCATAGTAGTGGTGACTACTACTGACGTGTCACAAAATCCTCTATAAATAATAAAAAATATGTAAATAAAAAAAATAGATTTCTAAACAAAAATGTATTCTGAAATTATATTTTTTCCAGTACAAAATTTTTGGACTTATTATTTTCTGTGAAACTTTGAAAACACTTGTTTTTGTTCAGATAAGGAACACACAAAAATTTCAGAATGTCAAAAATTCCCACAAAATTGAAATTTTGATTTTCACCTGGCTCTACCTGTAGTCACAATCCATTCCCTGGGCACTCAGCAAACAAGTGAGGCAGTATTAGACCTTCTGTGGTCTGTCCCTTAGTCTCCCCACAGTGTACAGCTATGTGGTTTCTCCTATCACAATTGCTATATATGGGAAAGCATACCAGGAGATTCCATCTGATATATGTGCTAAGAGGAATAAAGAGATAGAATTTTGTTTCAGGTAATATTTCTGTGGTATTTTTAAATTGTCCGTTTCCCTTGTTTTTCTTTTATTTTAATATCACCTGTCCAAATATGGGCTATATCTGATTTTTTCCTATATTTGATCTGCATATTTTTAATGGATACTCTAATACAGTACTACATGCA
Organism: Malaclemys terrapin pileata; assembly: GCF_027887155.1. NCBI lineage: Eukaryota > Metazoa > Chordata > Testudines > Emydidae > Malaclemys > Malaclemys terrapin. Next base: position 53,389,379 of record NC_071510.1, on the reverse strand, counting down.
CTAGAGGGGCAAAAGAATAAAAACTGGAATTTTCAAATAGTTATCTGAATCTGAACTTAGTACATTTTTTCAAGGTTTGTTATTTAAGATTTGGCTAAATGGTAGTATTTGTACAAATGGAGTCTCCTCACCTGACAATCAGAACGTAGATGGACTCTCTCTCTTGAGGAAGTTTTAAATTAAATATGGCCCTGAAGTGTCAAGAAAGCTTTAAAAAAGCTCTCCAACAGATGGAAAGGAAAGTGGTCTTATCAGCAGGAGGTGAAGTATAGCCTCTGAGTACTTTGGATTCTAGCCAATGAGTTGCAGTGCAGGGGAGAGACAATCACCCTTGAGCTAGAGTAGCTCCTGCAGCTCAAACAGATCCTCTGTCACGTTCAGAGACAATTTGGGTGTTTGTGGGGGAGGCTGTAATGCCCCCTCCCCAAAGTAGGGATTGTATTAATAAATAAAGGAAACACAGAGTTTAGAACAGAAGCTTATTTATCTCAGTTTATTAAATATGGAGAAATTTAGTCATGGTACAAAACCACTTATTAAAGCATTACTTTTAAAAACATGAGTAAAAAGAATGACTTACAAATCTGAAAAAGTTCCAAACAATGATCTTCACCCTGGGTTTCTTTACATGAATTCTTCTGCAACATCTGTAAGCTGTAAGTCATCGGTTTTGTCCTTTTGTACATGTAAAAACATACACCAGTTGTGCTGGCATTGTCTCATTGTGGCTCAAAGCCATATTTTAATACGTTGTAGAGCACTGAAACAATGCTCACTTACAACATTGGTTGCCAGTACCACTTAAATCATTTTCAACAATTCTACTACTTTGGAAAACAGTTGGCATTCGGCTTGGCTGAGAGAACTGATTTCAGCTATCTTTTGTAAGCTGACAGATGGCTTACAGCAGATGATGCTGACTAATCAGTCATTCATGATTGCAATCAGAATCATACATAGCAAGCATGTCTTGAACGTTTCTGTTACATTTGGAGTTGCTGTGAGAGTTTCAAGATTTTACATAATTTTGTAGCCTTTCTGTTCACACCTTAATTAAATACTGGACATTGTAAAATCAATTACTTAGAAGTAGATGTACTTATAAAATTCCTTTATTTAATTTAGGTATCTGGCTTCTCCTGTCCCTGTTTGCTTTTTCTCGGGAACTTTTCTCTTCCTTGAAAGTTCAGGTATTCTGACTATCAACACTAAACTTTTTTCATGGATTTGCTCCCAGAATAAGTTCTAGTTTTCATCTGATTGGATGGACTGAAGTAGATTGTGTTATTTTCATATGAGATTGGCCTTCAGTGGCTGATGTGTACAACCTTTGCAGGAGTTTTGGACAGATTGTCTACTGCGTTTAGGAATTTTTGACTTAATTCAATACCAAAGAGGAAATAAATATTTTTCATTTTGAACAGCCATGTTACAAATTTGAGCTCTACTTTCAGGATCTTACTTTGCATTCTTTGCAACCTCTCAAGTTGCACACAATGAAAGGTTGTTCTCAGAAACGGTGCAGAAGCATTGGCTTCAGAGAGTCCATCTTGTTGAACAGAGGCCAGAGATGCCTCATTTGGGTGACTTTTTAAAATTAATTTTATGATTTTGTAAACAATTTAAGGGGAGTATCTCTTAGGATACCATTATTCTTAAGAGCATCCTGGCATTCCAAATTCAAAGCATGCCCATAGCAATGAACCAGGTGCTTGTGGTTCCACCTATTGTAATCTGCTTGTTACAACTGATACTAAGCCTGCCATACTAATGGAATCATCATAACATTGTCTGTGACAGTTGTTGATCCTTATATTTAGAAGTAATAATATATCTTTAAAAGCAGCAAAGAGTCCTGTGGCATCTTATAGACTAACAGACGTATAGGAGCATGAGCTTTCGTGGGTGAATACCCACTTCTTCGGATGCATGTAGTGGACATTTCCAGGGGCAGGTATAAATATGCAAGCAAGAGTGAGTAAGGCTAGAGATAACGAAGTTAGTTCAATCAGGGAGGATGAGGCCCTCTTCTAGCAGTTGAGGTGTGAACACCAACGGAGGAGAAACTGCTTTTGTAGTTGGCTAGCCATTCACAGTCTTTGTTCAATCCTGAGTTGATGGTGTCAAATTTGCAGATGAACTGAAGCTCAGCAGTTTCTCTTTGAAGTCTGGTCCTGAAGTTTTTTTTGCTGCAGGAGGTTACCTTTAAATCTGCTATTCTGTGTCCAGGGAGGTTGAAGTGTTCTCCTACAGGTTTTTGTATATTGCCATTCCTAATATCTGATTTGTGTCCATTTATCCTTTTACATAGGGAATGTCCAGTTTGGCCGATGTACATAGCAGAGGGGCATTGCTGGCATATGATGGCGTATATTACATTGGTGGACGTGCAGGTGAATGAACCGGTGATGGTGTGGCTGATCTGGTTAGGTCCTGTGATGGTGTCGCTGGTGTAGATATGTGGGCAGAGTTGGCATCGAGGTTTGTTGCATGGATTGGTTCCTGAGTTAGAGTTGTTATGGTGCGGTGTGTGGTTGCTGGTGAGAATATGCTTAAGGTTGGCGGGTTGTCTGTGCGCAAGGACTGGCCTGCCACCCAAGGCCTGTGAAAGTGAGGGATCGTTGTCCAGATCACTGATGATGTGTTGGAGAGGTTTTTAGCTTGGGACTGTATGTGATGGCCAGTGGAGTTCTATTGGTTTCTTTCTTGGGCTTGTCTTTCAGTAGGAGGCTTCTGGGTACACGTCTGGCTCTGTTGATCTGTTTCCTTATTTCCTCATGCGGGTATCATAGTTTTGAGAATGCTTGGTGAAGATTTTGTAGGCGTTGGTCTCTGTCTGAGGGGTTGGAGCAGATACGGTTATATCTCAATGCTTGGCTGTAGACAATGGATCGTGTGGTGTGTCCAGGATGGAAGCTGGAGGCATGGAGGTAGGCATAGCGGTCGGTGGGTTTTCGGTATAGGGTGGTGTTAACGTGACCATCACTTATTTGCACCGTGGTGTCTAGGAAGTGGACCTCCCATGTAGATTGGTCCAGGTATCATTTACAAACTAATAACTCACTTGTCAATAATAGCATGATGAAATGTGTGTAGCAGCATTATTCGGGGAAATTCATAATTTTTCATATAATATTGGTAGTGTGCAGCCTCTTTTACCACCAGCACCATGCTGCCTTCTTTACTGTTTGAACGAACTTTAACAAGTGGTAACCCTCAGGAAAATGCATTTCAGAGGGTGATTGAACTATAAAAATGAGGGGCAAAAACACCCAGGTCATCTTTCTCTGTTTCCACCTAAGAAGACAAAAGAGACAGCCTATGGACTTTGGGAGCAGATCCTGGCCTGAAACTTGGTCAGCAATGTTACTAGGAACCTGTGGTAAGAACATCACTTTGAACCAAGTCTAGTTTAAGTTTAGAAAATGTTTTATCTTTATTTCTCTTGTAACCATTTCTGACTTTAATGCCTTATACTTGTACTCACTTAAAATCTCTTTCTTTGTACGTAAATAAACTTATTTTATTCTTTAATCAAAACTAGTCCAGTGTTGTGAATTGTGTAACTCCATTTAGAGTGCCAAGCTTTTGTTTACTGAGCTCCTTACAGGGACAAGGACCTGATATATCTGAACTGTCCAGGAGAGGGATGGACAGTGCAGAACACATGTTTTTTGGCGGCAAAATTCAAGACCATGAATATGTTGGGGTCACCCTGCAAATAGTAACCAAGGTTGCTAGAAACCAGAGTGTAGCTGGTGTTTGCTGACAGGCTGTTGGGGTCAGAGTTGCTCGACCAGGGCTGTGGTGTGACCTGCATACTGGAAGGCTGTTTGTGAGCGGCCCAGATGGGAGCTACAGCAGCAAAGCATTGCAAGGCACCCCAGGTTGCAGGGGAAGTGTGACGCAGCCCCCCACCGATCTGTATTACACCCTGGAACGTCATAGTACTGTAAAATGGTGCTACTACTACCACCTAGCTAGCCTGCCTTCCTGCCACGTAAGGCCATGAGTAAACTCCCACCAGAGTGGATTTCTTGCCTTTACTTTTTTAAAGAAACACAAGAATCATTTCTTTTCCTCTAAAAATTTAAAGGTTTGCCATAACCATGATCCCGCCCAATGTAATGATGGTCATTAATAATTATAGCCCAATATGGCTCTAATTTACCACACAAATACAAGGGAGTGCTAAGGCTGGGTTGTCAGTATACAAATTCGCCTCTTCCAATTTTTCATTTTCCTTCACCTTCTGGAAATGGTCTCTTTGTTTTCTGCTTGTTTAGCATTAGAAAGTGTAACGCCCCTTGTTACATAAAGTAGCATCTTGGAACTAAAGCTGTTTTTTAGGAACATATAAACACAGGAATTTATACCCTGAGATATACTTTTGTGCCATCTAGTATAGTATCATGCCTTTTAACAGTGGCCAGTCCTAGGTACTTCCCAGGAAGATGCAGGAAACCCTGTAGTAGAGAGTTATGGAATAATGTGCTCATGGAGCAATTTTCTTCCTAAACCTGATCATCAGTCAGTGGTTGGCTTTGCTCTGGAATATGAGCAATTTCTCTTATATTTTTTATTCTAGTTAAGGTAATGGTGGATGTTCTCATTTTCCATGTAAATGCCTAATTATTTAGTGAATCCTGTTGATTCTTTTTCTTATCCAGTTTTGACCCATCATCTCCTAAACTAGGGTGAAATTAAAATATGGTTCCCCCAGTTTATGTATACTGAAAGTGTATACTTGCCCCATGAATTCAGTATATCAGTATACATGGTATTTTTAGGTAGATCTATCCATAACAGACAAGTTACGATAATATTGAGCACATCCTTTCTCTAATTAGATGCATCAGAAAATAGTTGAATCCTCTGTCACAATGACATTGAACTGAACTAGTGGAGTATGTTTAGAGAGAATAATTTCTCAGAAGCAAACTAACAACCCACAATGGACCCATTAGTCTCAAAGGAAAACAACTACTTCTTTATTCCTGCCTATACCCTGCTCATAGATCTTAATCAATTTTGAACCACACTATCATAAGAAATAATCTCTCCTATATGTTTTTACTTATGACTGTATACCAAACAATTGCAGATGCTTATTAGTTACAAAAAAGGCTGTTGAAATCTTATACCTTTGGGTTCCATATCAAGAGATCACATGTTCTGTGTCCATCCTTGCAGTATTATGCCCTTAAAATTGTTTGGTCACTTTCCAAAACAAATTTGTCTTTCATGGCTTGAACTCTAACAGATTCACTTTATTCTCTATGGCATTTTCTGCTGTGGAGTTTCTTTTCCACAGAATATACCTTTAAGCTCTATAGTCATGTTATTGAATGTGCATATGGGCAACTCCTTTGTGTGATCTTTGTACCTTTCTATTGACATTTGCTGCAGAATAGCTTTTTTGTTTTGTTTTGTGGTGGCTCCAGTCGTCCAATCAACTTGCCTTCTTCCATCGTTCAGACAGAGGGAAGGTTTACCCAGAGATTATGGAGGACATCTCTAACTTTCAGAATTTATCAAAGTTTTTGATAAATGGGGAAATGTGGCACTGGGTTTGTGGGGACAAGAAAGAGTTCAGTCAATCAAGAGACTTAACTAGCCAGGGTTCACATCAATGGAGTTTAGGTGCGGAAGCACTTTTGTAGTGATGCACTATCCAGCTCAGAAAAAGTGAGAAATTAAAATGAGCGTGAAATAAATGTATCATCACCCCAATTCTATACTCCATTCACAAAATTCTCCCTGAAGATTCATGTACAGACAGCTGCCTCAGCATCCCACACTGTGTAGTGTGCACATTCCAGTAGGGGCTCCAAACTAGCAGCAGCAGCAGCACACAACAGTGCCTTATTGGGGAATTAAATTCCTTTCATTAATAAGCACAATGTAACATGAGCTATGGTACCTCATATAAAACTTGACCTATGGTTACTGATATTTGACTCAACAGCTTTGTGTGGGGCACAGTTTGGCCAGGAGGGAAAGTTGGCAGGGTTGTGTGGTGTTTTTTGTTGTTGTTGTTTACATTTTAATGTCAAAGTAAACAAAGAATGGTGAGATGTTGGGAGGTATGTGATATCAGCACTTAGTACTGGTCTAGAGGTAATTGACTTTTCATGCATGAAAAATTGCATTGATGCATTTATTTGTCTGAAAGCAAGGACTATTCGTGAGAAATGACCAAGCTAGCCAACTTAAGTGAATATACCTGATGAGTATAGGGGGCCAGCACATAGGTAGTAGTGCTTATGTAGTGGTATCACCTACAACATTTTGCTTTGCTATAGTACAAACTACAGGGCTATCTTAAGTCCTGAAGAAGCTGCAAAATCCCAGCTGCCACACTGTATACCCAGCTCTGAAGAGTATCCTTATAGTAACTTTTAAATAGTCAAAAGCAGCTGAGACTGTTTTATTTACTTTTCACATAGCAGCTCTCTGTGTATCCATATAGCTTCTTTTGAAGGTTTTAAAGTGCCCTTTTTTTCACTTAAAAAACCCACCTGAATATTGCCTACAATAAAATAGGGTTTTTTTCAAGTGACAGTGAATCTTCAAAAGCAACAACTGAGCAAATTCAAAGTGGCAGCCACAAGTAGATTTTGTAGCAGAATTTTATGACTCCTGCATGACAGTGTCTTGTGGGAGCATTCACCACATTTTATGGTGTGGATATTTTGTCCTTTGGATGTAGTTCCCTGAGTCATTCCATTGCTATTATTTGAAATAAAAGGTTTTTGAAATTGTAATTATACATTAAACTTCTGCTCAGAATATTTTAACAATAAATCTCACTTATTAGTTAGCTAAATGCAAGTAGTCAACAATAAACAAACAAATGTGTAATGAGAACAAGTTCAATGCAGAATTACACTGTGATTTACTAGCTTTGTTATGTAAGCTCATGATGGTCTTCTCATTCATTAGTGGGAGAAATGCAGTTTGTTTGTTGTGGAGGCCAAAAGTATAAATGGGTTCAGAATAGAATTAGGTAAGTTTATGGAGGATAGGTCCATCAATGGCTATTAGCCATGATGGTCTGGGATGCAGCCTCATGCTCTGGGTGTCTTTAGCCTCTGACTGCCAGAAACTGGGAGTGAATGTCAGAGGATGGATCATTGAGTGATTGCCTGTTCTGTTCATTCCCTCTGAAGCACCTATCATTGGCCACTGTTGAGAGACAGAATACTGAGCTAGATGGAGCTTTGGTTTGACCCAGTATGGCCATTCTTATGTTCTTAACCATTTTGAAAACCATTTATTATGCTGTTTTCTTAAAATATTTTTTTTTATTTTTTAATACCTTCAAAATTCAGCATGGGAATAAATCATGACAATGACCACCCATCCTGTGCAGATGGTCTCCATATAATGTCTGGAGAATGGATTAAAGGACAGAATCTTGGTGATGTTTCATGGTCTCGGTGCAGCAGGGAAGATCTAGAAAGATTCCTCAGGTAATTCAGTCAAGAAATAGCATTGCTTAAAGTAATTCTTTGGCTTTAGTTGATCTAAGTTTCAGATATGCCAAATACTTAATACCCTCTACCAGCTTCTGTATGAGGTTAAAAAGGAAATACTGTTAATAATAGCTGCATATTAACCACCAAAAAGCCACCTTATCAACTAAAGAAAATACATTAACAAAGATATGGGGCAAAAATACGCATGAGGAAGATTGTGTGTTTAAAATGACATCTGTATTGATTTCTATTTTGCACATAACATATTACAGATTACATCATGTCCTATGTTGTCATTCAGTAACAAATAACATGGGGAAATAATTTTATTTTAATAGAAATATTTTATGAGTTCTCTACTTGAAAATAAGATACATGGAATCATACCAAAATAGGACACCTACATTGTGCCCATGCATTGTATAAGGAATAATTCTCAAGAATAACTCTCTTGAATTGATAGATATGCCTACTGACAATTTACTAATTATAATTGAGCAGTCCTTAGAAGGTCTGTATTGGAGCTGGCACTGGAATGATAGAGATTGAAGAACAATCTGTAGAGGTGCCCATTTAGAACTCAAGTCTAATGGAGGTCCATATATTTTTATCTCCCTTTTTTTTTAATTTTGTGTGAAAACTTAGTGCTAACTGAAATCTTGGTACTTGAAAAACACTGACATATTTAAAATCTGGGTGAAAAAAAGTGAGCTCCATAAATATTTATTAAAAACCACGTAATATTTAAACAATTAAATTATCTAATACTTACACTAAAATGTTTCCCAAGTATTTTCCTGAAATCCTTATAGCTGCTTGTAATCCATAAACTGTTTTGCCTTTCTGTAAATATACAACAGCAAAAGAAAGAACTTTGTTAAACTAACAGGTCTAAATATCAGCAAAATGCTGCTTAAGATCTGTTAATCCTTTTTTATAGCAATTGCATATGTTCTATGTCAACAAAATAGCCAACCTTTATTAATATTATTCAACATGTTATGAATTTCTGCTTATTGGCAGGTCAAAGGCCAGTAACTGTTTGCTACAGACAAATCCCCAAAGCCTCAATTCTGTGATTATTCCCTCCAAACTGCCAGGAATGACGTACACTGCAGATGAACAGTGTCAGATTCTCTTTGGACCTATGGCTTCATTTTGTCAAGAAATGCAGGTAAGGATTGTTGTTTACTTTAGAACAGAGTTATTTTTTCAGTGACAGCATGAAAGAGAAAATTACTGATTTGTAACCGGTTTTACGCTTTGCATGTTAAAGTCAATATGGGCATGTTTGATTTATTGCTTCAGCCCTGCTATAGTGGTGCTGGATTGGAGCTTTAATGTGCACCATTATCATGCTGCTTTCAGTATAAAAATAGAAAAATACATTCAGTGAAGTCATGGACCCTCTGAAATAAATGACCTCACTGCACATTAAGTGATGGGGCCATTGTCTGGCTTCTTGGAAAAGGTGTATTTCCCCTTTAAGGGCTAGGGAGCCAGAGTGTTACTTGCAGCTTCATACCAGATCAGTGTGGGGATGCTGCCCCATCCCTTCCCCTCCACCCCTAGGTGGCTAGAAGAGAAGGGGGATTACTTATGTCCATGCTGGTGCAGGAAAAGATGGAGCAGCACCCACTCTCCCATCCATGGAAGCAGTTAAAATACCAGATTTTGTCATGATCCACTGTGGGCCTCACTGTAGCTGCTCCTTTCCAAGGGGTCTGGGCAGGAATTTTTTTCTTTTCCACTTCTTTCTGCAGCCAGTACAATTTATCTCTCATTAAACTACAATTTATGGGCCAGACTGTCAAATGTATGTATGTGTAGTTGCATGATACCTTTGTGCCCTCCTAATTTTCCTGTCCCTTTACTGTGGGTAAGTAAATCAGGAATGTTATCCTAATGAAACCAGGTGAAGTTAGATGGGCAATTAATTACCTGCAAGCTGCATATACTCCCCAAGGTGCTTTGCCAAGCTGTCTCTCAGGCTGTCTTTAGTGCTCCTTGGTACTTTCAGGAACACCAACAATTAAGTCAAGTTTATTATCCTGATGCTAATTTGACTGTCTTCTTGCAAATAGGGTATTTACTTCCCTGGACTTGTCCTCTGTTAATTTCTGATATTTAGTTTTGAATGCCCCATGTTCCATCTGTTCTAGGGTTTTTTATTTGTGAAAGTATATAGTCAAGTTAAACAACTATACGCCTAAGAAATGTATTCTGTCAGGCGGAGAATAAATGTTACTAGTGATATGTGCAGCTGCTAAAAAGAACTGAACCACACCTAACAATGCATTTCTTCTAAGATCTGACTACCCATACATTTGATTAAGCAGAAGTTACCGTAATCACATTATATGGTAATATTAGATATACCAATCTCATCTCCCTCATTGCCAAGGTTCCAGTACACAATCTCTCTGATAATCCTGTGAGACAAGGGAGAGATTCCATGTACTTCCCCCCACCTGGTCTCGCTTGCCTACAATACATGCCACAGCAGAGTACTAACAACACCTACCCTGCAGAGTTATCTCTGGGAGCTACTAAGTTGGCCCACATTCCTGTTCCTTGAATGGTGCCTAATCTTTATGTTGAAGATTTTTTTTTAACCCTGTGAACATGCTTTAAGTTGAAGGCTGTAATTTATGTAGTCTGAGAAGAGTAGCCTAAAGCCTTTCAAGAACAAAGTGTCTGTGTATCTTTCAGTGTAAGATTTATACTGTCACTGTGATTATCTTGTAAAACTGCCAAGTTTGCTTTTATGCCCACTGTGCTTCAAGTAAGAATCAATTAGTTCCTAGCATTCTTTTGAATAACAGAAAGTAAGATAATGGTTCATGAGTAGAACCTGATAATTGAGTACAATTGTAGAACTGCAAAATATTGGCCTTGAAGATTAAAGTCCAGGATGGGAATGCTATCTAGTCAACTTCACTAAAGCAATTCTTGTCATAACACAGCTGTGATCTTTATAGAGAATGAATAGAGTGGTTGTATAGCATGGCAACTTTTAAGAAAGTCCAAGGGAAAGGTCATGATGAAAAGAGCAAAAGTTATAGAAATATTATATTCCTGTCTACATATCTATCCTTATCTCCACCACTACTGTTCCTGCTATCTCCACTCTGCACAAGCATGGCTCTTAGCTGCTCTTTTTGTCTTTCTTGCATAGTCCCAACTTTCATCCTTCTGCCCAGCTGTTCATATGACTGGAATGGCTTTCCACTTGACATACACAAATATCCCTCACTCTTTTTTCCTTTAAAAACCTCCAGAAAAGCCAACTGTTCTGTGAAATGTTCCAGTCCCAGTGACCCCTGCCACACTGTTTCTGTATTTGTTATGTTGTTCATTGTGTAATATATAAGGTTTTGCTGTTAGAATGGATGCCTCATAAGTCCTTTCGGAAGGGGAAATCTCTGTTTAGTTTGGCATAGCGTTTTTGTTGTACATTGCTGTGTACTATTGCATTATATAAATAGTAAATTAATGTATACTGTAGTTTATAAAAATCAAGTGTCACCAGTATTATTTTATATCCTGAGATAAATCTTATTTCCTATTGTTAGTCCAAATAATTTTAATTTCTCTTGTACTGTGATAATGATATACTGGAGAGGGAACATACTGTGTTAGAGCTAAACTTTATAATCATAACTTCATTGTCCAAGTTGGGAAAAAGAGAAAGTTTTACCCCTAGAAGAGTGAAGTTCTGACTCAAAGTTCAGTGCTCTGGTTTGTGTTTCACTACGGTGTTGTTGCTGAGCTCCAGCCTTCTATTAGCCTCCCTTGCAATGATGGTTTAACTGGCAGCACTTAAAGTTCCCAGTGAAAGTGTTCAGCTGTTTCTCGTGATTTGCCCCCACATACGTAAAAATCTTAAAATGTCAGAAAAGTCTTGTGGTTTTGTTTTAAAAAATTCTGACGGCATTACTTCAGTGATAAAAGTACAGTACAACTGTAAATATGAGTAAATCTTTCACTTTTGTGCAGAGTAGAGCACATGACTTGAAGGCTTAGAAAAGATGGTCTGACAAAGAGACAGTGACACACAAACTTTCCAGTGTAAAACTTTAATCCTGATTGTTCTTTCAACTTACATACGTTAAATCAAATGTCAGCAGGAAATATCAGGATTTATTTAACCAAAGGAACTTTGTCACCTGAAAGAGGCTAAAGCATATTGTTGTTAAAGGGTTTTCGTTCTGCATATTTGTGCTGAATACTTCATATTTATTGTATGCAAAAACAAAAGTAAAAATAGCTAAAAATGCACAGTTTAGATATCAAAACTACATTGAGATCATTTGTAAGATATTAATGAAATGTATAATGATGCTGGGAAATCATGAAATACAGCAGGGAATTAAATAAACATAGCTAATTATTTCCAGTGCAGCTACTAAACCATCTGAAGTAGTTAAATAGCTTTTGAAGCACCTACAAAGTATCTAATGAAGATACTAAATATTTTAAAACAAGCACAATAGTTACACTTTTTCAATGTCACACCTAATTTCTTGTGGGTCGAACAGACCATGTGTAACCATGCTATAGACTTTAGGTTAGATGCATTCTTCCAGAAGATATTAACAGACTTTAGATCAGTTTAAAAAAATCAGTTTGCTTTTTTGTTGTAGTGTATATTTTATATGGCTCTTGGGCTTCTATATAAAGTATTTCACACATAATATCTCATCTGTGTATCCACAATCCTCTATTACATCTCTCGTCTTCTCTGTGCTATTAGTCCTCTATGTAACCCGAGTCAATATTACACCATCATTGTCACCATTTGAAACAGGGCCGGCTCCAGCGATCGGTGGCGGCAGTTCAGCGGCAGGTCCTTTACTCCTAGAGGGAGTGAGAGACCTGCCGCCCCTGAATTGCCGCAAGTGCCACCCCTCTCCCTTGGCCACCCCAGGCACCTGCTTGTTAAGATGGTGCCTGGAGCCAGCCTTGATTTGAAAAGATCCTAAATTATCTATTTCCTCGCAATCTCTGAAGGTGTTGTTTCTCTTTGTGTTCTAGTCTGATGTACAGCATGGACTTCACTGATTAATAAATCAATAATAATAATCTGCGGTCATAGCAAGTGCACATAAGTATGCAAGTATATTCTTATATACTTACAGTTTGCTTCAGATTCTGAGATTAACATGATGTAACTTATGCAGCATCAAGATTGTTTGATGAACAATAAAAAATGACCTTTGTGTTAACTGAGGTAAAATAAGGCCAGACATCAAAAGAGAATTCAAATGGATAAGTTTTAATGTAATGGAAAGGTCAGTTTTCTAGGCCTTTTCAAGAGCCAAGTACATAAATTGGTATCCTACCGAAAGTAGTTGACAGCTGTACCCTACTCATCCTATCAGTGCAGGTATTGCCCAGTAGCTCCCCAAAAAAGACATTTCACAAACTATGGATAATTTTGCTATAGAAGGGTGCAGTTTTGTTAAATAAACATAAATGACATAAATGAAAGGGGGCGGGAAAGTAATATAATCCTTGAAGGAGAAGGTGCCTGTATCCTTTTAGGCCGATCATGCTAAGCCACCCTTTGTCCTAACTGACAGATCCCATCTGATAACCTGTCCAGCTCACCCAGGCCCACACTCCTCCCTGTCAAGGGAATTAGAATCATCACTGAGTGAGACCCCAGAAAGGTTTTCTGGGTGAGTCTCTCAGCCCCAACAACAATGATTGAAAATTTTGGGAGCAATATGCCCATCCCTGCCCAAACAGATAAATTCATGCCACTGTAAAGACTCCACGGGACCCCAAAGTTGCAACATGACTTATTGAAATATAAAATTCTGGCATGGCCCAAACAGAAAAGAAAGTGCAATGGTTAGTCCTCATAACAACAACATCCAATTTGGTCATTAATAAACACACAATATTCCAAGGAAAGGACCGACTGATTTTCTTAGGCTCTTTCCCCCTCCCCGCCCCTCACCCCAAGTGCATAGGTGGGAAGGGAAATCCTGCTGTAAGTAGGAAGAGAGCCTGAATAGTGTTTTTCTCCTCCCACAGCTCAGCCTTAAAAAATGGAAAGGGGAGGGTAAAGCTCCCTCCCAGCCACTTAGAGCCAGAGTAGTAATCAGTGATACAACCTGACACTAAATAGGTTACAATTGGTTCAGATGGGCCAGGAACCCCTAGTATTCTTCAAGGGGAAACCCCAGCAAACTCAACCCAGCTCATCACTACCCCACTGCTTGTAAGTTTGTCTGGAGGGGTGGTGATCTAAGAAGGTAAGAACATACCAAAGGTCCATCTAGCCCAGTATTCTGTCTTCCGACAATGGCCAGGGGGAATGAACAAAATTGGGAATCATCAGGTGATCCATCCTCTGTTGCCCATTGTCAGCTTCTGGCACACAGAGGCTAGGGACACCATCCCTGCCCATCCTGGCTAATAGCCATTGGTGGACCTGTCCTCCATGTACTTATCTAGCTCTTTTTTGAACCTGTTATAGTCTTGGCCTTCACAACATCCTCTGGCAAGGAGTTCCACAGGTTGGCTTTGCATTGTGTGAAAAAATACTTCCTTTTGTTTGTTTTAAACCTGCTGCCTGTTAATTTCATTTGGTGGCCCCTAATTCTTGTGTTATGAGAAAGGAGTAAATAACACTTCCTTATTTATTTTCTCCACACCAGTCATGATTGTATATACCTCTATCGTATCCCTCCTTAGTCATCTCTTTTCCAAGCCAAAAAGTCCCAGTCTTATTAATCTCTCCTTATATAGCAGCTGTTCCATACCCCTAATAATTTTTGTTGCCCTTTTCTGAACCTTTTCCAAGTCCATTTTTTTTTTTTTTGAGATGGGGCGACCACATCTGCATGCAGTATTCAAGATGTGGGCGTACCATGGATTTATATAGAGGCAATATGATATTTTCTGTCTTATTATCTATCTCTTTCTTAATGATTCCCAACATTCTGTTCATTTTTTTGACTGCCACTGCACATTGAGTGGATGTTTTCAGAGAACTATCCATAATGACTCCAAGATCTCTTCCTTGAGTAGTAACAGCTAATTTAGACCTCATCATTTTATATGAATAGTTGAGATTATGTTTTCCAATGTGCATTACTTTGCATTTATCAACACGAAATTTAATCTGCCATTTTGTTGTCCAGTCATCCAGCTTTGAGAGATCCTTTTGTAGCTCTTCACAGTCTGCCTGTGACTTAACTATCTTGAGTAGTTTTGTATCATCCACAAATTTTGCCACTTCACTGTTTACACTTTTTTCCAGATCATTTATGAATATGTTGAATAGGACTGATCCCAGAACAGATCCCTGGGGGACACCACTATTTACCTCTCTCCATTCTGAAAACTGATAATTTATTCTTACCCTTTGTTTCCTATCTTTTAACCCAGGGGTCGGCAACGTTTCAGAAGTAGTGTGCCGAGTTTTCATTTATTCACTCTAATTTAAGGTTTCGCGTGCCAGTCATACATTTTAACATTTTTAGAAGGTCTCTCTCTATAAGTCTATATTATATGTAAATGTAAAGTAAACAAGGTTTTTAAAATGTTTAAGAAGCTTCATTTAAAATTAAATTAAAATGCTGATCTTATCAGTTTAGTGCAGTGGTTCTTAACCTGGGGTGCACGCACCCCCCTGGGGGTGTGAGATGCCCTTTCTGGGGGTTTGAGACATGCAAGATTTTTTTAGAAGGTAAATCATCAAAAAAACAAATTAAGCACAGGCACATAAGTACAACTACTTTGTTTCATCAAACCTATGTATTTATTACCATTATATATGTTTTAACGATTACTTTAATATACAAACAAAGTTTTTAAGTTTTCAAGTTTTTAAGCTAATTGTAGTGTAATTTTTGATAAGGGCTGCAGAGCGCTGGGACCAGCCCAGGAGCAGAGCCCTGGGCTGGCTGCTGGTACCCCAGGCCGGCAGGAGGGCTGAGCAGGGCTGGAGGCCCAGACTCTGGCTGGCAGGGGGCCAGGTGGCTGGAACCCCAGACCAGCAGTGAGGTGAGCGGGTCCAGCGGCTGCTATCCCAGGCCGGCAGCAGGCTGAGCGGGGCCGATGGCTGGGACTCTGGCTAGCAAGGGGCCGGTGGCCGGAACCCCAGACCGACAACGGGCTGAGTGGCTCAGCCTGCTACCAGTCTGGGGTTCCGTCCACTGGCTCCTGCCAGCCGGGGTCCTGGCTGTCGGCCCCGCTCAGCCGCTGCTGGCCAGGGGTTTCATTCACTCAGGCTGGCAGCCAGGGCCGGCGCAATCCATTAGGCGACCTAGGCGGTCGCCTAGGGTGCTACAATTTGGGGGGCGGCGACCGCTGCGGTATTTCGGTGGCGGGACCTTCTGCTGACTCTGTGGGGGGCGGCATTTCGGGGCGGGACCTTCCACCGCCTAGGGCGGCAGAAAAGCTGGCGGTGCTCCTGCCGGCAGCGGACTGAGCGGGGCCGGCAGCTGGGACCCCGGCTGGCAGCAGCGTGCCACTAAAAATCAGCTCACGTGCTGCAAGTTGCCGACCCCTGTTTTAACCAGTTACCAATCCATGAGAGAACCTTCTCTCTTATCCCATGACTGCTTACTTTGCTTAAGAGCCTTTGGTGAGGGACCTTGTCAAAGGCTTTCTGAAAATCTAAATATATCTATATATATTTATATCACTATATCACTATATCCACGGGATCCTCCGTGTCCACATGCTTGTTGACCCCCTCAAAGAATTCTAGTAGATTGGTGAGGCATGATTTCCCTTTACAATATGCTTGAGCTGAAGTTAGAGAGACTACTCTTGTAACTTGCACGGAATTTAGGTATCTATTCATTAGCAGATGCAACATTACCAATTTGTGTTAACATTTCTGTCAGTTAAATTCAGAGTGACCGATGTTTTTTTGGTATTCAGATCTATTAAGATGTTTATAATACCATCACATAATTGTGTGGGTTTGTGCATTTTAAAAAAACTTTGATTTTCTTAATCTAATTTAAATAAATCTGTATATGAAACTAAATGCTTTTCTAGTGTGGCTGCCAAAGGCACTAATACTCTACCTACCTTTTAATAAGTAGGTAAGAATAAGAGAGAAATTGTTTGATTTAAAATCTGGGCCAATTTCTAAAGAAGTGGCTGATGAGAGACTGGTCTTGGTAGCTGATATCAGGCATAGAGCTAAAAAAGTCATCCATGTGGCTTTAATAACAGGAGATCACCTGACATCTTTGGTGAAGCATAGTGGGCAGGAGAGACAATTTATAGGTTTTCTGCCAATATTAGCCATTATCGGAGGCCTGCATGTTCTTGGGTTGGTCAGTTCATATGGGCCTTTGATGAAGGCTCAAAGGTGGAGTTAAATATCAGAGTCATCTTAATGTATCCTAATTCCCAGTGAGAATACATCAAACTTTTTATGTGTGTGTTCTTTTTCTCTAATGTAAATGTGCTTAGTAATTTGTTTACCTCTTATTAAAAATGTAGTGAAAAGGGAGGAAGTGAACCTAGGAGATAGTTGACTTTAGGTGCAATGGCCATCTAAATTGGTTACATCCTCTCTCTCTAGGATAAGTTTAGGTGGTGGGGGTTATGGGCCACAGGCTATTTACAAAGGTATTTAGGTGCCTAGAGGCAGGTAGACATCTAGTGATGTCTGAATAGGCACCTAACTGCCATTGACTTACAAGCTGCTTAGTTGTTTTTGTAACTAGAAACCCATCTGCATATTTAGGCACCAAAAGACCTATGTAAATCTGGTCATACATCTTTTATGATTGGAAGTCAATCGTTTATGATTTATGGTCAATTGCAGCCAGCTTTGCATTCCTATGTATTTGAAGTTCTTTGGGTACAAGTTGAAAGTTAAAAGGGGTAAAAATACTCTCTAAAAGGGAAGGACTTTCGATTTTGTATCTTGAAATCTTGGAGAACTGTTTCCTCAAATGTAGTCATTTAGGTATGTGGATCCAGGATATAAAATTCAAATAAGGCTCTTATCTGAGCTATGAATAGGAAGTCTTGTTTTGATTTTATTGTTATTGTCAGTTTACCTATATCCTTGCTCCAGTGAGGTTGAACTGAGCTCACTATTCCCTTTTCTCCCATTTCTTATTTGGAATAGGACTACAACAGTAGAAGGCCTGATGGATGCCTTATCTTCAGGAATTGGCCTGGAAGGCTTGTTCCTAACTTTAATGCTTCCCTTACAGTTATGGGCTTAAAAAAAAAGTTTCCTTAAAACCTAGTTTTAGAAATGCAAAGTTAGTTTTTCTCTTTGGACCTTAAACCATAAAACAAATGACATTGTGATGTGTAAATATTTAGGCTAGGGCCAGCTCTAACATTTTTTTTAGAGTTTTTATGAGATATTTATAAACATATGATGCCTTATTAGGTCAATTTCTTCCTAGGTGTAAGTCCATTGGCAATACTCCAGGGATGAATTTGGCTCATTGTCATTCTGACCTTTGTTTCTGTACAATTCTCTGACCTACAGAAATAAATCTCTTCATTTTGTAAGATGTTACTACTGACAAATTTACATACAAGAAACACATTGACATTTTCAGGTAGTCCTATGCCCTGGCCCAGATACAAACATTTATTAAATGATATTTCCCTTACAATGAAGTTTTTTCAGGTACCATTTTATTTAGAAAACATAATATAAACACATTTTTCATGCATCATATCAAAGACCAGAAACTATTATTCAATTTTGCCAGAATAATAAAGAATTTAAGACAGACAGACCACATCTTGTCTTCTAGTGACCTGGATTCTGAGAAACTGGTGCTGATCTGTTTCTTTTATCCCCCTGTCTCTCCTGATCCTTCTTGCCCCTGCACTGTCCATATTTTGTGGGCATCAGATTGCCTTCAAGCAGTGATCCAGCCACAGCTGGCCCTGTTCGCTTCCATCTGGTTTTCAGGTAAGGGAGGGTAACAAAATAGGGGGGGAGGGGAAGGAAGTCTCAATTCTGAACTTGATTCCTCTCTCTTGAGGATAAGACAGCCTTGCAATTTCTCTGTAGGGACAAATAGAAGAGGCTTTCGGGAGCCATTGAGGAATTACAATAGGCAGCAATGTTCATGGCTGGACTTCCTTTCAGGGAAAAATAAAAACTGTCCTCTCCTGAACCCAGAGGATGGGCTGAAGGACCAACTGTTCTTTCCATCTATAACATCTAAAATTTTATGACCCCTTAGTGAAAAACCATTATAATTTGCCTTGTCATCTTATTTGATATCCGTTCTATGTGAATACCAGATTGAGTTGAGTGTTGAGTTGCTTCCAGGGGAGAGAAGATTATGAAGGAATGGAAGTACATCAGGAAGCATGAACCATTGGGATGGAGTGAACAGGGAACATTTGAGGAAGTCATCAGGGAGCTTAATGGTGTCTGAAGAAATGTTTTCTATATTATTCGAGCAATAGCAGAAGTTTTACAAATATTCACATGGGTTTTGAAAACTCACTTCAGTCTTGACTATGCTAGAAAATTCATATTTGATTTAAGGGTGAACTGCAAAGCTAAAATTAAAATTGACATAAGCATTTATGAGCTGAATGCCCTATTGACCAGACTAAGTAGAAAAATAAATTTTACTTAACCTAAAAATTCCTTTTTATTTTCATCTGTGACGACTTCCTGGCACATTCTGGTTTGTTGGAGAGCCACCAAAATAGATCATTCTTTGAGATTGTCACTGCAGTAGCATGGTGTTCTAAAATGATTCAAACTAGGAAGTATTAGATGAATTTTACAATTCAGGAAAAGCTATTTAAATGTGCTTACTAACTTGCCTCACACATTCTGTTGAGGTGGTGATTCAGTGCACTAATCTTTCAATTTTCATTTAGCTTTTCAGTTTTACACCTTTAAGTCAAGTCTATTATACTTCATCTCAAAGCCCTGTAGTGAACATAATTCACAAGTTATATACACACACACACTCACAACCTAACACTTCACTGATTTCTAAAGCATACGTTCATTTCTAATGACAGTGCTAGTTTTCTTTCCTTTCAATGCTTGAATGAGTGGTAAAATAATAATGGAATAAACTATTAGCTCTCTTAATTCTTAAGAAGCTCTGAGTTTTGTGGAGAAAGAAGTATATCACTATGCCCCCTATGCCTACTTGTTTTTTGTCCATATGCACTATGGGGCCCCAGCCTGTAGGTCAAATATCTGAGCTGTGCGCTGGTGGGTGGAAACAGAGTACTCATTTCAGACTGTGGCTGTAGCATACCATTCACAGCTACCTCTAAGTCAGTCAATCAATATAGTGGTAGATCCCCTTTGCCTATCAAAGCACTTCCTGTGTCAGTTTGGCAACACTGAAGGGTTGTGACTCTGTACACAGGGTCCTGGAATCCGTCACCCACTCCACAGCACAACTGGACTTGTTCCACTGTGTCCGTGTCCAAGGGGGGTGCATCCAGGATTTGCTGCATACTATATCCACAATTTTTGTTGATGTTTAACTCTGTACATACTTCAGTATCACCAAACCAGCACCTGCCTGCTGAAATTAACATATATACAGTCATTTAAGTCCTCTGTCCTTAGCAATGTATGTTTGTTTTTCAGCATGTTATATGCACTGGGTTGTGGTGTAAGGTAGAAGGTAAGAAGGAGTGCAAAACTAAACTGGATCCGCCAATGGATGGAACAGACTGTGACACTGGAAAGGTATGACCACTGATTTTCCTATTGTAACTAACGGAAGTAATGCAGCAATTAATTTATTGTGATTAAATTTTGAAAATTGTTTCTGAAAAATTGCGCACACATTACTTTTAAATATGAGATGAATCATTTTAATTTGTAAATGTTAGGAAATACAGTATATAACTAGATATTTCTGGGAATAACTGTTATTAATATAACATTACCATAGTGTACAATAGGGATATCACTGTATATGCAAATACACTTAGTCTTAGCATGTCTTTATGGGTTTCTCACAACAGTTCAAAATATAAATAAATCAATGTCACTATACAAATGAATTTCACTATAGAAAAAAATCTAATAGGAACACTATCCTGTTCTGTGGTCTTTATACAAACTATATAATAACGGTAGGGTCGTTATTGAATATTTTAACATAAATTACCAGGCTCAACACCTAAACACTATTTTGACTGGCAATAGGTAATTGAGTGTCATTTACGTTTAACATAAAGGGAAAATATAAAATATATCAGTGAATAATTTTTAGATTTTTCCCTAGCATTAAGGTCTCAGGTTTTCAAATAAACAGATTTGATCATCTATACACCCCTATTTACTGTGTACACCTGAAACAAAATATAATTATTCTGAAGATATAACAGTTTTAGAAAGGGGATTAATAGACGTTTGAAAGAGTCCATTACAGTTACTGTTTATTCTGATTAACACCAGAAAAATAGTTTTTTTCTATATACAATGTGAATATTTTGGGGATGGGGAGAATACACATATGCATTTGCCTAATTAAATAGTTATTTGTGTAGATCAGAATCTTGCTTGTGTGTGGGGAAAGGATATTTATCCCTATTAAAAGTGAAACATCTCTAACTTAACCAAACCAAAATATGTTTTCACATTTTCACTATTTTTATTTAAAGCTAATTCTGCTTTTTGTAATACATTTTGTAAATGGAATGTCTTTGTTTCAGTACTTTATTTGTAAGCAGAAATATGAATTTTCAGACACTCACAAACACTACTTACTAAAATTAATCTCATGCAAAGAAACAGTACAGAATTACTATATACAAATTACTACAGAAGAGGTTTATTTCAAAGAAGTTTTAAAGTGTCACAGCACCTAAAAGAGTGACAGATTTCCTAAAGAACTCATCAACAAAGAAATGAAATGGTCACTTAAAGTGAGACTTCTGTTAAATGTCCATCCACAGCTTTTATGCTTCGGAGGGCCTCTGCCAAATGTGTGCTATCACAATAAATGGAGGTCAAGTGTGTAAGCTAACTCTCTTTTTAGAAAAAAAGTAATAACCAGCACAGAAACATTCATATATCTTGCTCTTCTCATGGTTTTACACTGCCAGCCCCCGTACAGTCTCCCTAAGGGATAATTTGCTCTTTGAATCATAAAACATTGAGCCAAGGACAGTTTTTCATCATCTAAAAACCAAACAAAACCATAAACAGAATAAGATATTCAGATAATATCAGTGGTGTACATTGGGAACAAGCCATTATTTATTTTCGTTCCATTGGAATAATGAAGTTGTGTCACCCTAATGATACTGGCAAACTAGACTTGTGTAGCCTATTTAATATTTTAAAACAACTACTATTTCTTGCTAAAGGTAGCATTCTTTACTGAGGAAAGAGAAATATATGTATAAATCCATCATGCGTTGAGAGGAGAGAGCCTTAAGGCTATATTATAAGTGGTGCAGGGTCAGCTATACTAACGTTGGCTGACAGTTTCCATTGTAAGACCTTGTTTTCTGTTGCTTATAACTTTGCCAACCTTTAACTGTTCAGGCTGACATTTTCCATGGTAGGTGTCTACCTCATGTTAAATACTTTTGGAAATTTTCAGCAAAAATGGTTTAGCCAGTTCTCAGAACAAAATACATTGTTTTGTCTTTGTTAAAAGAATCCTTGCAACTATTTAACTGATAAGCCTCTATTCTTTGAAACAAGGAATTTAAATTTGTCAGAGGGGTCACTTGAAACAGGGAATTACAATTTGTCAGAGGGGTCATTGGTACCAGGGATGTGCTATTGCCATCCTCATCAAAATAGGCTCAAATTTGGTCAAACTATGTGCCTCTAAAAATCCCAGATCTCATATGCTCAGTAGAGATTTGTTAGCATTTAGCAGCTAAATTCTCTCTGTACTGAGCATGCTGCAAGGGCTGAGCAGGACATTCCCAGCAATTCCTTCTTCGAACAGCCAGGGGCTGTGATAGCACTGGACAGTGAAACTGAGAGAAAAGATAGGATTCAGAGTAGCAGCCGTGTTAGTCCGTATCCGCAAAAAGAACAGGAGTACTTGTGGCACCTTAGAGACTAACAAATTTATTAGAGCATAAGCTTTCGTGGACTACAGCATCCGAAGAAGTGGGCTGTAGTCCACGAAAGCTTATGCTCTAATAAATTTGTTAGTCTCTAAGGTGCCACAAGTACTCCTGCTCTTTTTGAGAGAAAAGAGCCTTCCTATCTGGTACTCTCAGTGTTCCAAGACAGCATGGAGAAAGAAGAAGCCTGACTGGAATGCTGGTGGTCCAAGCTTGGAGATTGGCAGTGGGGACACTGGGGGGACCACAGGTGTTGGGGGAAGACTGGGACAAAGAGCTAGGCATGGGGGTTGGGCTGTGGAGCCGAGGGACATGGGGAGAGGCTGTGATATAGAGCTAAGGGTAGAGGGACTTGGATTGGGATAATGAGACAAGATGGACTAGGAGAGACTAGGTCTAGAACAAGGACCTGTGTGGGGTGGGAGACACATCTAGCAGAATGAAGTAAGCAGACATCCCTGAAACATCGTAATTATCTTACTGGACTAGGAAATTTTCTTCTTTCCATTGTCATGATTCAAGATGAGTTTCATATTAACTAGTCAGTCCTACTCTGTTTTGCTCAGAGCATGACAGTGTTGTATTGTTGTACAACATTCCTTCTTTTAGGAGATGATGTACAACAGTCTGTCTTGTTTCATGCTCATCCTGATTAAATTATTCTGTAAGTGAGGGATTTGTGAGCATTCCTCAGCCTCTACCTAGTGCAGATACTGTCCCTTTTACCCCATATATCTATAATACTATATATACCTTTATATGTAAGGATTAGATTTTTGTTGGTATATGTCAGTAAATGTTAATTTCATTGTACACATGCACAGATGAAAACATATTTCCATTAATAATAACTGAAATTTACAGATAGGCAAAGTAAGAAAAATGGTGCCTGAAAATGTCTTAGAGTTTGATTTAAGGATATTGATTTCTATATTTTGACATGTGACATTGACAATTTGTGTTTTAATTATTATAAAACTTTAAATTTTTTGAATCTCAACATATACTGCCACTAAATAATTATTGTCTGACCCCCCATAATTTCCTGCAACAATGAACATTTAAATAGATAAAAATTGGGGGGAAAGTGCATGACCCATAATTTTGCACACCATGAAAATTTAAAATGGACAAATATCTAAAATTGCTTAAAAATAAACATCAATATCATCTGTCAAAATTATATAAAAAAATTGAATTCTCCCAAGCCTATTTATATGTACATGGGCATTTTTAACCAGAGGCATCCACAAGCATTTTACAGTTTGCATATATAGAAGTTGCTAATCTAACAGAAATGCAGTCATCCGAGGATGTTGTAACCATATGGTATAACTCCACCATCACTGCACAACACTTTAGGACAGAAATTGAAAAAAATTAAGGTGAAATTTAAGATTACTCCCAACTGGGAATTACACTGGAAGTAACAAAAGTAACCTTGTGCTAAATTACACACATATTTCATGACCACGGATAGTCAAGGCCTTGATTTGTGTGTTTCATTTGAAAGATGTCCTTTCCAGAAGCACAGTATACATTAACAGCTCTCTAGGGCATTAGCTTAGTACTCAGAATGAAAAGAAATATTTGATGAGTCACTGATGCCACTGAAATTCAGTAGTCATTATGCCCAGTTATTGTATTCTTATTATTTTGTACCTGGTACAATTACAAAATATACTGGGCCAGATTCTCAGATGGCATAAATTAGCATAACATTCCCATTAAGTCATTGGAGCTACGCTGATTTACATCAGCTTTGGATCTGAACCATAGAATCCAGCAAAATAATACACTACAGTGGGTACAGTTAAAAAGAAGTTTATACATCTTTTTATTAGTAGGTAAAAGAGTACTGGTTTGAGTATTGACACCTGTATTTATAATGGAGAGTACCATTAGCACAAATTGCTCATACACTACTAGAAAAATGATAAAAGAAAAGTTATTAACTCTTATCTGTACCTGCCCCCTCTTGTATAGCTGAATAATATCTTTTACTGCATTTTGCAGAAGAGATTTATTTATGTTTTGTGATATGCAGATTTTATCTTTTTTCAAAGTTAGCCTGTGGCAAGCCTTTTATTTTACTACATTGCACCTCTCATGTACCACTAGTTTCTATGCGACTGTGTTTCTCACATACATTATAGTGTTCTGAATCAATTAAGTAAAGAATATTATATCTGTAATAAAGGAAAAACTGTTTCTCAATTAGTGTAATCCATTCATTGATTTCTGGCCACAAATCCCCCGTGAAGGTCACAAATCCACATGATGCATTCAGGGCCAGCTCCAGGCACCAGCCCAGCAAGCAGGTGCTTGGGGCGGCCAACGGAGAGGGGCAGCACGTCCAGCTCTTCAGTGGCAATTTGGCGGCGTGTCCCTCACTCCCTCTCGGAGGGAAGGACCAGCCGCCGAATTGGCCCTAGATGCACTGGAGGATGGATTTGCATTTGTATTTCTGAATTAGCAGAAAGATGTGTGTAACCAGATAACTCCCTTGTGATTGTCTGAGGAAGCTCAAGAGCACATATTATTTCTTCTAAAGTGAATTATAACTTAGGCTTCCTAAATTGACTTCTGAGCCATCTTCAGACAGTAGCACAGAAATTACTAGTTTTGTGAAAAATGTTCATTTTTGCCCAACCATGTCCCCTTTGAACATTAAGCTTCATAAGATAGAAGGGATACAGTTTGAAGATCCATACTAAAAGATCAAAATTTAATAAACACAAAGGCTGCATCCTATCATAGTACATAACTTGTTCCAAAATGTTCATTCCTGGAGAGTGAAATGTTGAGGTCCTATTTCTGAAAAAATTTGCTTTGAATTTTAGTTCTGCCATGGTGCCCAGATACCATGGTGATAGGCACATTATATGTGTGTGTGTATTTTAAGTGTGTGTGTGGGAGGGGTATTCCATTTACCTACTCTGCAAAATTGTATGTATACACTTGTAATGTGCTTATTCCTATGGCATCTGGACACCTCTTAGAAAAATAAAATTGAAAGCTAAATCTAACAGATGATTTACTGTTACACAGCGTATTACACAGTAGATAAATGAGAGGAGAAATTGTAGTTGTCCTCTCCTGGCAAATGATGTATATGTGCAGAAATACAATGGGTGAAATCCTGGCCCTATTGAAACTTCCATTGACTTTACTAGGGCCAGGATTCCACCCAAAATATTCTGAAAGCTAAGTAGGGCATTCCTACCTCCCATTATCAATAAAGTGCCATTTACCCTAAAATTTGTGCGCTGCATTACATCAGTTTTCATTATAAATTGCAGAAATACATGTGAATGTATACATCAAGCCCAGAACTTCATATAAGCATATTGATATAGATAGATATAGATTATCTCTCAGCTGTATTGACTTTCATCCTCCTCACTTCAGTGCTTTTTTGGAGTAGTTGAATGGTAGGGGAAGCCAAATGATCTTGAAGTCCAGAATGGCGTGTTTTATGCAGTAAGGACCAAGTGAAACTATCATGGGCATCAGTGGAAAAATTCTATTGATTTCAAGGGGAGTTGGAACAGGCCCTAAATTCCCAGTATTTTCTTTGACTTGATGTTTTTAAGAGTATGTTCAATAAGCCCTGCTTATGCTGTGCTACCAATGCAAACAGAAGGCAATAAGTTATTTTGGATGTGCCTTGATTTATTCACCTGAGAGTTGACTTTTGGCATAGTGGTGTAAGGCTGGAGAATGTACCAGTAGGACATCTTTTCCTGAACATCTGGAGGGGGAGTGGAGCACATGGAGCACTTGCAGCAGAACTTGCAACACTGGAGTCAGCAGTCGACAGCGCAAATGCACTGGGTAAAAAAAGTTCCATTTTTCTTTTTTGTGCTATAGAATTTCTCAGTAATGTTTAACTGTAGTCAAACCTGGTTATACACAGCTGTGCTACATGTATACAATTCTTCTTTTTCCATAAATACTGAATAATGGGAAATAGGAGATTTGTAGGGTTTGAGAAGTTCAACCTTCCTCCAAAAAAACTGGTCACATGAGTTTGTCTTGCTAAGAAACAGCAAGAATTTATTCATGTAAACTTGTCATGAGACCTAAAAAAAAAATTCATAGTAAATAAATTATTATATTATTTTTTCCTCTGTTTCTACAAGGACATAGCTTACAATTTTATTTTAGTTATTTGATTTTCAAACTAATTTTCTGACTAATTCTGGCAAAATATTCTTCCTCTGGAGATTGTGCACAGTCAGTTAATTGTGAGAACTCAATATCTGAGATCTGAGCTGTGTTTTTTACTTTTGATTGCGTACACAAACCACTTTGTATGTTTATGCTCATCCAATCAGGGAAGAGATCTTTTACCATGAGGTTTCTGTTGCAAAACTTTAGAAACTGGAAGTTCACACTCCCTATATATTTTCCAGTAGTCATGTAAATTTCATTATTTTCATTAACAGTCCTGACAGTAAACTCATTTACAAGAATGTTTGTTAATAGCAAATATACCAGGAACAAACATAGTTGAAATGAATTCATTTTAAAATCAAACAAATATTAATGAAAAACATTTTTGATTGTTTGCACAGCTCTGCTTATTGTCACTGTAACAGGGTGAGGGGAAGCTTGGTCTTCATTGTTGCTATCACCAGCTTCCGCTGTGCAAAAGTGTAGTGAGAGCAGCAAAGTTGGACCTAGTGTAAAGTTTTCTGGAAGTACTGTATCAAAGAATACAAGTATATTTTAAAGGTGACCTACAAACAAAAAAATAAGTGAGTTCATGCCTTTTACATTTTTTTCACCTGAAAAAAATATCCAGAATATCAGGTCTTGTCCTCCATTTGTTTGCTGGAGGAGTCCTTGAAGGAGATGAGAACTGAAATGGGAATGGTCTTACCCTCAATTGGACAGATGCTTAAACCTTTCCTCTCAACAGTTTTTACAAGCATTTAAGTTAAATAGGTATGAACAAAAATAAACAAAAAAAGTTGCCACATCGAAAGCAAGGAGTGTTTAACCGCTGACTTCATTGAAGCCAGGATTTCATCCCAGAACTCTAAACATATGGCTAAAAAAATACCGTCCCCTCTCAATTGCTCAATACCATTTTTTCCTTCGTAGGAAAGGAATATAAGAGAAATAGTGGGGAGAGAAGTAGCGATAACAGGAATGGGTAAAGTAAGAGGGAAGAAGGGAAAAGATGGAGAAAAAGAGAGGAAAAACATACCAGAGATAGAGATAAACAGACAGAGGAGTTTGTAAAATGGAAGATGGGGAAAACATGGAAATTGGTGTACTGAACAAGGTATTCTGACAGAAAAGCTTTTTTTGCTGTGTGCAAAATTCTTCCCTAGCTCCCTCCCATGTGAATGTCACTTCTAGCTGTATTATAAGATGCCTATAAACTATTCCCAGCACTTAGGGATGTCTTAATTTCATTTTCACTAGTTTTCCAGGCAAGATTTTCCAATAATTGCATACTCTCCAGTTTCTGCAGTCTGCTATTGCTCTTCCATAATTAGCACCCATCGGAACAACTGAAAGGCCAGAAGAAAGTGGAGGGATAGGGTGGGGAATTGGACTTGAAAACTGTAACAGTGCACGAGGAAATTGCAGAAAGCTGTGAATTTAAAGTACATGCAAGTGTTGTGCCCATTCATTGATGATTTAGACTTAATCAGGAGCTGAAAAAAAACACCTGAATTATATTGAAAAAAGCAGCTGGAGGGCTATAATAACCTGTGTTGAATACCTGTGCTGAACTTCCCTCTTCATTTATTCCGAGGTGTAAATGAAAATTTGGAATTTGTGAATCTTTCTCAAGAGACTTGATGAAAAACAGAAGCCAAAGTTTTTTAAAGTTTGATTTTGTAGTTGTTGATTTTTAAAATGTGTTTTTAAGGTAAAAATGTATTTCATCAAAAGATGTCTGCTTGTTAAAGCAACTTTTTATATAGACTGAATGAAGTGGACTGGCGTTTTAAGAGTTTGGCAGAATGTCACCAACAAATAAAAGATGTCTGTTCCATCTTCTCTAGGCCAGGTCCTGAAGGAGATTGTCATGGACCCAGAATACAATACAAAATATGTGAGAATCCTTCTTGTCCTGCTGGAATGCCTACATTCAGGGACTGGCAATGTCAGGCCTTCGCTGTCAGACCTTCATATCAGAAGCATGTATTACAGTGGCAGGCTGTTATAGATGAAGGTAAAAGTAAACTATAACCCATTTAACTTGTGATGTACTTCTGAGTATTAGATCCAATATTATAATGTCCATTTAGAAAGCAGTGTAAAAAAAGAAAATTATAATTCATCAGGCCCAAGCTTTAAAATAAGATCCTTATTGCATGCATTGCTACAATGAAACAATGTTCTTTATTACCTTGAAATGTGCTCTCACCAAGGAAAGAGTGATACCAAATGTTTATGATATCTGTAAGCTAAAGTTAGCACAAAATATTGACGGTCTAGAAAAGATAATATTCTACCCAAGTCCATGCTAGGAATGTGGATGATAGCTGCTATTATACTGAATTGCCTTTAAATTTAGTCATATTGTATTTTCCTCAAAGAAAGTAACTTGAGGAATTGAGTTACAAAAGCCATTTTTAAAATAATCAACTGTTGATAAAGATAAAGATATGACATACTGATGCAATAAGTAATGCGTATTAAAACTCATTCTGAGGTGTGAGATCATTTAGAAATGCTTTATTGCAATTTATAATGCAACATTAAAAGAAAATGTCAGAATGATTCATATTAACAGCAATCATCCATGTCAGAAAGAATTATGTACCTACATCTTAAAATAACCTTTTTGAGTTGCTAAGTGCCGAAGTTCTTAGGTCACGCACAAATTCATTCTGATGAACTGTTTGCTCAAAGGCGACTGTCAAAGCTTTCCAAGAGCAAAGCATCTCATTCAGTGAGCTTTTTGGTGGTCCTTTAACAGTTAAGTAAGGTTAAACTCAAAATTTACCTGCATGGGCCTTTAAACCTCACAACAAAAATAATCAGTTTGTCACACTGCTTATCTGAAGATGCAGTCTAATGGTTAGGCCCAGGTCCAAGGCTTTGGGTTAGGACTGAGATGCTCCTCACCTGTTCCAGCTTCGCCCTGAATTCCTCCTTAGAAGAAATAGGCAATCCTTCTTATGTATCCTGGTGGTTTCTGATTGGCTACAGCCTCCTTCCAGCAACATCTCCATCAGAGGCTGAGAAATCCTGGTACACGCATTCCCAGTGACAATAATGACATTGGGCTTTTCAAAGTCAAAGTTGAGGGCTATAAACTAATTTTCATTATGTTTATACATTGATTTACATTCAAGGGAAGAATTTTACTGCCTGGTATATTTTTTTAAATCCCTGTTGTAGAAACAAATATTTCCTTATGCTATTTCAAAAACATAAGATGGAGACTGGTTTATGTTTTGTGTCAAGGGTTCCCTTTACAGCTGGGGTCACAAATCCTGTCACTATTCAGCTGCAGTTGTGCCAATTGGGGAGCAGGGGAAGTGAATGCCCTCCCCAAGGTTTTTGCAATTGCCCAAAGTTCTATAGGCTGCAGAGCTTGGGTACAGCCTGACAACTTTTAACCAGTGGTCCTGTACTAAATCAGTACAGCTGCTGCTGGAGCAATCTGGAGCATCACTCAAGCTGTCTGGTTGCAGTGCCACTGAAATTTGACCCAGCAGGCCCTCTGTGCAGACAAAGGAGCAGCTTGGGCAAATCTCAGTGAGTGGCATTGGAGACCTGCACACGAGATCTCAATGCCACTCAAATTTAGCCTGGATGCCCTTCCATCCAAACAGTGAGGCAGATGGGTCAAATGGTGTTGTAGCTTGGCACATGAGGAGTCTCTCCTTTACAGCAGAGTACAGTGGAATCTCCAGAGAACATGAGTCCTGGCAACACCGAGTGAGTAAGTGAGAGGGAAGACTCTCTGGCTGAGGGAGACCCGGAGCCCTGGGGAGAATGAGCATGGACCAGAATGAGGTCCCTACCAGGAAGAGGGACCAAAATTCCATCCTCCCCACAAAGAAATATCTAAATTGGTGCCACTGTTCAACAAGGTGCTCAGAAATACCAATTTTAATTAAACACTGCACCTTCAAATGTAATTTAAGTTTCCTTACATTACCAGTGTGTGAGCAATAGATTCTTTTTGAAAGAATTGTACATATTTTCAATGGAAATCAAATTAACATTTGTATATGACCCACTAGTTGGCAGAAGTATAGAATAGGTGTGACTGGTTCCCTCCAGAATACATTAAAGAAAGCGTAAATGAGATCACATTTTTAGATAAAAACAGTTTAATTGAATACATGTTATGTGTGTGTTCACAAATACATACACAAATATGCTTTAACACAAGACATGCAAGATCTTTGACAGCTTCCCAATTGGGGAATATGCAGTTTGTGAACTATGACTTCTTCTAATCAGACTCTCTATAATACAGAAGGATCTTTTTCCATATATTCAGTGCTACACCTTTGTCCGATGTCCAAGTTTTTTCTTTCTTGAAGGTGGGCATGGTACCCCACCTATACTGTATAATACGATATTTATATTGTATATATGCATATATATATATGGTGGCCTGGTGCCTTGCCTCAGGCCCCAAGATCAGTGAAGCTCCTTCATTTAAGAAGAACAGAAATAAGAGAAAAATAAATGAGAAATTGTAAAAATAATAAAAATGGGGATAAAGGCAATTTGTAATTTGGAACCATGGGTTCTTGTTTTAATTTAAATTTCAAGTCACAATTCTTCAGTGAGAAAATGAAGAGGGGGTGCAAGTATCAAAAAGACAAGTGGCACTGCACAGAAAAAGAAATAAATACAGAAATATGCATAAAAAAGTGGTATCCCATAGTTCATTTACTCTGTGTCACTCACAGAGGTCCCATTTCATTTAAACTAAGGGTCATGTTTGTAATGTATTGATTTACTCAACACTTATATTTGACATACAGATAAAATGCGGTGCCTGTAGTGGGCATTATATGTTAATCAAAAGCTTGAAGGAGGTACTTTTAGTTGAAATATCCAATATAGCTTTTGCATCATAAGCATTATTGAGTTATTAAGTGTAATTTAAAGATTGAAAGAACACATGGAGAATGAAGTCACACTACATAGAACATGGATTTAAGCAGCAGGCTTAAACTTTACTGAACTAAATTAACACTAGTTGAACAGTACCCAAAACCTTGCCAAGCAAAACTGTGGTCTAGTGTAGATATTCATGGCTTTACAACAAGAGGTCAAACACCCTTGGCCTAGCCCACTAAGTCACTGAATCAATGTAGTCAGCTGTTGAGATCCCTTTGTCACTCTCTCCTCTCATGCAAGTAAATGAGGGTAGAGATGAGGGATACATACTAGATGAAGATCCTTGCTAGATCTCAAGAGACCTCTTCATCCTCGACAAAACCCAAACTTGCTGGACACCTCATAGACCCTGAACTCAGGTTTAGGAGCTAGCCAACTGATAGCTACCATAACCCTGCACTGGGCCCTACTGAAAGCTGCAACATTTCAGAAAGTCCTACTCACCCAAGTAGGCCCCCTGAGTTCTGTGAAGAAGTGGAAAACCCTTCAGAGCAGTGGTTAATTCTGTCCTGAGGGAAAGGACCTTTCTGCACCTCAGCTGCTCCTGTGGGTTTGATCAGGCTATTTCCATGGTATACCAGGAGACTCAGTTCTGCCACACTCATGTTCATTAACTCATAGAGATGCATGGCAGGTGATAGCATGACTGTCTTTGCTGGCTCCCAAGCCCAACAAGGGGCCTTGTGTACTGGGAGGAGGTGGGCAGGCCAGCAACCAATCCTGGGTAGCCATCTCCCCTAATCACTGGAACATCCTTCCTTACATACATCCTCCGCACATTTAAATTTAGAGTTGCCATCTCCCCTAAACTAGCCATTTGGGCACTCAGGGATTGACTCAAATGCCCTGCTCTATCGCCAGCTCAACCTCACTCTCTCCCTTCCCCTCCAAGCTGAACGTAGCCACATAGATTGAGGGAGGGGAGGGACTTTCCCCTCACCCACCCAGCAAAAGGGAGTCTGCCAGTCCAGTCAAACCACCCAACCACGGAGACTGGAAGACAGTTTAAACTTTAAATATCAGTATTGTACGCATTTCAGTAAGTGGAAAGTTATTTGATAATCTAAATGTAATTCAAGGAGTTGGCTCTGGATCGGTAAAGTCCTATATGGCTTGCATCATGACAGCTCAAGAGACCACTGTCTTTATCTATTCCATCATAGCAGTTGAAGTTCACTGGGGTCACATATGCTGGCAACTCTAAATTTAAATGTGTGGATGATGTATGTAAGGAAGGATGTTCCAGTAATTAGGGCATTTTCCATCTCTGCCACAACTTTCCTGTGTGATCTTGGCAAGGCACTTAGTCTCGCTCGGCCTCAGTTCACTATCTGTAAAATGGGGATAATAGTCCTATCTCACAGAGTGTAATGAGAATAAATACATTAAAGATTGTGAGGCACTCAGATACTACAGTAATGAGCACCATGTAGTACCTAGTAATAGTACCTTACTATTTTTAATATTGTTCAACATACAGCCATTCTGTGATTGTGTGTTTATCAATAAAAAGTAATAAGTGATTGCATAGTCCTTTCTAAATTTTACATATGAATCTAAATTCTACCAATGTAATAATTACTGCAGACAAAATCCTGGTTCCATTGCGCAGCTCCCCCCTTGGTAGTTCTGTGCTGGGAAGGGGAAGGATGGATTCTTCCCTCAGTTTGCTTAGTGGAAACAGAGATTCTATCTGCCATGAAGCCTCAGGGCTGCAGTAGTCTGAAGCTCCTGCTTCCCATTGCATGGAAGGTAACTAGCCTATGATCCAAGTAGTCCTGAATTCAACCTCCCCATTCCTTCTTCACTGTCAATCTGATGCAGAGCTGTGCTTCATGATACACAACTGGTATGGACTTCTTCAATTTGGAAAATTAACAAATAACAAAGGGCCTCATTCTGTCACCTTTCTGCTGAACAGTTCCTCATTTATGGAGTAGTCCTCCCTGGACAAGGTGCTACAGAAGTAAGATTCATGAACTGAGAAGGAAGTTAGGCAACTTGAATATTTGAATGTTATAGCTATCTTTCCCAAATTAGTATTGAACAAATAAGGAGTCGGCAACCTTTCAGACATGGTGTGCCGAGTCTTCATTTATTCACTCTAATTTAAGGTTTCGGGTGCCAGTAATACATTTTAACGTTTTTAGAAGGTCTTTTTCTATAAGTCTATAATATATAACTAAACTATTGTTGTATGTAAAGTAAATAAGATTTTTAAAATTAAATTAAAATGAGGAGCTCCCCGGACCGGTGGCCAGGACCCGGGCAGTGCGAGTGCCACTGAAAATCAGCTTGCGTGCCGCCTTCGGCACGCGTGCCATAGGTTGCCTACCCCTGGTATAAATTATAGGTGGGTTTTGAAGTGGATAATTCAGAATACCATTCTGAAGGGAGAATAAATTGTATTTAAAATTAGAAAAGGGCAGATAGGACTTTTAATATTAAGACAGTTTTTGAGGTTTTGTGTGGTACCAGTTGTGCAGAATTACATTGGACTGCAAAATAGGCATGATGGAAATGAGGGAGGGAGAGCTAAACCAACCTCTTTATTTTGTTGCAGCCAAGTATGTCTTGTATGCTTCCCATCAACCTTAACCACATTTTGTTGTGTTCTTTCATTTTATCTGTTTTTGTTTTACTTTTCTAAAGAAAGTATACGAAGGTACTACTTAAAGCAAATAATTATGTCTTGGTAAGACATTAATTTCAAAAGTGCTGATACATGTTCTTCAGGAGAGAGTCAGTATTCTATGACTTGGCTAAAAATTTTTTAAAAGGGTGAAAAGTTTAGCTCAAGTACACTTTCTAATTTGACAGAGATGTGAACCCTTGATATTTGATAAAGCCATTCATGAAGCCAAAGGCCTCTGAGATTCTATCTAGAAGTCAGTATGGTACAGTGACGGACAGTACATGTGACTAAGTGAAATTAATTTTAAAGCCAGAATTGTAATTATATTTATAAAAAAATCTGCAAACAGTTTGGGAGTAAAATCAAAAGGCTAATTGTAAACAAAGATATTATGAACATGTGGTTCAATTTTTTGTTCCATTTTACCAATGACAGGGCTGTTAAATCTTTTATCTTTGATTCCTTTGGCAATGATAGTGCAAACTGTTATGTTTGTGAAAAGCAGCCTTTTGGTAAGATCATTTTTTAGGCTTTTTAGAATTAAAAAAATCAATTTACATAATTATTCATGCAGTATTTTCATAAAGTAGATGTAAAAGCAGTAAGGAACCCCCCTGGCTTATTCTAACAGTAGGAAAGCATTTTCAGTTCTTTGTAAATGTGTATGTGATTCTTTTGGAAATGTACTTTCTTAAAAATAAATGCTTTTTTTTTTTTACCTGCATAGTTAGAAAATCCGGAATGTGTTAAGCTCTTTTTTTAACTGGTATTTATGATCTGTCAGAAGTATAGCGAAATAAAAGTGTAGATTCTTCTTCAAGTGATGGTCCCTATACACGTTCCAAATGCGGGTACTCATGCGCACCATGCGCTGAAGCCAGAAGTTTTCAGCAGCAGTGTCCATTAACCCATAAGGGCATATTACATTGCCATGTGCTCCAGGCAAGGTTTTAAGAGG
Organism: Malaclemys terrapin pileata; assembly: GCF_027887155.1. NCBI lineage: Eukaryota > Metazoa > Chordata > Testudines > Emydidae > Malaclemys > Malaclemys terrapin. The sequence goes on along the minus strand of NC_071510.1, from coordinate 53,354,140 downwards.
TCATGCGGGGCAACGCACCCTCAGTTCCCTCTTACCGCATGGTCAGAGTCGGAATCCTCTCTTCGCACTCATAGTTGCTACAAGAACGATAGTCCATGTGTACATAGTTAGTTCCAGAGTATCCGTGTTAGTCTGTATCCGCAAAAAGAACAGGAGTACTTGTGGCACCTTAGAGACTAACAAATTTATTTGAGCATAAGCTTTTGTGGGCTACAGCCCACTTCATCGGATGCATGTAGTGGAAACTACAGTAGGAAGATATATATATATATATATATATATATATATACACACAGAGAACATGAAACAATGGGTGTTACTATACACACTATAAGGAGAGTGATCAGTTAAGGTGAGCTTTTATGAGCAGGAGAGAAAAAAAACTGTTTGTAGTGGTAATGAAAATAGCCCATTTCCAGCAATTGATAAGGAGATATGAGGAACTGTGCGGGGGGAGGAGGGAAGTAAGCATGGGGAAATAGTTTTACTTTGTGTAATGGCCCATCCACTCCCAGTCTTTGTTCAAGCCTAATTTAATGGTGTCCAATTTGCAAATTAATTCCAATTCAGCAGTCTCTCGTTGGAGTCTGTTTTTGAAGTTTTTTTGTTGTAATATTGCGACTTTTAGGTCTGTAATCGAGTGGCCTGCACTGCAACCCGTGCACAACAGTATGCCGTTGTCTGTGCCTCCTTGACCACATGTAGGCCTGCACCCATGTGACACCACACGCTTGCCTCCACATGCGCTGTCTACAGCTGTGGCTCCTCTCAGTCTGCAGGCCCCACGTCACCCACCTGGACTCCTCCTTGACTGTCCAAGTTGGGTCTGCACCTCCCTCACCTAGTGGACCAATCCTGCCAAGGTGCTCAGAGGCACCCCGTTCACCACTCCCATCCTTACAGCCACGCTTACCACAGATACCTCCCTGGCAAGGTGGGGCACACACTTAGATGGCCATGCCACGCAGGGGACATGGACTCTCAGAAAAGCACACATGCACATCAACATTCTGGAGCTGCGCATGGTCCACCTGGCTTGTCACATGTTCCTGCCCCTGATCCACAATCAACATGTCTAGATCCTCTCGGACAACACTGTGGTGACGACGCAGGAAAGGAAACAGAACGCCAGGTTTGTTGGTAGCCAGAGAGCTTTACAAGCCTCCTGCAAAAAGCCTCCCAGGAAAACTTTCCTGGGGTTTTTATTTCTCTCCTTACTTTGTTTACAACTCTTCTTAGTGGTTACATTCTTGCGCATAGAAAAGCCAGGCAGTATACATGCACATAAGATAACAAACCCATCTCTTGAGCGCGTGAATGCCAGCTGCGAGGAAACAATCAAATCAGCTAAATAAGTTTCCCAAACATAGGCGCTAGAACAAGGTCACTCCTGCCTCATTGCCAAGGGAACAGTTTGCCGTTCTTCAAGGCTTGTGATTAGGGAGCAACACATTCCTACACAACACCACTGCAGTGGCATACATAAACAAACAAGGTGGCACCAGGTCCTGGCCACTCTGAGTGGAGGTCATCCACTCTGGAACTGGTGTTTCTGCCACAACATCATGCCCCAGAACTCCCTGGCAGATGCACTCAGCCACACCTGGTACCTCAACCATGAGTGGGAACTCCATGACCCCACTCTCTACTCCATCTGTTGTGCCTCATTGGAAACTCAAGCAAACCACAAATTCCCCTCTACTGCTCCAGGGGGACCAGAGGTCAAGACTCCGAAGATGACAGCCTCTGGTATTCCTTTCCCCCTGTTCTCCTCTACCTCCAGGTACCTGCGCAAGATCCTCTGAGACCAAGCGATGGTCATCCTGGTAGCCCTGTGCTGGCCCTGACAGTTCTGGTTTCCTGATCTACTAAGACTGTCCACCTGCTCATCAGTCAGCCTCCTCACCCACGACAACAGCAGAGTTCAACACCCCAACACAGGCCCACTTGAGTTGACAGTCTGGTTTTTGGATGGGGCTCACATGTAGACAATGCCTGTTTGTCACCTGTCCGCTGTGTATTTATGAACATCAGTTAGGATTCCATCTGGTCAAGCTACGCCATGAAGTGGAAATGCTTCACCTCCTGGGTGCAATGCCACCATCTTCCCCTCTAGGCCATCTCCATGCCCAATGACCTAGGCTATCTCCTGCAGCTTAAGAACTTGGGCCTCACACTTAGCTCCATCTGTGTCCACCTCACGGCACTTAGTGTCTTCCTCCATCCACTAGATGGACAGTCGGTGTTTACCCACCCTATCACTACCTGGTTTCTGAAGGGCCTGATGAACTGCTTCCCACTGGTCCTTAGCCTTACCCCACCCTTAATCTAGTTCTGTCTGCCCTCACCAAGCCTCCCTTTAAACCACTGGCCATATGCTCCCTCACACACCTATCCATGAAGGTCCTCTTGTGGCAATCACTTCCACCTAGTGTGTCAGCGAATTGGCGGCCATGATGACTGACCCCCTGTATACAATTTTCCATAAAGACAAAGTCTCCCTGTGCTTTCACCCAAAGTTCCTCCCAAAACTTGTTTCTGATGTCCATCTCAAGCAATCCATCCATCTCCCAGTCTTCCATCCTACGCCGCACACCACTCCCATGGACAAGACACTGCACTCCCTGGACATCCATAGGGCACTGACCTTCTACTTGGACAGGACTTGTGCATTTTGCACCTCTAATTCTAACCAATGGAGATGTCCAATGTCCTAGAACTGGAAGGGACCTTGAAAGGTCGAGTCCAGCCCCCTGCCTTCACTAGCAGGACCAAGTACTGATTTTGCCCCAGATCCCTAAATGGCCCCCTCAAGGATTGAGCTCACAACCCTGGGTTTAGCAGGCCAATGTTCAAACCACTGAGCTATCCTCCCCGCGCCTCTTCATGGCCATTGCGAAATGGTCGGAAGGGCAAGCCTTTTCCTCGCAGCGCATATCCAAATGGATCCCTAAGTGCATTACCGAATGCTCTGCGTGCTTTCACACCACCCAGCAGGATCATGGCCCATTCCACAAGGGCACACACAACCACTGCCGCCTCCCTGGCAGAGGTCCCCTGACATAAGATCTGTCATGCGGTGACCTGGTGCTCCATCCACAGTTTCATAGCGCACCACACCATCAACCAGTGGGCAGACGCAACCATGGGACATGCTGTTCTGCAGTCGACCTTACCTATCATGTCCTCACACCCACCTCCAAGCTGATCATTGCTTCATACTCACCCGAGTTTGGAATACATTTAGGGACCATCGCTCGAAGAAGAAGAGTTACTTGTAACTGGAGGTTCTTCGAGATGTGTGGTCCCTATTTGTATTCCAATACCCACCCACCATCCCCTCTGCTGTGGACTTTCTATTCAGAGGTAAGAGGGAGATTAAGGGCGCATCGCCCCACACGATCTCTTATAACCTCTCCTGGAGCACGTTGCAAAGAAAGGTGCCCATGTGGACAACAGACACTGCTGATGAAAACTTTCTGATCCAGCACATGGCGTGCATGAGCACCCATGTTTGGAATACAAATAGGGACCACACATCTTGAAGAACCTCCAGACACCAGTAAGTAATCTCCTCTTACAATCAAAATATTAGACAGTTGAAATGTGCATATTCTTCTAATTCTAGCAGTGAACAGATAGTTATAATACAGTTGTTTTCTAACAGGAAAAAGTGTAGTTATAATACAGTTGTTTTCTAACAGGAAAAAGAGCTGTAGAAGAAAGATTCAGTATCTTTTTTTCATTTGCCTTAAATAAAATGGAATACGTTTTTGTTATAATTAATGTTGATTAGTATAATTAAGAAAGCTGGGTGCCACCACCAAAAACATTGGTTTGGAAGAATTTTACTTTTATTAAATCAGTTTTACTAACTTGGCATTTTTTTCACCAATTTCTATTAAAGAAAAGCCTTGTGCATTATATTGTTCCCCTGTTGGAAAGGATCAGCCTATTCTTCTAACAGAAAAGGTGATGGATGGGACTTCTTGTGGTCAGCATGGATTAGATATCTGCGCAAATGGTAGATGCCAGGTATAAACCAATTCTTTAGACTCAACTTTTAACATACTGTACATACATGTTAATTCTGGTAGAATATTGCATAAGAAATGTCCAGAGCTGGGTCACTGCCTCTTATATCTATATAAAAATGTAACCATTTAAATTCATTTCACTTTTTACAATACACTTCTACCCTGATATAACGCAACCTGATATAACACAAATTCAGATATAACGCGGTAAAGCAGTGCTCCGGGGGGGTGGGGCTGCACACTCCAGTGGATCAAAGCAAGTTTGATATAACACGGTTTCACCTCTAACACGGTAAGATTTTTTGGCTCCCCAGGACAATGTTATATCGAGGTAGAGGTGTACATTATGTGGAGCAGCATCCAAAGGACTGGCTGGGGTTGGGGAAAGGCAGCACAGAAAACGTATACATTCAGATGAGCAGATCTTAACAACACTTAGCGGGGTGAGGCAGTGGATGATTGATTTCATTTTCTTGAAGAGGGGCTTATCTTTCAGAAGCATGGAAAACACTGATGTAGAGTGTGCATGTATATTTATTTCAGCCTGATTTTCAGAAATATAGACTTATAGGTTAAGGTAAACGACAACCCAGGGGTCTGAATCATGTATAATAGAAGCTTAATACTAATTCTGTGCATGTTACTAAAAGTTTATGCCATAAATTGCCTTAAAGTTTCACTTGGTACAGGCAAATTCGTATCTCTCTAACTGCTCTTTCTTTGTCTCGTTTGGTGATCCTTCATCCACCTCGCTCCTTTTTAGTCCCACAAGTTTCTTTTTGGCTACTTCCTAATTCATTATTGAAAATAATTCAATAGTGTGTAGCCCTACACCACTCAGTTGTTGTCTTTACTGCACTGAATGAGATCTTTGCACAGGCATCCTCTAAACCCTGCCACATCAAGATATGCCTAGGTTAGGATAAAAAGAGATTTTTTAAAAGTATTAGCTAAAAGTTTTAACCAACACATTATAAAACCCTGTTGTAAATGGGGCAAGTTGTATTTTAATGCGTAGGTTTCATCTTAACCAGCTAACATGTTAATTCAAACACTTTAACTTTACACTTTAAAAATGCCTGTGTTACCCTAGTCTAGACATGTGGTAATAGGCATACAACTCCCATCTGAAAATCCTGATCTGTTACTTTCCTCTCTTTAATTTAAAAGAACTCAAATGGAGAAATGCAATAACAGTCATCATGTACTTGAACATGAACCGATTTTCAGTTCACAGTAATTTCTCTTTTTATGGAGTTATTTTATTTTCTAGTTACTCTGCCCTTGCCTTGATGATTTATGAGAAGGAGTGGTGGTTTTATTGGTTTCATTGGATGAGTGCACTTATACTAATACAGTTCATTCTGATTACTCTGGGATCTCTAGCCTTTTGTATAAGAACCACATATGGTATTCAGTGTAATCTGTTTTTTGTTATTAAATTAGCAATGATGTTTATGAATAGAAATAAGCATAGCAAAGTAATTTGTGTACTGCTAGAAAAATGTTTCTTGTTTTAAGGTAGTATTAATGTTGATAGCCTTTCAATAAAACATCAGTAAGGGTTATATTTCCAAGTACATAATACAAGTTCCAGACACGTTCACATTTCTTTTAATATAGTAACTAGCACAGTAAATTATTTGGTGTCCGATTGTGCCTGACCCTTATGTGGGTGAATATACAGAGGAGCCCAAAGAATCTTCCCTGCTTTGCACAGCCAGCGTAAGCACCAGATAAAGCTACTGACTCTGTGATCAGGTGAACAGAGGGATTGTGCTGTCCCGACCACGCCCAGGAGTGCACAGTGCCACAAAGGTGAAGGGGCAGAGCAAGGAAGGGGCTGGGATATGGCTCCATCCTATATACACCAGCCAACAGAACTGGCCAGCCACATGAGTGGAGTGAGGGCTTGTTAATAAGCTGCATGTACCCTCCAAAAGGGGGAGGCAAGTTGTCATCTGGAATGCCTTGTGGTGCTCTCCTTGTAGAGGAACAGCTCTGCACCAGTCTAAACACACAATCCGACCCTTAATTACAATGATACATTTATTTTTCTCCACAGAAATTTGGCTGTGATGGAATATTAGGATCTCTGGCACGAGAAGATCATTGTGGTGTCTGCAATGGTAATGGAAAATCATGCAAAGTTATTAAAGGCGATTTTAACCATACCAGAGGAGCAGGTATATCTGCTTATTTTTTACTTAATAAACCATGCAGTGTTTTGATGCAATTGTGTATCAAGAACTATGCTTCATTTTTGCTTAACAGTTAAGTGCCTGAGAACTATGTTCAGAGAGCTGCAGAAGACTTCGGTGAAGCTATTGATTGTTGTTTGATTATGATATGCAGTAGTTGAAATGAGAGTGGAGAATTCACATGAAAATTTTCTAATGAAAAAATTGTAAAATGATGCTCTGTCTGGTATGTATTTATTAAATTACAATAGAGAAGGAATTATCTAATTTGCATTGGCTGCAGTTGTATAAAATAGTGTTTTCCCCCAGGAAGAAGGTCGCTATTTTATAGAAGAGGCTGTTTTTGACAGATAGAAACAAGTATTTAATAAACCCCACTTCAGATTTTTGACATACAGTACCTACATATGTTTACTGTTCTTGAAAATAAATGTTATCTAGATTACTATACATCACCTACATCAAGGTCTTTAAGCAAAAGAGGAAACAAAGAATATGAAGGACAAATGTCCAAAGAAAAAATTCTTATACAGTGTAATAACATGAGTATAAAATTGTGAACAGCAAATCTGAATGGCATTTCTGAAATGTTTTAGCAGCTAAGGCCGGATCTGACTCTCATGTGTTAGTCTTTCCATTGAGCTGAATCGGATGACTTAAGCACATAAGTGTTTGCAGAATTGGGGCCTAAAGCCATAATGTTGTTCACCTTTTGCTGCATCTAGAAGCGAACACATTTGGAACAATCCTTTATCTGAAATTGCATTTGATAGATCATTATTTCAGCTGTGAAATGTTTGTGTGGAGTTATGATTTCCGCTTCTTTCTAAAGAAATTAGCAAAATTTCAAGATAGCAAGTCAATTATTTTGCACAAGATAGTATAATGAGAAGCAGACTTTATTTGTTTGAAAAATTGAGAGATTTCAGTGCAATCTAGACTAAACTAAGCAGTGCTTTAGAAAAGAAAATTGGACACAGCCTTCAGATACTTGAATTTAGCCCTTTCTGAGGCTGGAGGTAATGTAGGACAGGGAAAACTGAAACACAAACAAGTCTGAAGGCTAGAACATATAAAGAAAGAGTTGCTAAGTTCAGTTACAGATCAAAGTTTGAATCTACAAAGCTATAGAAGAGGTAGCTGACCACATCAGTCAAAAATCTGTCAACTTGTATTTATAAACAGAGAAACATCCAAACATATTGTAGGATTTTAGGTTAGGACTATCATGGAGCAGTACTAATCAACTTTTAAGCATGACTATGAGGAGATATTTTCTGACTTTGGAAACTGAAATTTTAATTAATTTTTAACAATTTTTTTAAAATATACTACATTAAATGGGATAATGTCATGTCAACTATAGGATATCAATACTCAGTAATATAATTTCATATTACAACTACATTTACAAAATGAAAAGTCATATGTTATCTATTCTGTGAGGTCTGCCTAGGGCTTTTTAAAGTCTTGGTTCATAAATAAAATTTCTGATTGGATATAGCTTTGCACCAATAACTAGTTTCCTGCACTGCCTTTTAACCATTTTTTTTTTAATTTAAAGCAGCTGACTATGCAACATTTTAATAAATCCTACTTTATGAACTGAAAACATAACTTGAAAGTTCAAATTATTAATACGCACAATTGAAAGCTCAAATCTATGTCAGAATAAGGGTTGAGTATGGTAAAGGAACAAAAGAGATTTAGAAATCACATTCAATGTATTTTATTTGTTAATTTTTTAAAACCAGAACATCAAAATTATACTTGCCACATAATGTTGGAATTCCATCATGGGCTTCAGGTGCCCATAATGATAGAGCACTCCATTTATCTTGAGCCAACTTCATCCATGTGGTTTCTGCCCCCAGAACTTCTTGAAGGAATAGCACCTTTATTATGTTCATTTGGCTATAGATCATAGTATATATAGCACATCACATGGATAATTGTGTGTTTTCAATGTTTTAGAGTTTTTAATGGGGCTGTCAGGAAACCTAGCAGCCTCATCTCCTTATCTCATGAAGTGGAGAGAAAATAAGCCTTGTGAAATTTATCTTTGAAGTCTTTTTTTTTTTTTTCTATATAGGAGTGTTAATTAAAGACAGAGGGATATATTTTCCTCCTTGTTTATGGGCCTGATTCCATGAAGTGTTGAACATCCTTAAGTCCCAGGCTGTCTATGACTACTCACAGACCTAAAGTGTAAGGCTCATGCTAAAGTATACTTTGCTGTATCAGGGACCATGAAGTCAATGAAAGTTGTAAGTGCTCAGCAGCTTTAATGTGGCTCTATATGGGCATCTCCCATTAGCAGTCAATCACAATGGCCATGGAACATACCCTTTACATGAACTTATTTTTGGACATTTATACATTCTTTGTAAAAGCTGTTTGACAGGACATCCTTGAAAATATTATACAATATTAGATTAAAAAGAGAATAGCAGGTTTAAAAAAAAACACCATAACGCAAAATCTACTGTTCCATAGTTTTGTATTTAACTCACGACATTTGATCTCATGCTTAGGTTACATTGAAGCTTTGGTGATACCTGCAGGAGCAAGAAGAATCAAAGTTGTGGAAGAAAAACCAGCTCACAGCTACTTAGGTATATTTTGTTTAATTTTTTGTTTGTACCCACAGCAAAAAAAAAAAAAAAAATCATACTCCTGGCATGTCTGACTAAGAAGTGAACCACAGAGAATATGAAAAGAAAGTGAATTCTGTGGAAAGGCCCTTTAAAGGAACTGAGCCTCAGGGGAATGACAATTGTGTGCTTGCTTTTTAATAGATTCCTGAAAAATTACAGTTGTTGCTGTTCTGTTCCAGGTTTTCAGTTTAAACTGAGAAACAGAACCAGTAAGAATTAATAGTGCAATGAAATGAAAAGTCCCTAGTTTGATCTTTTATAAGCATAATTAACCTATAAAAAAAAAGGTTTTATCTGATTAATCTCACTGTTTTCATGGAAAATAAAGCCAAATTAAGATCATAAATCTTAATAGCAGCAGTCCTAGAGTTCAAAGGTTTGCTTTCAAGTTATCATGAGAGCTGCTCCTGCTCTGTTAAAATATCTTAAAAGGTTCAGTATTTTGGATTTCTCTATTGTGTAAATACACTGATTGTTCTTTGTTTGGGGGGGGGGAAGGGTTTGGAAGTGATGTCAGCTCGTACAACAGAATCTCAAATTGATAACCTCAGTTTTAGTGGTAAGTTTTCTAGGGTATTTTTGTTTAAGAGTAGTATTTATTTTTAAATAATGCAAGTTGAAAACCAAACATACCTTAGATATTTAGTAATATATTATTCTGTACAGGAATGGACATGTCTTTTACAACTTGAGTGTATTTACTTACCCAGTTCCTATGATATATGAACCACTCAGCTTCATCATCATCTAGTCCATTTCATCTTGTCGCGCACTCTGATAATGAGTGGCAGGGTACAGTCCCAATCCTATTGTATTGAGACACCCAGGAGGTGTGTGGGTTACAGACAGAAGCATTCCATCAACATAGCGCTGCCTTCATCGGGGTAAAAATAGGTTTTACTGAGCAATATAGCTGAGTTGACCTAACTTTTCACTGTAGACCAGCCCTTAGACTCGTAAGTGCCTAAATCACTTTGAAAAATGAGACTTAGGCTCCTAAATCAGTTCAACATTGCAATATTGAGCGCTGCATCACCTAAATAGCTTTACAAATCTGGGCCATACCCACCTGGGGCACTCAGGTGACATACAGAATAGTTGGAACTTGAGTGAGGAATCTATGCTTCTGTTTGACTTAGAGGAATCAAACTCATTTGTGAGTAGCAATGCAGCTCTTCTTCTAATCAATACTTTGGTTAGGCTCAACAAGAAATATACATGCTTTTTTCATGTCACTACATAACATCACAAAGTATAAGGGGCATCCTCCGACATGATATAAATCTTTGGAAATGTGCTCCTTATTGTGCGTGGTTGGTCACTAATTCTTAGTCACTTGTCATTTTACTTTTACTTTTAAGAACTTAAAGGAATTCAACCTCATTGAGGTCCAGCTATTGTTATATTTGTAGGGCATTTGTTCAGCCACTTTTGGATTATTGAGGAGCAGGAAAAGGACTTGAATAATATTGTTCAAGTGAAAATCATATGTTCTTACTGCAGGAAGGAATTTCCTTTAAACTTTTCTTAAGTTGCTTGGTTGCAACAGTTCTGAGAGCAGTTTAAGCGTCTGAACAGAATGAAAAGAATTCCAAAGTTTGAGATAAAGAATGAAAATTTCAGCTCAAAAAGATCATTTTGTAGATGACTGAAAATGACAGTTGTAATGCACATTGATACACCCTTAGCTACATCCAGCATTCCCTATCACAAATCCTATAAACAATGATTTAACTATTCTCTTGTTTCTTTTTTTAATTTTATGAGTTTCTTTATGCTATTTTTACAATGTTGAATGCTTTATTCTCTTAATTTCTCGCCCTAACAACAAACTGTGTCAACTTTACATATTCAGGGCCAATTTTTCAGAAAATAACCTCTATAAATGCTGTAGAGAGGCATGCAATATGGCTGCACAAATATACACTTCCAAAGCAGAAGCCAAGTTAAGACTATTGGAACATTTGGCCCTTATTGTACTAGTGTAAATTCAATATGGGGGTAATCAGAACTGTGCTTCCATCTTCACAAGTAGTGGGGAGCAGAATCACTGATCTGGGTCCTGCAATTGTATTGGCTAAATTGTGCCTTATAGCCACAGTCCACGTGAGTAAAGAGAGAGACTGGCTGTTCTACAGCAGCAACTCTCAGGAGGAATTCTAACTGATTGTGCCAGAATTGTTCCTGAGCCCTACAGAGAACATAAGATTCATTGGTAGCAACTCTACCATCCTAGGAGAGGAGAGGTTGCAACATGTGATCCTCTGTGCAATTGGGCAGCTCTGCCATGGCCCAATCCTCACTCCTCACCCCTTTGGGGAGCTAGAACCCTAGATGGAGATGAGACAGTGTATGCACTCCCAGCCACACTGTGACTAGGTCCTGCACAGACTCAAAAGATTTACAGAATCTCGCTTACCTGTGAAAGATCCACATATTAGCTAGTCAGCCCTAGATACATTACATGGTCAAAATGGCAATAATGATCCTTCTCCAGTACATCATTCTTAAGATCATGTGGGTGGGTAGAAATTGTACTCAATGACAAAAAGAGAGAAACAGATATTTAATTAACATTTCCATGCATCTGAAATCCAATTAATTTTAGAATTAAAACAGTATTCAAGAAGGAATTTGAGATTTCTGTCTAAGGAGTAGATTAACATTTGTATTATTTCTCATCATGTTAAAACTGTTGCCAGGAGACTTGATTAATTTTCTCTTGCTTTACAATCTGTATCATAAGAATAAGTTATGAGAAATTCAGTGTTTCGTGTATTAGCTGAATTGTTGTACAGTAATGCTGTGCTTTGTCCTTTCCTCAATTTTAAATTTAACAGGTTGGCATTACAATGATTTTTTGTTTAAAAAACTTCATTAATGTGGGGTAAAAAGGGTAGTTTGCAGTATGTTTTTCATAAAGAATATATTAGGCTTTCATGGCAGAATTCTCATTCTTGTGACAGTATTATATAATGACATAACCCATTTCCATAATGATTTAATAAGAATGGATAATGGAATATAACTAAAGAATTGTTTTATAGTCTAACAACTATAATCATCTCCTTACCTTCGGATATTCTGTTAAACATATGTTAGAAGGAAAAAATACAGTTATTTTTATATGTAGCACAGAAGTGGATTACTTGTGACTTCTCAGATATACAGTCAATCTCTTTCAAAGATGTAAGCCTTTTGGAGTCCTGAGAATTTAATGCTACACAAATTTGTAATCACCAGTTCCATTTTGAGGCATCTAATGGATAATTGTGCTGCATGTGGTTTCCATTATGGAATATGCTTCCTGAGGAAAAAAAAAAATCTGTCATATGGTCCTTTTATGTAGCCTGTCAAAGCGCACACAGTTTTAAATATCATCTCTGACAATGCTTTTAAATATCTTGGGCCAGATTCTCAACTTGTCTAAATTGTCATAGCTCAGTTGAAGTCAGTTTACACCAGCTGAGGATCTGGTCTTTATCAACAAGAATTTGTACAACTTTGTGTATTAAGACCAAGCATATTTCCCCTCCCACTTCCCCGTGCTTAAAAATTCATATAATATGGTTAATATGTAGCACTTTTGGAGCTAATTTTATACCAGTATAAAGTAATCATATGTTCTTTAGAACTTGCTAATGGTTTATATTCTTGCTAGTTGTTAGTACTTTATTTCATGATTTTTTTTTATTTATAATGATAGAAACTAAAGCTGCTAAATTAAAAAAAAAGTGTGGGTTTACATTTTTTTCATGAAGAGAAGATTGTGGTTTTATTTTGTTTTAATCTGGTAACAAAGAAGACTCTGTGGGATTTACTGTCTGTAATAGTCCTTTTCAGTTCATTCAAATATTAGAGAAGAAAAAGTCAGATCTCCCAGTCCAGTGTTTTGTGTATATGTAATAGGTAGAACTGGTAGCAATTGATCAACACATTTCAGAAAACACCCAGAATTAAGCATATGAAAGTCTATCATGCTCAACTGATATTTGTTTAAACTTGGTGAAAATATTTATAGAATTCTCACCTTGCCAAAGCAGTAAATTGCAAAATGAATATAAGTTAGTTATTTCTTCTCATTCATGAAAGCTAAATCCGAGACTTCTGTTCAGAAAAGACCCATGCTATATCTTGCTTATGTGTTATTTTCATTTTTAAAGGAGGAGGTCTAGACACAAGATCAAAGCACAAAAATGTGAGCACAATTATGCACCTATATTTGCATTCTCAGTTTCAAAGACTATCCATGCAAAATGGGTAATTAAAAAGAAATTGCTAGTTAGACATATAATTAGCCATTTGCTGATGCATTTATCCAGATAGCATACACAAACGTAACTACGGTATACACACAAACATTATGTATACATTTTTGCACATACATACTTTAATATGGGCCTCTGGGCTCTTTTTTTTTTATAATCTGGTCCTTGAGCTACATAGAAGAATTGTGCAACAACCCTCTTTGATAAATGGCATTAAGTTACTATTCTTGAGAAATAGTCTTGGGTACTTAGAGGATTCATCAGCTTTATTGTCAGAGTAGGTACAAAATGGAAGTGACAGAATATGTGAACATTTATCCACAGTGCTAAAGATTTAAACATGTATATGTGAAAACAGTTACACATATTAAAACACTTAAATCACATTGCTATTCAGTGAAGCAGTTAAGTACATATTTAACTTTAAGCACATGCTTAAGTCCTACTGACTTCAATGAGATTTAAGCATATGCTTTGTTGAATAGTGATGGTCTCATTATTTGCAGAAACAGAGAAAATACATGCAGATTGCTTTACGTAAGTTAGCTAAAGTTGTATCATCCATAAAAATCCCAACACCCTGTCTCCTCGGTTTCATTTTGTAGTAACCTTGATGACCCTGGCACATGGCATTTCCTGAGGATTAATGAACTGTTAAGGTTAACTGCCTGAGGTGCCATCATCTCCTTCCTGCCCATCAGTAATCCTCAGGAAATGCCCAGTGCTTTTATAGTTATTACTTTAAAAAAAGAGAAGAGAAAAAACAACCCCCATAGGCTTGTTCTTTACCCACATAAGCGTATGTAATATTCACACAAATTCAGGATATGCATTTGGAATCACATCAGTTATACCAAAAAAGCCATTAATAAACATTGAATCACAAATATCTAAATACTTTATTTGTATTTTAAAAGGGGAAAATAGAAGTATATTCTCTTCAGTATTAGGAAAACCCGACAATCAATATAAACTGTCATCTTTGTTTTCTGTACTATTCCTATTATACAGCATTACCTCCATATTATGTCTTTTTATTACACATCTTATTGGAAATGTGTCTCAGGCACATTCTAACAACTGCCCTGCATAGCTTTTCATTAAATGTTTAATTATTGGAGTATGTGATTTTGTAAAAACTGAATATTTCTCTGAAATTCTTCATTTGGGAAGGGAGAGTCTCTTTTTGACACTGTGCATGCTGCGATATACCTAATCAAACTATTGCAAAGAGATTGTGTGGTCCTGATAACTATTTTTCTTTGGTTTCCTTATGCTCAAGACAGTGGCCTGACTTAAATTAAGGGACAAGCAACTAATAGGAGAGCTTCCTACAGAGAGATAATATCAAAGTTCACCCTCAGTTATTTGAGAGATAATGGGGAGTTTAAGTTATTCAATTTATATCTCTATATAAAAGTAATATAATGTCTAATAGTAAATTTCTTCACATAATCAAAGATATTTATCAATTAAACTATGTTATTCATTATTTAGCACTAAGAGTACAAAATATATTACTTTCAATATTTTTAATTGTCCCATTGTTGGATAATGAAAAATTGAAAAATGTGGCTGCAAAAGTACATTTAAATAGAAATAACACTAATATTGGTACATTATATCAAATTATATCTAATTCTAGAGGCACGAATAGTGGCTCCAAATATAAGGTTGTGACATAATTTTGCCTTTTACAGGGCATTAAGCTGAAATTTTCAAAGGTGCTTAAGGTATTTGACCACCAAATTTCCTGCTTTTCAAATCCTGTAATTGGCTTTGAAAATGTGAAACAGTGGCTTACTTTAAAAATACTAAAAGTAGAATGTACACTTTCAGGGGTTTATGATTTTTTATTTATTAATTATTATTATTATAAAACAATATTTTGGTCACTGGCAAGTGTTCCTAGAGAAGTAGTAAATGGTCAAAATTACATTCTGAAATTTTACATACAGTGGCTCACCAAGTTTTGTACCCTCTTTGCACACAAAATATACCACCCATCAATTCAGAATTCAGAAAAATGTCAACTTCCCCTCATTTGAACTCAAGCCCCTTTTTCTTAAAATCTTTTCTCTACAAAAATTGGCAATTTCCACTTAATCAAAAATAAAAGTGTCAGAACAAAGCTGATATTTCAGTAGTGTCCACATAAAGAGAGAGAGCTCACAGTTACAGTACATAAATCCAGCAAATATACCACATTCCTCACCATCACTCAGTTATTAAGTAAATGGAATTTAGCTGTCACTCTTTTGGTACAGGCTAGCTTTTGATCTGTATTACAGAATAGTGCATTCTGTGGCATCAGATTGATCAGAAATAGGCACTGAGAGAGAATGTCACAGGATCTGACATATGTTTAGACATACATGTGTTGGATGCTCAACTCACCCTAGATAAAGATTGGGGAAGAAAATATCTGAAATAAAATAACCTTTGCAGATTACTCTTAGTATTTAACTTTAACTAGATACTGCAAAAGGATTCTGTAAATGTGTTTATATAGTGTGACAAAGTTCCTCCTTTATCTTGGTGGGTCCTGCACTTATTGGCGGATTTTCTTGCCTTAGAGATTCACCATGTGGGTTGGGGAACAGCCCAGAGACCTTCCCCTCTGGAAGAACCCACAGTCCAGGTCAATTGGGAGGTTTGGGGAGGAACCCAGGCCCGCCCTCTACTCCTGGTTCCAGCCCAGGGCCCTGTGGACTGCAGCTGTCTATAGTGCCTCCTGTAACAGCTGCATGACAGCTACAACTCCCTGGGCTACTTCCCCATGGCTTCCTCCAAACACCTTCCTTATTCTCACCACAGGACCTTCCTCCTGGTGTCTGATAACGCTTGTGCTCCTCAGTCCTCCAGCAGCTCACTCTCAGCTCCTTGCACCTCTTGCTCCCAGCTCCTCACACTCACTCCACAAACTGAAGTGAGCTCCTTTTAAAACCCAGGTGCCCTGATTAGCCTGCCTTAATTGATTCTAGCAGCTTCTTCTTAATTGGCTCCAGGTGTCCTAATTAGCCTGCTTGCCTTAACTGGTTCTAGCAGGTTCCTGATTACTCTAGTGCAGTCCCTGCTCTGGTCACTCAGGGAACAGAAAACTACTCATCCAGTGACCAGTATATTTGCCCTCTACCAGACTCCTATACTCCACTGGTCTGGGTCTGTCACAATAGCAATAATGAAAAGTAGTAAATTATGCTTTCCATTATTGTAGTGCAGTGGCACTCTTTCCATTTAATTCATGGACTTTATAAAACTGAATTAATTGAGCTTCATAAAACTCCTGTGAAGTAGGAATTCCCATTTTACAGACAGGGTGCTTGTCTGTATGAATTCGTAGTTTGCAGCAAGCTGGGGTGATAAAATCTACCTCACACTAGCCTGCCACGTGCTAACTGTCTGTGTGGACCCTGCTCTCAGTTCCCCAGCAAGCTTTAATCTACTCCCATTTCAAAGTAGGGTAGAGCAAATGGCACTATGGAACTTCTAGAGCGCAGCAACAGGATCCGCATGGACAGTTAGTGCGCAGCAGGCAAGTGTGAGGATGATTTACACCACAACTTGCTGTGAACTAAATGTTCATATACGTAAGCCCAAGAAAAATGAGGTACAGGAGAGAAATTTGGAGCATAGGAATTACCATACCAGATTATCCAGAATCTGATTTAACAGTGACTTATATCAGATGCTTCACAGGAAGATGCAAGAAACTACACAGTGGAAAATAATGGAATAACCTGCACATGGATGAAATTTCTTCTTATTTCCTACCAGTTAGTGGTTGTTGTATAGTCTGAAGTATGAGTATTTATGTATTCTCATTAGCCACACAATGTTTAATTAACCTTTTTGGTCTCAATGGTAGTGGTAACCTGTTCCCACAGGTCAGTCACATACTGTTTAATTTTTTTTTTATCAGTATTAAATTGATTGCCACTTGTTCTTGTATTATGAGAAAGAGTAAATGGGAGTGCTTAATTTACCTTCTCAATGTCATTCATTATTCTGTATACCACAGTTATCTTCTTTCTAAATCAGGCAGACCAGTCTTTTCCAATCTTTTCTCATATGAAAGTCTTTCCATGACTCTAGTCATTTTCTTCATCCACCTTTGAATCCCTTCTATTTCTGCTTTATAACTTTTGAGACTGGATGATGAGAAACAAATGGTGGGGAAAAAGGAAAGGTAAATAGAGCCATCATGATTAGCATATTAAGCAGAAGTCTCAGCACACCAAATGTCTAGCCAGTTTGTTTTGCAAGTCTCATGGCATAGATGAGTTTTAAAAAGATTTAAAGGAGAATAATGTATTGACTTTATGGACATTAATAGGGAATATCTCCCATGCATGGGGATGAAGGTTGACATTGTTGGTAGAGTAGAGGCTTATTACATATTAGCACTGATAGGTAAAACAGAATTAAATGATGAAGGGCCTTATATAGGGATGCAAAGAGATGGAAGACATAGACCAATGAGCCAAGGAAATTACTTTAGCAATAGCATTTTGAATGGACTTGAGAGGACCAAGATTGCAATTGTCAAGCTTAGAATGAAAATAGTTGGAGTAATCAGGACTAGGATGTATAGTATATCTAGATAAACGTGCCCAAGGTTAAATAGGCAGTGGCAAAGCCAAGAATAGAACTTAACTCTCCTGATTTTCAGTCCTGAGCTTTAATCACAGGACTACCTTTCCTTCCTTGGAGTCAAATTCTGCAGCTCAAGTATGGGCCCTCAGCTGTGACAAGAATACAAAAAGAGCCAGAATGTTTCTGTTACATGGGAGGCCTGTTCAGAGTTCTACACCCTCTGCACACCTTATGTGCCAACATGGAGTGTTTTGGAGATGGGACAGAGGTCGGCTAGGTGGATCCACAGTTATGTTACTTCAGCAGCCAAACCTCCTCTTTTCTATGATTGACTGGGTACAAAACCTGAGGAGGTTGTTAAAGTCATATGGCTGCATAGCAGCTCCTCTGTTGATCAGAGAGAGGATTCTATTCCATCTTACCCTCTCTGACCCTTGCAGACCTCCAGTTTATAGCCCATTTACTTTGGTTGTGTGCTGGGGAGAGGATTTGGACCTTACTACCAACTACTAAATGGAACTTAATTAACTTTAAATAGTTGAATTGTTAAACCTAAAAGGCCAATTTTTGAAACTTATAAAATCACTGGATATTTTTAGTACAGGAATATTTTACAGCATTAATGGATTTTATAGTCTTACTATTTATTGTACAGTGCTGTAGTGGCACACATTATTGGTGAATAATGCAATTGTATTCCTGCCAGTCGATGGTCCTATTGCCATTGTTTTCCATAGAAACATAACATAACAGTATAAATATAAATAGGAGAGAAGTTGATCACCAGGAATGACTCACATTAATGTACAACTCTAAAAGAAATTTTGGGCACGAACTAAGGTGTTGAGGTTCTTTCACATAATTCTGAAGCCAAACATCCAATTTAAATGGGGAATGTGTAGAACTTCTTGCCCACAAGATGACTTTGAGTATACTTTACTTCACATGACTGTTCAAGTGCCTGATTCGTTCAAGAATTACAGACTCTTCACAGGAGGAAAAAAATACTGAATTCATGTATCAAAAATGATGCAAAACCATTTATCCTCAATTCCTTGAAGTGTATCTTATTTAGTCTAATCAATGCTTACGATGAAGCCAAAAGGGGGAAAGAGCCCTCCCCCAACAAAGGTATTCCTGGCTTGAAACATCAAATTATGCCTATTTACAAAAGTCAGTTTTTAAAAAAACAGAAATATAGTGCATAAATGTAGCCTGTCTGGGACAATTACAGCATTTCCACATTTTCAGTTAGTAAGCAATGGGGTCTACTAGTTAAAAAGAAAAGGACTTGAAAGCAGGAGGTTTCTAAATCCTAATCTGCACTGACCCAAAGAGGTGCTCTGTGATTTCTGAAGCATTCCATTTGTCCCCCTTATTCCTTAGGTCCTGTCTGTTCATAAAAATTACCATCTTGGGGGCAAAGAACTTGTATAGACCTGACTGACCTATGTTTTAATCAAGTTACTGAATAATGCTACAGGCCGTTAGTCCTTGTAATCAGGCCAATAAAACTGTCCTAACTTCAGAAGAATCCAAATAATGGCAGACATATGTTTTTTGTCATGTTTCCTTGCCAGAAAGGGAATCTAGAATGTGCTGTTACTGAAGTTTATTTATGTAGGTTATGAATGACCAATAGCTTTGTGAATTGGATCTTGTGATTCAACCAACTTGTAAATTATACTGACAGTACAATATGAAGACGCCATAAAGTATTACAGTAAAGTTCTCTTTCACATCATTTTTAAATATTTCCACAGCTCTTCGAGATGCCAGCAAACAGTCCATTAATAGTGACTGGAAGATAGAACATTCAGGAACATTCAATATTGCTGGGACTACTGTCCATTATGTTCGGAGAGGTCTCTGGGAGAAAATCTCTGCCAAAGGTCCCACAACATCACCTTTACATCTACTGGTATAACAATATGGAATATGTTTTTTACCTGTTTTATATGAAATAGCATGGTGGTGAGGTTGGTGTTTTATGTTTCTGGAATTCTTTAGCAATCCAAATAGTTTGACAGTTTTTCCTAATGTGAGATATCTAGAAGCCATAACTGAGATGAAATCTTTTGTGTGACAAACATTATAGGAGACTTCACATTGTAGGAGCAGTGGGCTCTGGTGGTCACCTACTGAAATGAGGAGAGGTGAAGTTGATAGTGATGGTGATAGAACTGGAAGAGGGAGAGAGAGTATGGGGATTATCAGGGTGATGATAGGAGAATACTCAACATTTTTAAATCCTCCAAATGCAAGAATCTGGGGAGAGCTATCCCTCCAAAAATGAAATTAAAACCTGATATCCTCCAAAAACTATATCCTCCTTGTGAGTAATATCATCTGGTATTCTTTCATGCAGAAACCTGAAGTTGTAATCCATCCTTTACCAATGGGTTAACTAGAATCAGATCTTGCGTGATGACATCCTCTCACTACACTGGTGGGACAGAGGTGTTCAAAATGTTTGTCTGTAACTGTGAAACACAAATTGGTTTGTGAGACAAATTTATTTCTAAAAATCACTTTTATTCAATGAGCCAGAAGAAGCCACAGTATACTTCTGCTATACGTTATTTCTGGGGAATAAAATTCTCCTGCCATCATAAACATGTACACATCTCTAAAACAACTAAGTCACACATTCCTTTTTAACAAGGATTTAGGTCAAATTTAAATGGTTTATAAGTACCAATAACTTCATATTGACTGTATTGTGTGTTCAACAATTGTAGTGTGCTGCTAGTGACAATCGTTATAGTAAAAAAGAAACAAATTTGGAGAAAAAGTTGTATGTGGAATTACATTGAACAGTGAGTTAACAATACGGCTGCCTTAAAATGGTCAGTTTCTAAACTATCCAACCATCCCTTCCTACAGAAAATTCTAATCTGAGAAAGTCAGCCTCAATTTTTGCTCCTATCCTAGTGAATGCAGCTCTGTACCAACAGAGAAAATACACATGAGCAATGTAGTGTTCATTCTTCCTTTACTACTCTATTTAATTTCTTCCTCTGGTCATAATTTGACTTCAGCAATGTCTGTGAACATGAATCTTCATTCTGTGTATGTTGCAGGTCCTGCTTTTTCATGACCAGAATTACGGTCTGCATTATGAATACACTATTCCACTGGACCCTCTTCCTGAGAATCAGAGCTCAAAAGTGCCTGAACCTCTTTTTATGTGGACGCACTCAGGTTGGGAGGACTGTGATGCTGTATGCGGAGGAGGTGAATGATTTTTTTAAAGTTATAATATATATTTATATATCCTTGGATAACTATATGTTCAATCAAATGTTAGTTCTAATAGTGTTTTAATAATACCATCCTTATTACAGCAGATATAATACAATAGGCATGGAAAGATTAAGTATATTTTTCATCTCCTTGCTTTTTAATTTTCTAAAAGCAACAATAATATCTATAGTAAAATTTTACATCCAAGTAAAGTAGATAGTCAAAAAGGACAGCGAGGAGAGGAAATCTGGTTAAACAAAATGAAGTGGCCCATTCCCAACAGTAGAAAAGAAGGGGTGAATATCAACAGAATATCAATCAGAGGGGTAGCCGCATTAGTCTGGATCTGTAAAAAGCGACAAAGAGTCTATAAGGTGCCACAGGACTCTTTGTCGCTTTTAACAGAGGGAAAATTACTTTTTGTAGTGACCCAGCCACTCCCAGTCTTTATTCAGGCCTAATTTGAAGTTTGCAAATTAATTCCAGTTCTGCAGTTTCTCATTGAAATCTGTTTTTGAAGTTGTTTTGTTGAAGAATGGCCACTTTTAAGTCTGTTATTGAGTGTCCAGGAACCTATCCTTGCAACAAAGCCCGTTGCCAAGTCTGTCCACATATCTATTCAAGGAACACCATCACAGGACCTAATCACATCAGCCACACCATCAGAGGCTTGTTCACCTGCACATCTACCAACGTGATATATGCCATCATGTGCCAGCAATGCCCCTCTGCCATGTACATTGGCCAAACTGGACAATTTCTATGCAAAAGAATAAATGGACACAAATCAGACGTCAAGAATTCTAACATTCAAAAACCAGTCAGAGAACACTTCAACCTCCCCGGTCTCTCAATTACGGACCTCAAAATTGCAATACTCCAACAAAAAAAACTTCAAAAACAGACTCCAATGAGAAACTGCAGAATTGGAATTAATTTGCAAACTGGACACCATTAAATTAGGCTTGAATAAAGACTGGGAGTGGATGGGTCATTACACAAAGTAAAATCTATTTCCCAATGCTAATTTTTTCCCCTACTGTTACTCACACCTTCTTGTCAACTATTGGAAATGGGCCATCCTGATTATCACTACAAATTGTTTTTCTCCTGCTGATAATAGTCCACCTTAATTGATTAGTCTCGTTATAGTTGGTATGGAAACACCCATTTTTTCATGTTCTCTGTGTATATATATTGTGACAGACCCAGACCAGTGGGGTACAGGAGTCTGGTAGAGGGCAAATATACTGGTCACTGGATGAGTAGTTTTCTGTTCCCTGAGTGACCAGAGAAGGGGCTGCACTAGAGTAATCAGAAACCTGCTAGAACCAGTTAAGGCAAGCAGGCTAATTAGGACACCTGGAGCCCATTAAGAAGAAGCTGCTAGAATCAATTAAGGCAGGCTAATCAGGGCACCTGGGTTTTAAAAGGAGCTCACTTCAGTTTGTAGTGCGAGAGTGTGAGGAGCTGGGAGCAAGAGGCACAAGGAGCTGAGAGTGAGAGGCTGTGCTGCTGGAGGACTGAGGAGCACAAGCATTATCAGACACCAGGAGGAAGGTGTTTGGAAGAGGCCCTGGGGAAATAGCCCAGGGAGTTGTAGCTGTCATGCAGCTGTTACAGGAGGCACTATAGACAGCTGCAGTCCACAGGGCCCTGGGCTAGAACCCGGAGTAGAGGGCGGGCCCGGGTCTCCCCCAAACCTCCCAATTGACCTGGACTTTGGGTTCTCCCAGAGGGGAAGGTCTCTGGGCTGTTCCCCAACCCACATGGTGAATCTCTGAGGCAAGAAAATCCGCCAATAAGCGCAGGACCCACCAAGATAGAG
Source organism: Malaclemys terrapin pileata (assembly GCF_027887155.1). Lineage (NCBI taxonomy): Eukaryota > Metazoa > Chordata > Testudines > Emydidae > Malaclemys > Malaclemys terrapin. Next base: position 53,331,307 of record NC_071510.1, on the reverse strand, counting down.
GAGGAACTTTGTCACACTGGTGTCAGGAGTGGGATCTTGGGGTGCACAGCGCAGCGGAAGAAGGAGGGTGATTTAAACAAAAAACAAACAAACAAAAAAAAAGGAGAGGGTTTATTTTTTTCACCACAATGGATGACGTGGTGCAGGCACTGATACAAGCTAAGGTGGCGAAGCAGGAGGCTACCCGTGTCCAGGCAACCGCCCAACAGGAGGCAGTGCGACTGCAGCAAGAGACTAATCGCTTGCTGATGGACCAGGCTGCTCAAGACCGAGCTGTTTTGCGGGAACTGGTAAACCAGGTAAAGTCCCTTACAGAGCTGAATCACGGCCATGATGGGACGCGGCTCATATGGGCCAGTCATTGGCTGCAGAAAATGACACTGAGGATGATGTAGAGGCATACCTTCTGGCCTTTGAGAGGACAGCCCTATGGGAGGCCTGGCCTCGAGATCAGTGGTCTGGCATCCTTGCCCCATTCCTGTGTGGGGAGGCCCAGAAGGCCTACCATGATCCGCCTGAAGATGCTGCGGCAGACTACTCCCAGCTGAAAGCAGAGATCCTGGCCAGATCTGGGGTAACGACAGCAGTGCGAGCCCAGCAGTATCACGGTTGGAGGTACCAGGAAGACAAAAGCCCGTGGTCACAATTGTATGACCTCATCCATCTCGCACGAAAGTGGTTGCAAACAGAGTCCCGGAGTCCGGAAGAGATACTAGCGGTTCTGGTCATCGACCGATACATGAGGGGACTACCACCAGACCTTCGTGCCTGGGTAAGCCAGAACGAACCCTCCGCCTATGATGAGGTTGTTGCCTTGGTAGAGAGGTGAAGGACAGCGAGGGAGCTGACCCAACCAGTTAAGGAAGAGGCACCCTGGGTTAAACTAGCAGCACCAAGCCCTAAAGTTCGGGTGACTGGGCCACCAGGAGGGCCCGGTGGAAAAAGAGAGAGGCTGAAGGCCCATTAGAGGCCACAAAGAGTCAGCGCACTGAAGGAGAAGAGGATCGTGATGTTAGACTGCCCAAACCAAGAGACCGGGGAACACCTAGGGCTCCATACAGATGTTGTGCCTGCGAGGAGTGGGGACACATAGCTGCACAGTGTCTCAATGCTGAGGAGCCTATGCAGTGTAACCTGGGGAATTGGGCAGATCCATGCTCCCTAATCCACCTTGTGGGGGTCTCACTAACCCCACATATGTATACCAGACCAGTGAAACTAAATGGGGTAAGGACCATGGCACTGGTTGATTCAGGGAGCGCTATCACGCTTATCTCAGGGAAGCTCGTGAAGCATAGTCAGCTGCTGCAGGCTAAACTTACGGGGATAACATGTGTCCATGGGACAGTTAGTTACTACCACACCATCCCAGTAAAAATCGAGATCCAAGGGAACACTACTGAGGTAGCAGCAGGTGTAGTCCCTAAACTCCCATACCCGGTGCTCATAGGGAGGGACTTCCCAGTAGGGGGATTGGAGAAAGATGGAGACCCTAAAATTGATGAGGCATCTGCAGCAGACTGTCAACCCCCAATCTTCTCTGAAATATCCCCAGATTTGTTCTCCACTCCCAGACAGGGTAGAAAGACAAAAAGGGAAAGAAGGGCAGCTAAGGCCTTGGGAACCCGAATACTGACCCAAAGCCAGAGGGTCGCTCTTGTAGGTAGGCGGACCCGCACAGCTGAAAAGGAGGCCACGCAGGAGGGAGAAGCACCTGAGTCTTTTCCCACCCTAATGCTTCTGAATCAGTAGAGGCAACAGAGACTGGGCCCCTAGATCTTGGGCAGATTAGCCCCGGGAGAGGAAATTTTGGACGGGACCAGGCAGAAGACCCAAGGTATGACAACATTAGGAAGGAGGTGACTGAAATAGATGGGGTCCCCATGGAAGGAAAAACCCAGGGACCAGGACCTTACTTCATAATGAAGAAGGATCTCTTATACCAGTACAGGGGCAGAAGGTACAGCAGATCCTAGTACCTCAAAAACACCAGAACGCTGTATTAAGTCTTGCTCATAGTCCTCTTTTTGGGGGGCATTTGGGGGTAGAGAAGACCCTGGCACAAGTCCTACGACGGTTCTTCTGGCCCAGAGTGCATGAAGAAGTGCAGAGGTTCTGTGCCTCCTGCTCGGAGTGTCAGCTGCACAGTCCCCGTCCCCACTTGAGGGCACCTTTAGTACCCCTTCCCATCATAAAGGTCCCCTTTGAACGAATAGCCACGGACCTAGTGGGACCACTGGAGAAGACAGCTCGGGGCCACCAATATATACTTGTTGTTTTGGACTATGCTACTCGCTACCCAGAAACCATTCCCCTGCGGAACATGGCCTCTAAAACTATAGCCAAAGAGCTGGTGGGGATCTTTGCCCGAATGGGGCTACCGAAGGAGATATTAACTGACCAAGGAACCCCATTTATGCCTAACCTAATGAAGGACCTCTGTGCGCTGCTCCATATACATACCCTGAGAACTTCGGTCTACCATCCACAGACTGATGGGTTGGTAGAAAGGTTTAACTGAATCCTCCAGGCTATGATAAGGAAGGTGGTAAGTCAGGACGGGAAGGATTGGGACATCCTACTACCCTACCTTATGTTCGCTATCCGGAAGGTACCACAGGCCTCAACTGGGTTTTCCCCCTTCGAGTTATTATATGGACATCACCCCCGTGGCATACTAGATATCGCCAAAGAGATCTGGGAAGAGGAACCCAATGAGGGGAGAAATATAATAGAGCATGTAATTCAGATGCAAGACTGGATAGCCTGGGTTACCCCTATTGTACGGGAACATTTGGAGAAGGCACAGGTGGCCCAGTGAACCCATTACAATCGCCAGGCAAAAGTGCGACAGTTCCAACCAGGGGATCGGGTTATGGTGTTGGTACCCACGGCAGAAAGCAAGCTTCTGGCCCAATGGCAGGTGCCCTATGAGGTGGTTGAACCCTTGGGGGAAGTAACCTACAAGGTGCGGCAGCCAGGACGCAGAAAACAAGAACAGATTTATCACGTTAACCTTCTGAAACCCTGGCATGCACAAGAGGCATGCACAACGGTCCAAAAAGACCTAACCCAGGAAAACAAGCCTTCCAAACAGGTGAGAGTGTCTCCCGATTTAACGCCAGACCAGAAGAATGAGGTGTCTGAGATGATCTTCCAGAACCAAGATGTGTTCTCGACAAAACCGGGTCGAACAACTGAGACATATCACCACATCGTCACGAACCCTGGGGCCACAGTAACAATGAGGCCCTATCGGGTGCCAGCAGCAAAAGGGGAGGAAATAAAAGCAGAAGTAAAAAAAATGCTGGAGTTGGGGATCATCGAAGAATCCCACAGTCAGTGGTCCAGCCCAATCGTGCTGGTGCCCAAACCTGATGGCACCACAAGATTTTGCAATGACTTCCGGCGACTAAATGAAGTATCCCAGTTCGACGCGTACCCCATACCTCGCATAGATGAGCTAGTGGACCGTCTGGGTAATGCCCGGTACTTGACTACCCTAGACTTGACAAAGGGGTACTGGCAGAAGTAGGAAGGAAAAGACTGCGTTCTCTACACCAGAGGGTCTTTTTCAATATACTGTCCTCCCTTTTGGACTACATGGGGCCCCAGCTACCTACCAGCGCCTCATGGACAAGCTATTATGCCCGCATAACAGTTATGCTGCTGCCTACTTGGACGATGTGGTCATTCATACCCCAGACTAGGAACCCACCTGGAGAAGGTGGAGGCAGTCCTCGATACCTTCAGGCGAGTTGGCCTTACAGCAAACCCTGCCAAGTGCGCTGTAGGGTTTACAGAGGCCAAATATCTTGGCTACATTGTGGAAAAAGGTCTGGTAAAATCCCAAGTGAACAAGTTAGAGGCCATCCAAAATTGGCCCCGACCAAGTCGCAAGAAACAAGTCCGGGCATTCCTAGGTGTGGTGGGGTATTACTGACGATTTATCCCCCACTTTACCACAAGGGCAAGCCCCCTGACAGACCTAGTGAAAGCCCGTGGACCTGATCTGGTGAGATGGTCTGACGCAGCACAGGAAGCATTCACAGACCTATGGACTGCCCTCTGCAATAACCCCGTACTGATAGCCCCTGATTTCACCAAGGAGTTTATCCTGCAGACGGATGCATCGGAAGTAGGGTTGGGGGCCATTCTATCACAGATGGTCAGGGAGGAGGAACACCCAATTCTATACCTCAGTCGGAAACTCCTTCCAAGGGAACAAAAATATGCAGTGGTGGAGAGAGAATGCCTCGCTGTAAAATGGGCCATGGAAAGGTTGCGCTACTACCTGCTCGGGCGCAGATTTGTCCTCGTGACCAACCATGCTCCTCTTCAATGGATGCAGCGGAACAAGGAGAAGAACACAAGGGTGACCAGATGGTTCTTATCCCTCCAACCTTTCCAGTTCCGTGTGCAACACAGAGCAGGGAGCCGTCATGGCAACGCTGATGGCTTGTCACGTGTGCACTGTCTGGCGTCCCAAGCTGCCCAACCCCTTGGCGTTGAGCAGGGGGAAGGGATATGTGACAGACCCAGACCAATGGGGTACAGGAATCTGGTAGAGGGCAAATATACTGGTCACTGGATGAGTAGTTTTCTGTTCCCTGAGTGACCAGAGAAGGGACTGCACTAGAGTAATCAGGAACCTGCTAGAACCAGTTAAGGCAAGCAGGCTAATTAGGACACCTGGAGCCCATTAAGAAGAAGCTGCTAGAATCAATTAAGGCAGGCTAATCAGGGCACCTGGGTTTTAAAAGGAGCTCACTTCAGTTTGTAGTGTGAGAGTGTGAGGAGCTGGGAGCAAGAGGCGCAAGGAGCTGAGAGTGAGAGGGTTTGCTGCTGGAGGACTGAGGAGCACAAGCATTATCAGACACCAGGAGGAAGGTCCTGTGGTGAGAATAAGGAAGGTGTTTGGAGGAGGCCATGGGGAAGTAGCCCAGGGAGTTGTAGCTGTCATGCAGCTGTTACAGGAGGCACTATAGACAGCTGCAGTCCACAGGGCCCTGGGCTGGAACCCGGAGTAGAGGGCGGGCCCGGGTTCCCCCCAAACCTCCCAATTGACCTAGACTGTGGGTTCTCCCAGAGGGGAAGGTCTCTGAGCTGTTCCCCAACCCACATGGTGAATTTCTGAGGCAAGAAAATCCGCCAATAAGCGCAGGACCCACCAAGATAGGGGAGGAACTTTGTCATAATATCATCCTACTGTATTTTCCACTGCATGCATCCGATGAAGTGAGTTTTAGCCCATGAAAGCTTAAGCCAAAATAAATTTGTTAGTCTCTAAAGTGCCACAAGTACTCCTTGTTCTTTTTTGCAGGGAGATTGAAGTGCTCTCCTACTGATTTTTGAATGTTACAATTCTCGATGTCTGATTTGTGTCCATTTATTGTTTTGCATAGAGACTATCTGGTTTGGTCAATGTACATGGCAGAGGGGCATTGCTCGCACATGATGGTATATATCACATTGGTGCAGGTGAACGAGCCTGTAAGCGTGAGGACTCAACCCTGCAGCGCCTCTTGCTGGTCTCTCAGGGAATTAGCTCGATTTCCAGCCCAGAGCGCCCTCTGCAGGCAGGTGATCTGCCACAACTGGGCCCCGTGTCCCCCCCAGACCCCGGTGCCCATTTTCTCTGGGGTGCTGCCCCCTGGTAATACCCCAACAATCTCTGTGGGTCTCCTTTCCCTGGGTAACCCTCACCCACTACCCCCACCTCGCCTCAGTCTGGGCTACTGCCAATCCTCACCTAGCCCACTTACTGGGGCAGACTGCAGTATAAACACCACTCATCACAGGCAAGGGAGTTTGACCTGCTGCCTTCTTCTACCACCCAGTACCTCTATGGGCCTGGGACCAGGCCCTGCAGTCTCGGGAGTCGCCAGCCTGGAGCTCCCCTGTTCCTCTGGCTCTTCCCCAGCCCTGCTTCACTCCCAGGTACCCTCTTATTCCCCTGCAGCCAGGCCGGTCTCCCTCCACAGCTAGAGGAGAGACTCTGCTCGGCTTCTGGCCGCCCTGGCCTTCTTATAAGTCCCAGCTGCCCTGATTGGGGCGAGGCCCAGGTGTAGCTCCTTCCCAATCTGCTTGGGCTTTTCTCCTAGCCCCTAGCCCTCTCCCAGGGCTGGCTTCTACCCTGTCAGGGCTGGAGCAGGTAACCATCCCGCTAGAGAGCCCCTAATGGTGTGGCTGATGTGGTTAAGTCCTATGATGGTGTCCCTTGAATAGATATGTGGACAGAGTTGGCAATGGGGTTTGTTGCAGGGATTGGTTCCTGGGTTAGTGTTTCTGTTGTGTGGTGTGTAGTTGCTGGTGAGTATTTGCTTCAGGTTGGGAGGCTGTCTGTAGGTGAGGACTGGCCTTTCTCCCAAGGCCTGTGAGAGTGAGGGATCATCCTTCAGGATAGGTTGTAGATCCTTGATGATGCGTTGGAGAGGTTTTAGTTGGAAGTTGTAGGTGCTGGCTAGTGGCATTCTGTTACTTTCTTTGTTGGGCCTGTCCTGTCGTAGGTGACTTCTGTGTACCCTTCTGGCTCTGTCAATCTGTTTCTTCACTTCCCCAAGTGGGTATTGTAGTTTTAAGAATGCTTGATAGAGATCTTGTAGGTGTTTGTTTCTGTCTGAGGGATTGGAGCAAATGCAGTTGTATCTTAAGGCTTGGCTATAGACAATGGATCATGTGATGTAGTCTGGATAAAAGCTGGAGGCATGAAGGTAAGTATAGCAGTCAGTAGGTTTTCGGTGTTTGTGTGACCCAGGGCCGGCTCCAGGCACCAGCTTAACAAGCAGGTGCTTGGGGCGGCCAAGGGAGAGGGGCAGCATGTGCAGCAATTCAGGGGCTGCAGGTCCCTCATTCCCTCTAGGAGCGAAGGACCTGCCGCCGCCAATTGCGGCTTTTTTTCCCCCCCCCCAATTGCCGCCGCTGGTCGTGATTGTGATCGCGCCTTTTTTTTTTTTTTTGCTTAGGGCGGCAGAAATGCTGGAGCCGGCCCTGGTGTGACCATCGCTTATTTGCACTGTAGTGTCCAGGAAGTGAATCTCTTGTGTGGACTGGTCCAGGCTGAGGTTGATGGTGGGGTAGAAATTGTTGAAATCCTGGTGGAATTCCTCAAGGGCCTCCTTCCCATGGGTCCAGATGATGAAGAAGTCATCAATGTAGCACAAGTAGAGTAGGGTTCTAGGGGACAAGAGCTGAGGAAGCGCTGTTCTAAGTCAGACATATAAATGTTGGCATACTGTGGGGCCATGCGGGTACCCATAGCAGTGCCGCTCACTTGAAGATATAAATTGTCCCCAAATCTGAAATAGTTGTGGGTAAGGACAAAGTCACAAAGCTCATCCGCCAGGTCTGCCATGACATTATCAGAGATACTCTTCCTGTCGGCTTGTAGTCCATCTTTGTGTGGAATGTTGGTGTAGAGAGTTTCTATATCCATAGTGGCTAGGATGGTGTTTTCTGGAAGATCACCAATGGATTGTAGTTTCCTCAGGAAATCAGCAGTGTCTTGAAGATAGCTGGGAGTGCTGGTAACATAGGGCCTGAGGAGAGAGTCCACATAGCCAGACAATCCTGCTGGCAGGGTACCAATGTCTGAGATGATGGGGCGTCCAGGATTTCCAGGTTTATGGATCTTGGGTAGCAGATAGAATACCCCTGTTCAAGCCTCTAGGGGTGTGTCTGTGTATTTGTTCTTGTGCTTCTTCAGGGAGTTTCTTGAGCAGATGGTGCCATTTCTTTTGGTACCCCTCAGTGGAATCAGAGGGTAATGGCCCGTAGAATGTGGTGTCAGAGAGTTGCCTAGCAGCCTCTCGTTCATATTCCCACCTATTCATGATGACTACAGCACCTCCTTTGTCAGCCTTTTTGATTATAATGTCAGAGTTGTTTCTGAGGCTGTGGATGGCGTTGTGTTCTTCATGGCTGAGGTTATGGGGCAAGTGATGCTGCTTTTCCACAATTTAAGTTTGTGCACATCGGTGGAAGCATGCGATGTAGAAGTCCAGTCTGTTGTTTCGACCATCAGGAGAAGTACATACAGAATCCTTCTTCTTGTAGCATTGGTAGGAAGGTGTCTGTGGGTTAGTGTGCTGTTCAGTGGTGTGGTGGAAATAGTCCTTGAGTCGGAGATGGCAAAAGTAGGATTCCAGGTCACCGCAGAAGTACATACAGAATCCTTCTTCTTGTAGCATTGGTAGGAAGGTGTCTGTGGGTTAGTGTGCTGTTCAGTGGTGTGGTGGAAATAGTCCTTGAGTTGGAGATGGCAAAAGTAGGATTCCAGGTCACCGCAGAACTGTTTGTGGGGGTGGTGGAGCAGAAGGAGAGGCCCTGAGATAGGACAGACTCTTCTGCCAAGTTAAGAGTATAGCTGGATAGATTAATAATATTGTTGGGTGAGTCAGGGGTACCACTGTTGTGGCCCCTTGTGGCATGTAGGAGTTTAGATAGTTTAGTGTCTTATTTCCTCTGTGGAGAAGCAAAGTGTGTGTTGTAAATGGCTTGTCTAGTTTTTGTAAAGTCCAGCCATGAGGAAGTTTGTGTGGAAGGTTGTTTTTTTATGAGAGTCTCCAGTTTTGACAGCTCATTCTTAATCTTCTCCTGTTTGCAGTATAGGATGTTGATCAGGTGGTTCCACAGTTTCTTTGAGAGTGTGTGGCACAATCTTTCACCATAGTCTGTGGGGTATGTTGATTGTAATGGATTTTTTATTTTCAGTCCTTTTGGTATGATGTCTGTCTATTTTATTTACGGGTTAAAGCAAACAAACATATACACACAAATGAGTTACCATCTAAGAGTGACAGAGTTAGAGACTGCTGAGCTGAAATTGATATGCAAACTAGACACAATCAACTCAGGATTAAATAAGGACTGGGAATGGCTGAGCCATTACAAACATTGAATCTATCTCCCCTTGTAAGTATTCTCACACTTGCTTCTTATCAAACTGTCTGTACTGAGCTACCTTGATTATCACTTCAAAAGTTTTTTTCTCTTACTTAATTGGCCTCTCAGAGTTGGTAAGACAACTCCCACCTGTTCATGCTCTCTGTATGTGTGTATATATTTCTCCTCAATATATGTTTCACTCTATATGCATCCGAAGAAGTGGGCTGTAGCCCACGAAAGCTTATGCTCTAATAAATTTGTTAGTCTCTAAGGTGCCACAAGTACTCCTGTTCTTTTTGAGGATACAGACTAACCCGGCTGCTACCCTGAAACCTGAGAGTTGTAGTGATCTGTCTATTCTAAGTGTCTTTCAGGGCAGACCCAGAAGGCAGCCCCTGGGGATCTCTGGCTTCAGTTTAGAGTCTTTGGCCCTTCAAAGTTCAAATAGCCAAAAAGATGCAGTTTCTTCTTGTCAGGGATTTTGATTCTTTTCCCCCAGAGTTCAAGATGATGGGACGAGTTCACGTGCATGTCTCCTCTTCATGGGTCGCGGGGGACCAGTCAACAAAGTCTTTTGTCCTCTGATGTTCCAGAGTTTTTGTGTGGTGTCTATGTACCTTCTTTTGTTGGGCAGGAGGAGATAACACCTCCTGTGGCAAAGTAGTATTTCACACTTGGTAATGTTTTTCTCCTGACTACGGGGGTTTACAATTTCAGAGCAAATATTTAACTATTACCTATAACATAAAATATATATATAAGTGAGATTAATGCATGCAGCAACATACAAGCATTTCACAGAGTCTAAATACATTCTTATAAAACTAATACCTATTTTGAGTAGAACTAAGATACAGGTAACCTGGTCTCCAGCCATGAGCTTGTCAGTCTTGACTAATGCCTGCAGCCTGGGCAAGAGCTGGCATCTCGGCTGCCAGAGTCACAAAATGAAACAAAAGCTGTATCAGGAGACAGGAAAACACTGATACAATGTTAATAAACTGGGAGATGCATGTTTCCTGTGGTCATAAATATGTGAGTTTAGGAAAGCAAACTACAAATATGGAAGAAAATTTTAAATCCATAAAAATTACTAACTCTTTAGAAGCTGAACAATATTATCATGCTGGAAAGTACACCTACCAGATTGGGCCCTACATGCAAGTTAGGTAGGCAAATGCCTATCTTCCCTGGTTCATACATTGCTGTAGGGCTCAGGCAGGAGATAGGTACTCAGATGCCTACCCAGAGGCAGAAACACAAACTCTAAAGGAACTTTTGACTAAAAAAACTTAGTCACAGAGTGAGTTTAGGTGCCTACAGGATTCAGTTGCAGTTTTCAGAATCACGGTGGAGCCTAAAATTGGGACATCGGTGCCTAAATCCAGATTTAGGTACTTAAGTCTAGGGTTTAGACACCTAACTACCCTTGTGAAACTACTTTTTAGGAGCCTAAATTCCATTGCCTTTTAAGACCATATCTAGTCTTAGACCAGATTTCATATCTAGGTCTTAGGCCATATCTCTACTACAAAATTATGTCGACCTAATTTACACTGGCATACATCCACCGCAGCTATTAAATAGCTTGTGTGTATGGACACTTGCCTCCTTGTTTCAGTGGTGTGCGTACTCACTAGGAACGCTTGTATCAATTGTAATGTCAATATGGGACATTCTGGGATGGCTCCTGAAAGCCAGTAACAGTCGATGTAAGCAGTGCAGTGTCTACACTGAGACTGCATCAACCTAACTACATCGACTGTGACTCTACACCACTCGGGGAGGTGGTGTTACTAAATTGGCCTAGACAGGCACTTATATCAGCGGGAGCCAAAATTAAGTGAAGACGCTTCCACAGCTAGATTGACACAAGCTAGCTTACATTAACCCAAATCAAGCCTTAGCTACTTTTGAAAATTTTACCTCTTATCTTATGTCTGTAAACTGAGGAGTACACAAATGGCATAATAATAAAGATAGTGTGATAATTACACCATACTGGAAAAATCTCACTACACTCATATTCACATCAACAAGCATTGCTATCTGTGTTTCTAATTATAGTCACTTGATTACTACTATCTTTTTCTTTTGCCTGTTCTTCTCTCCTGTTTGTAGGTACAGGTGTGCTGCATAATATATGTATGCTTTTTTATCCTCATTCACTATCCTGTTTACTTTATCATTCTCAAACTCTTGCAGAATTGAAAACATAGGTGACATTTGCACTGCTATATTTTCAGAGTGGCCCTTTCTCTGTGTTTCTTGTTTGCTCACAAAGACACACAGAACCACAGAAGATAGAGTAAAAATATATTAGTTCTTCTATTAGCTCCTAAGACATCCATTACCAAAGTTTTTAATTATCAACCACGTAGTCTATCTCTTTGTCCATCCACTTCCCTGGGGTGTCTTTTCACAAAACGAGTACTTTCCATCTGACTTATCAGTGCTCATCCTCAAAGGAAACCTGCATAATGCTTTCCAAATATAAGCCTGGAAGCTTAAATTCATTACTTTGCTAGACACTAAAAATCATAGACTGAAAAGAGACACTGGATTTATGGCTTATTGCAACAGTCTTAACCCTCTAACCTCTTCTTTTTGTCCTATGACTGCAGAGATGTTATCGGGCCACTCTATCCTGAATGGTCCCTTACAATATGTGCTAACTACTTATGATAAACAATCTTTTCCACCTTGCATTTTGCTGTTACACTGGGATTACCTTTCCCAGACCTGAAGAAGAGTTCTGTGTGGCTCAAAAGCTTGTATCTCTCACCAACAAAAGTATTGTCAGAAAGCTATTTTTGATATACGGTCCAAATTTCCCCTTTTTAAAATTTAATCTTATAACTCCTAATTATACCACCATGTACCAACAAAAGTAATTAACCTTCAACTGTCATGTATATCTTCTTTAAATATTCAAAGACTCCTGTTATGTCTATCCCCTGCCCATCCACTCCTTTATTTGTTGCTTAGCAAGTCTCCCGAAGTTGCACTGTCTTGGTATTCTACATTTCACACTATTCTGACATAGTCTCTTCTAATCCTGAAAATTGCTGTGCTTCTCTTATTGACTCAAATAGTAAAAGCTGGAAACATACCACTTATTCATCATAATAGTCTAAAGAACTCACTGTCCCAGCTACTTTGACTCTGTGAACAATCCTTAATTCTCTACAGACGAGTTTCCATGGATATGTATGTTTGTGGTTTGGTAAGAGAACTCTCCTCTGTAAGCATTCTGTACTTGCTACAAGCAGCATCTCCTTTTCTAAGTAGTGCCACTCCTCGGATTCATTTTAGAATATTAACACTTTTAATGACTTCCTGCTGTATTTTTATTATAATTCCAGTACTTGCATTTATCATGAACTCTCATAAGTATACCATTTCTAGTGTTTCTCATTTTCTGAGAAAAGCTCAAATGTAACATTAATCCTAGTAATTTATTCTACATGACAACTTAGATAAACATTTAGCAAAGTGTTTCATTATGTCTGTTTATCATCCTTTTCTGTTGTAATTGGCATAAGCTTGTGGTGTTATTTAAATTAGTTTAGGTAACCTAAAAATCTTCTTTTTGAGATATTTTAATGCAAATGCTCTAAATTACAGCTTCAAGATTATTTATTTTTGACAAAAGAAACATTCATTGTGACTATTCTATTGATTGTCTGTGCTTATAAACACAAATAACATAATGTAAAATGTTACAGACTGTGTGATGTGGAAAGATTTGAGTTTAAACTGTTATTGTCAACATTTGATTAATCAGAAATAACAGTTTACAATCATATATTTATTTAAATAATGTTTAAAATGAATAATAAAAAGGAAGTATAAAAGAAGCTGTGTGGTTTTGTGCATATATATTTAGATATATAATTTGTGTGTAATCAACTATTTGGTAAAAAAAGTTTGGTGTGTGGGTGTATGCATGTATACCTACATATTTGGACACACATACATACACGAAACTATAAAATAGTTAAGGTAATCACATGCAAATGTTATTTATATACATACATACGCATATATATATATATATATACACACACACACACACACACACACATATGTGTGTATGCATGTATATACACACATATGGAAGTTCACAGAAAAATGTAAATCACTTAAGGTGGCCACACACAAATTATATATAAAAATATGTACACACATATTTTACTCCTGCATCCATAGGCACATTCCTTATCACTACCATATACCACAGTCTTAACTCTGCCTTCCTCCTGCTCACACCCTTTTACCAAATTATCAAATTACTAGTTTAAATCAGCAAACTTCAAATTAGATGTATCTCACCATTGGAACAGATTAGCAAGGGATACATCCGAAGAAGTGGGCTGTAGTCCACGAAAGCTTATGCTCTAATAAATTTGTTAGTCTCTAAGGTGCCACAAGTACTCCTGTTCTTCTTTTTGCGGATACAGACTAACACGGCTGTTACTCTGAAACAAGGGATACAGTAAATTCTCCACTGTCTGCTGTCTTTAATTCAAGTCTGGTTAGCTTTCTAAAAGATACATTCTTCTTTGATGGCAAGTTGTTGGGCTAGAATCAGAAATCAGTGGGTGAAATTCTGTTGCCTGTGTTATGAAGGTCATGCTAGACCATCACAATAGTTCCCACCAGCCTTAAAATCAATGACTCTACCTGCTCCCTACACTATTAGTGTGGATGTTTGGTGTGCTTGTTTAGTGTGTTGGAAGGAGAAAGGAGGGTGGTGGGGAAAACTAGCATCACATGGGTGCAGAGATAAGGTTGTGGAGTACAGTAGTTGTGGTAGTGATAAAGGTATGTATCTGGGTAGAGAAGAATGTGTGCTTTGGGTGTAGGTACACATGAAATACATCTGATTTTTGCAAACGTATTTATAATTAACGTGTATTTTTTTTTCTGTGCAATTATAAATCACAACTTCTTTTATAGTCAACAGATCCCTCCACCTGTAATTATTCCTGGTATCGTTGGTTTCCATAATTGCCATTCTAAAATGTAGAAATGGCATACTTCATTTTTCTAAGCCAGTGGATGAATTCAGTTTGTTTTTTTTCCATAAAATATCTACTTTTCTAGTCAATGGTTTGTAAATTTTCACATGTGAAACTAAAACTTGTATAATGTACATATGTATAGAAAACTATATCTGATAATTTACTGTATTTTATTTCACATCTTTCATCCAAATTACACATAAAGATGGTAGTTTTATCAGATAAAGTTACCTGTGACTCACCATAGATTTTTTTTTTTTTAAGAAAGCTGGACATTTCCCATTTTTCCATGTATCTTTGCTTTATGTTTTTTATTAGGAGAAAGAAAGACAACAGTATCTTGCACAAAGATTATGAATAAGAATATCAGTATTGTGGACAATAAGAAATGCAAATATTTAACAAAGCCTGAGCCACAGGTCCGAAAGTGCAATGAACAACCGTGCCAGACAAGGTGATAGTGATTCAATTCCATTAAACTGTAATTAATGTTAAGTGGTAGAAATCACAGGAATCGATTTAAGCATATGCTTAAAGTTAAACATGTGCTTCAGAGCTTTGTTGAATTGGGATCATAATCCTTAACAGCACACGCTAAACACTTGTTACACTAGAAAGTAAATACTTCAATTTTTCTATTTTTCATGTACTGATCTTCCCAATTTCCTTGAAGCATGAACATCACCAGTGTCTATGGATTAATATTCTGTGTGCAAGGAGTAGAAAAGGCACAATTAGCCTTTTTTCTAAATTTCATCCCCAGCAAAGGGGCTGACAACAACTGTAGTTCCTGCACTCTGAGCAGAGGGACTTCTCCCTGATAGTGCTCTAGTTGGCTAAGTTGTTGGGGAAAAGGCAGGTTCATGCCCTTCCCTTTTCACCAGTCAGCAGAGTTGGCTAGACACACAGTAAATGTAGCTGACCACCTTAATGGGGTGTAGTAGCTGGCTCATTTCCTGGGCATGATAGGGATTTTCTATGGGAAATGTGTAGTTCTGCATCCACCGCCCCTGGTGACTACAGTAAGCATTCTGTCTGTAATGCTGCTTTTGTTAAACTTCAGAGAGTACCATCCTTTCTCTGAGTTGTTGATGCAGTACGGTTAAGGCGAATCTCTGGACTTTAATACAGCAAGCATGCAGGTTGCAGTGGTTGCTATGTTTCAGAGAAGGTAAATTCAAATGGAACGGTATCAGATGGCATTTCATGATCATTATCAGACTCAGTCCCTGGTGTTACCAGACTGACTTGATCATGAGAAATGAAGACTGTGTCCAGTGCCATAGTCCTCACACAGGCAAAATTCCTATTTACAACTATGGGGATTTTGTGTGTGTCAGATTGGCAAGACTGGGATCACAATTATATGGATAGAAGGGTGAACAATATTTTTAAAATAAGGCAAAGGAGAGAAGAAAACAAATTAAATTACTAGTAAAATATTTTAAAGAAACAGGCATAAAAAATTGAAAGAAGTCGGTTTCCTTAGAAAGTCTTTAACAGAAAAAGTCTGTAAAGTAAAAAATATAATATATTTTAAGGTCAGAAGGAACCACTATGATCATCTCCTCTGATCTCCGGCATAACATAGGCTGGAGAATTTCACCTTTATAGAGTGAGCATTTTTATTTCAATTTATACAGTGATTTTTAAAAATGTCCCAATAGTGGCTGAGGGATAGAAATGGGAGAAATCTGCTCCTTTTCTGAGATCATATCAATTATAATTATTTTTAAATGTGTTGCACTGTTTTTACACACAGCAGAGGTATCATATAATTTAAATAGTACATAAAGCCATAACCATAAATAAAAAGTGCCATCTGCTAATAAGAAGTGCCATCTGGAGCAATCTAGAAGGTATCTCATAGACCTGAATTCAAAGTGGTCAAACATTTTGTATGTTTAAAAAATGACAAAACAAACATTATTTCACCGATGGGGGAATTTCATTCCTGTGGGTTTAGTGAATTCTCTAAGCATTACTATTTATTTGTTACCGATACCTGCCACTTTTTAAATGCCTATTTATATGTCTCTCTTAACAAGCGGTAATATGGACATTGAGCCTTTGGAACTAATCATAAAGAAAAACAAATTAAAATATTTATATTTTGCTCAGAGTGAGCATGACAGAAAGCTGGAATGGCCACTGTAAACTTCAATTTTCTAAATACTATCAGTTACAGATGCCTAGGATGCACCTGTAGTCTGCACCAAAGGGCAGAACCCTCTGGAAAGCTTTGACTTTTGAGGGATGCACAGAGATCATCCGGAGCTCTGGAACATTCTGGAAAGGTTACTCACTAGCAACTGTAGCTCTCTAAATGTGTTGGCTCTCCAGATCCACACTGACCCTATCTAACTCCGCTCTACTTCAGAAATATAAACTGTGTGTGTGGAGTTAGAGATGATCTAAAGGACACATAAGGGAAGGGACTTTTATACCCTCAGCACCAGAATAGTGAGTCTGAGGCACAAGTGTGCACACCCCTAACAGTTCACTGCTTTCAAAGGGTCCCATAGTTTGTGTGGCAGGACATATGATTTCTATAGTGTGTATTTGCAAGGGGAGATATTCAGAGAACAAGTTACTGGTAAGTAACCTTCTGCTTTTAAAACTTTACATTTGGGTACATTTCTAATTAGAATGATAAGGAAGGAGAGGGGAAAAGCTTATGTTATATAAAGGACTCTGAATAATTAGGAATTGGAAAGAAAAAATTAACCTAAATGTTAGAATTTCTTGAATGTGTAGTGAGTTGAGTTAAATTCATCTCCTTTTAAATGTGATGGTCATAGCTAGAGTTATTTAAAAAATGGACAAAGCACTCAAAATATACGTTAGGGAACAATCCTATTGACAGGGAATCGGTCTTTTCCATCCCTGATTTCTATTATTCTATTATTTATGTTTCTTTGTAGATGGATGATGACCGAATGGACTCCTTGTTCAAGGACATGTGGAAAAGGAACCCAGAATAGACAAGTTGCCTGTACACAGCAGCTAAGAAATGGAACCTTGATTAGAGCTAGGGAAAGAGATTGTCTTGGGCCAAAACCTGCTTCTGCACAGCGCTGTGAAGGCCAGGATTGTATGACTGTGTGGGAAGCTGGAGTGTGGTCTGAGGTGCAGTGTATGCATTATTCTCTATCTACTATTGTTTCTTAAAAATTTCTAGAGATTTTGTTGGGATCCACATACGGGGGTACAGAAAGCTACAGTTTAAGTGTTATCTATAACTTTTACTGGTAAAAAGTATTACCTCACATATATGGCATCAGAATTAGACAAGGATAAAACTACCTCAGTTTAACTGATTTGGAATAATTGATATCTATTGAACTTTGACAAGTGGCACATCCCAGATTAAGGTTTTTTTTTTTTTTTTTTGGTCCTTCATGCCACAGCTCTAATCTCTCTGGAATTAAAGATGATTGAGTAATAACACCCACTATCTAGAGCAGAGGTGGACAAACTACAGCCTATGGCCCACATCCGACCTGTTAGACCCTCCTGCCCGGCCCCTGAGCTCCTGTCCCGGGAGGCTAGCCCCGGGCCTCTCCCCTGCTGTCCTCCCACCTGCGCAGCCTCAGCGCGCCGTGCCGCCAGCGCAACACTCTGGGCAGTCGGGCAGCGCAGTTGCAGAGCCGCAGCCTGACCCAGTGCTCTGGGCGGCATGGCTGTAACACTGCCAGCCACCAGTGCTCTGTGCTGCACGGCAAGGGGGCAGGGAGCAGTGGGGGGTTGAATAGCGGGTAGAGGAGTGATCAGGGAGTGGGGGTGTGGATAGGGTTCGGGGCAGTTAGAGGGCGGGGAACAGGGATGTTGGATGGGGCAGG
Organism: Malaclemys terrapin pileata; assembly: GCF_027887155.1. Lineage (NCBI taxonomy): Eukaryota > Metazoa > Chordata > Testudines > Emydidae > Malaclemys > Malaclemys terrapin. Next base: position 53,313,552 of record NC_071510.1, on the reverse strand, counting down.
GGTCTCTGGGGGGCAGTCAGGAATGAGAGGGGAGTTTGGATGGGTCGGCAGGGGGCAGTCAGGGGCAGGGAGTCCGGGGGTGGTCAGGGGACAGGAAGCAGGGGGTGGTGGATGGAGCAGGAGTACCGGGGGCGCTGACAGGGAACAGGGGAGGGTTGATGGGATAGGAATCCGGGGGGGGGGCGACAGGGAACGGGGGGGTTGGATGGGGCAGGGGTCCCGGGGGAGCCGTCAGGGGGCGAGAAGTGTGGGGGTCAGATAGGAGGCGGGGACCGGGCCACGCCTGGATGTTTGGGGAGAGACAGCCTCCCCAACCGGCTCTCCATACAATTTTGGAAACCCGATGTGGCCCTCAGTCCAAAAAGTTTGCCCGCCCCTGACCTAGAGTTTTCCCCTTTTAACCAATTCCTGCTCTGAAACATTTTCAGAAGCCCAAACCCAGGTAGGTATTATTACTTCCTGACAGTGGCAGCTGATGGGGACAAATAGGGCTAAACCTCATCTATTAAATTCTCTGTACTTTGTTTCTGTCTTATAATAAACAAAACCATTTGTTTTATATGCCTTTCTTTTCTCTATCAACACAGTGGAGAGTAACAGAAAGTAGACTGGGGAAGAGGAATAGGGGTTGGCAGAGTCTAGTCCTTCAGTGCAGCAACACAGAGTACAACCAGGGGATGGAGGAAATGGCAGTGCCCAGTTTCTTCAGTCATATAGAACTGTAGAGTTCAGCCAGGAGAGAGATGGTCAGAGAGGACTGATAGAGGGTTAGCCCCTAACTGGGCTCCTCCCTCCATTTTAAGTATAGGGCAATGCTGAATGCTATATAACATGTTCAGAAGCTGTGTTTCCATTCCCCTGTGGTGCAAAATGAGGATAGCCCCAGAGTCTGAGTATAGGCACAGGCCTAGTTGTAGATCTCCACCCGCACTTCAGGAGCAGCACCAGAGTCCCAAGAGAGGGAGTCTGAGGCAGAGGGAGTGAGGTGGTGGCCATCCTGTGTTTGCAAGGAGGGAGAAAGTAGTGCCTGTGTTTAACGACGAAAGAGTGAGAAGGGGACTTGGCGAATGGGGTGGTAAAAGAGGTGAAGCAGTGAGAGCTAGTGATCTGGTGAGTGGGTGGGCCTATGAACTGGCAGAGGTGGGCAGTTGAAAGGGAGAGGCTATGATCTGGTAAGGATGGGGTGCAAAGGTAAGAAGAGTGCAGGGTGAGCTGCCTGCTCATTTTCAGAAGGAGCAGAGGTGGGTTTACAGCAGTGGAACAATTGGTAGAACGGAATATATTTATCAGGGAGGAAGAAAGAGCCCCAAATTGTTTAGTTGGTTGGTTTTATCTGGGAGATCAGTAATGATTGTGTGTGTGGGGTGGGGGGGTGTCAGAAATAATTTTTAAGGAGCGAGGGGTTTCTAATCCCCAGTTCCACCATATACCACTGCTTCTTGAACTTGCAATCAGCTTGGCAAAAGACATAGCTTTAACTCTTGAAGCAGTAAGGATGTTCTACTAGGGAAAGGCAAAACAGTAACAACATGTTACTTGAATGAGAAATGTTATAATTTTTTGGCCATATAAGTGGAAATAGCTGAAAGAAAATGTGCTGATTAAGGCCTTCCAGTCAATAAATCTTTTGCCTCGGCTGTGTTGTAGCACAGTTTTCACGTGTTATATATGCAATCAATTTTTTTTAATTTATTTTTTTTAACTAAATTAGTGACATTTCATGTGGTAGAACAAATTGGATTATTGCATATAGATCTGTGATATTTACTTCTGCAATTTCAAAATTCATTCCAATTAAGGTCTGTTCTATGCTTTTGTGGTTTGTTTGAAGTTTTGTTCTGTCTCATTCTTTGAAAAGTATTTAGAATTTCTTCAAGGATGTTTTATTTCACTTTTTGTTTCCTTTTTAGCTGCTTGTTTTGTTTCGTGTGTATCTAATATATGTATGTATCTCTTTCTCATACATATGTATATTAAAGAGAGTGCCATTTATAGGTAAGGTTGCCTAAAATTTTTACTATAACTCTTTATGGTCAGCTGATCATACTTTTCCAAAACTTTCACTTATCAGGATGGAATAATTAGGCTCGGTGTCTTATGTTATTATGTCTTATGTTTTATGTTATTTTTATGCTCAGTGTCCTAATGTTATTCACGTAGCTGGATTAGCGTAACTTAAGTAAATTTACCCCGGTAGTGAAGACAAGCCCTCAGTCTAACATTGTTTTACCAGAATTTTATGTCATGGAAAGCAGAGGCTGCTGAGATCACTAGATTTATTATCAGCATATATTTTTTGTGTTTTCTACAAGTGTAAATCATATCTTTCTATATCCTGCAGTGCTCCGTAAAATGTGGAAAAGGAGTACGACATCGGACTGTGAGGTGCACCAATCCCCGAAAGAAGTGTGTTTTGTCCACAAGACCTAAAGAAGAGGAAGACTGTGAGGACTATTCCAAATGCTATATCTGGAGAATGGGAGACTGGTCTAAGGTGGGATATGACACTAATACCACATAATACAACAAAAAGTATTTTTCCAACAGGGTTTATTGGAATAAGTTTATCAAAGATGCAACAGTTTTATCAAAGATTAAGCAATGTCCCAAATCAAGGAACAATGCAGCTGCAAATAAAATGAAACTATGTAGTCAAAGTGTGACAAAAGAATAGACTTTATATAAAAAGTAGATATACTAGGCAAGTCTAAGGCTATGTCTACACTATACAGCTTTTAGCAACAAAGATGTGCTGCTACAGCCATGCCACTAAAAGGCACACTGTGTAGCCACTGTTTGTCAGCAGGAGTTGGCTCTCCTGCCAACAATAAGCTTCCACCCCCAACAAGTGGCGTTAGCTTTGTCGGCAGGAAAGCGCTCAAGCCGACAAAGTGTTGTTCACACCAGCGCTTGTCATCAGCAAAATTTTTGTCCTTCGGGGGGATGTTTTTATAACACCTCTGAACGACAAATGTTTTGTCTTTCACTTGCCAGTGTAGACAAAATTCCGGTGAAAATTGTAAAATAGGTAGCCTGGAGCATGTAATGTAGCACAAGTGTAATTGTACTAGTATAGCTTTAGCTCAAATCAATGGAAGTGTGTAACTAGCAACGCTGATAAGGAAATACTTTCTGTTTTCAACAATATAAACCACAAACGTAAGAAAAGCGAAGGAGTGTGTGTGCAAAGACACCAGAAAAAGAAAAAAGTATAAAAATCTCTGAAATCTCCTGCCCTTCTTGGCTGAGATGTTGATACACTGTTGGGCAAAGCAGTGGTTACCTCTAGTTTGTGGTCTATGTATATTCAGTTTTCTTGAGGATTTATTAAGATTTTCTTGCCCCCATCTGACTTGTCATCCTGCTGGTGCCATCTATTAGGTGCTGAGATTTTTTTTGTTCACAACAACAAATTTCTGACCTAGTGTCTGCTGACCTGGTGGATAGACAATTGGGCATGCAATGTAACATATTGCTGTGAGATGCCTCTTTGTATGAATCACCTATTTCCTTGTGCCTTTCAAGTCCATCAGTGGGCATAGTCTTGGATGTTCTGTGTCCTGATTCTGTCCTGCTGGCTGGTTGTGCTGCATGGCCTTTGGTACTGTGATGCAAGTGTACTTGGTGCAGTGAGGATATTCTAATTTACATTACCGAAGGATGAGCATATTTTCCTCTGGCCTTGATAACAATCCTTTTTTTCTCCAGGACATACTTTTTTCTGACTTCCATTTCTCATTTAGATGTCCTACCATGTAACTCTGGGCAATTAGACTCCTTTTCCCCCACTGTAGGATGCCTGGGCATCTCATCTTACACATTTCATTTATTTACACTACCAAAATGCCTACAGGTAAATTGAACCTCCCTGATTGGTTAAGACATCTTTACTCTACCACATAATTTGTTAATATTCAAATCAGTTTCACATAATCCACTTTTTATCTAGTATCCATTTAATGTTGCTTTAACTAAACTCCCGATAGTCTCTGAAGTGGATTATTTATTTAGCATATAGGCCCTGATTTTAATTTCTCTGCAGAGACATCAGTTTAAAATATGCCGTACTTGAATTTCCTAATTTTTTCCTGTTGTTTTACTGTTCCATTGCTAGAATATATAGCAACATGAAGTCATGGCATAAATATTAATGTGTCTGCAATGAAGGAAACAAATGGAAAGCTCAGATAAATGTTAATCCTTGTTCACTGCTGTTGGTTTCAGTGCAGCCTCTTGTGTTCACTGTTTTTGCTCTTTAGGATCATTCTTGACATTGACAGAAGGCTGCTCTTTTGAGCAGAGCCAAATTCCCCCCAAGTTTATGCCAAGACTTGGCTAGAGAAATTTAAATTACACTTCTCACACATTGAAACTGGAGGTATAATGTGATCCTTATTGGCTTTGCTGCTTCTCTTGAGCTCCTAAAACAATTTTAAAATTGAACTGGGGGTATTACTTAAAAGATATTATTTATTATTAATGTGATAATGGAATTTAATTAATTTTAGAACAAACACACAAAGATCAGATGATGATTATTGTTTTAATCATTTTAACTATAATGCCAACAAGATAAAGAAGAAACTGGGCAAAACTGACAGCTGCACTAAGGTCCATGAACACAACAGTTTTACTAAAATTCTGACTTTTTGTTTTAAAGTCTCCAGTATAATCTAGAATTTATGCTGAATTTAACTTCATAATAGCTCTTAGGTTATGTGAACACTGCGACTGGGACATGTGATTCCCAGTACAGGTAGACAAACTCACCTTATTAGCTCTCCTTTATCTAGTGCACTAAAAATAGCAGTGTGGACATTGCTGCCCAGGTGGTGCTACCCAAGCTCAAACCTGCTATGTCCTAGGTACTTTCGAAGGACTTAAAAAGGATCATCCCTGCTCCAAGGAGTTCACATTCTAAGGATGACCGAGTAGATAGAGGGGTACTGAAAGGACAATTTATATGCCATTTATATACAGATCAACTTGATTGACTATATGTAGCACAGTGGAAGTAAGTTTTTAAGAGGGACTAAAATGTGAACAATGTAGGGGCCTTGTGGATGAACTTAGGGTAGTCGTACTGTGTATAGGCAGCTGCATGGAAGAAGACCCAAAGTTGATTGTGTGAGAAAGTGGCATGCGGAGAGGAACAACATGAAGCTTGACAAGGGAGAATAAATAGGGAGGGGTACAGTTATGTAGAATTTTGAAAGTACAGTAACTCCTCGCTTAATGTTGTAGTTATGTTCTTGAAAAAAAGCTACTTTAAGCAAAACAATGTTACACAAATCCAATTTCCCCATAAGAGTTAATGTAAATGAGGGGGCCTAAGTTCCAGGGAAAACACACACACACACACACACACACACACACACACACACACACACACATAAACAGTGTAAGTTTTAAACAAACAATTTAATACTGTACACAGCAATGGTGATTGTGAAGCTTGGTTGAGGTGATGGAGTCAGAGGGTGGAAGAGGGTGGGATATTTCCCGGGAATGCCTTACTTCTAAATGATGAACTAGCTTTTGGCTGAGCCCTCAAGGGTTAATCCATTGTTGTTAATGTAGCCTCACACGCTACAAGGCAACATGAATGGAGGGAGGAGATGCAGCTTGGCAGAGAGAGACAGAGACACACACCGTGTGTGTGCGTGTGAGAGAGAGAGAGATACAGAGACACACACCATGTGTGTGAGAGATGCGCATTGCCCCTTTAAATACGCAGAGCCCACTCTAAGTACATTGCCTTTTTAAGTAGATCAGCAAGTTGAGACGGCAGCTGCTGCCTACAAGCTCCCTCCGTCCTGAGCCCTGTCATGTCCCCCCGCTCTGTGGAGATGGGGTAAAGGAGTGGGGGGCAGGAGAGGGGGACACCCTGACATCAGCACCCTTTCCCCCCTCCCACAGCAAGCAGGAGACTCCCGGGAGCAGCTCCAAGGCAGAGGGCAGGAGCAGCACATGGCAGTGGGGGGAGGGACAGCTGAACTGCCAAGCACCTGATAGCCTGCTGGGTGGCTGAAGCACAGGGAAGTAGTATGGTTGTATTGCGAAAAGCAGAGGTCTGAGTCAAATATAACACCCAGGCGATGGGCCAGAGTGACTGGGATGATAGTGGTTTTGTTAAGAGTGATCAGAAAGAAGAAGAAGAAAGGAGAAGGTTTGGAGAGGGAGGGGTTAAGGAGCTCATTTGGTTAAGATATCACAGTAAACTCCAAATTGAACTTGAGTTTTTATGTAGTCATCCAACTGCAACCCACCACCCTGCAGATGAAGTCCATGGCTCAGTCCATTTCAACTGATATGTATAACACTGTGTATGTGTAGTGCCTTGTGGAAATCTAAATGACAACAAGTTCTTTCTCAGTTAACTAAGAATTGGCTGAAGAAAGACTGAGCAGGCAGAATAACCCATGGAGTGATCTTTCAGTTGAGAGCTCCAAAACATTGCTGTCAGTAGTGCGGAGTTGATAGGGCTCATTGAGCCACAGATTGTCTCTTTGTTCCATGTCTTCCCTGGGGATGTGAGGGAGCAAGAGACCACCAGGTGATCTCCCCAGTACCTTGAAAAAAATGAAGAAACCAGGAATTGCCCTGTCTCCCTGCTACAATGGCCCAGGTAGACTAGTACTGCAACTACCATGGCCTGATCTGGAAGGAGAGATGCGACTAGGATTGGTGAAGGCTTGTTAGAAGGATGTGCACAAACCTCCTGCTCCTGCTCCCACAAGCAGCAGACAAGTAGGCAGTTAAGGCTGGCATCACTGGCAGAGAGGAGGGCCCCACTCCCAATATGCAGCCAGTTTATACAGCAATGTAGGGATGCTATATCTTCTACTGCCTTGTAAAATAGGCCCAGATTTGGTCAGTTGTCTTTTAATTTTTAAACCTTTGTGGAGTCAGAAAACATTTAGTCTTGACATCTACTGCCTTCATACTTGCTGTGTGAAACAGTTCTTGGCACAGAGGGGAAGAGTGAAAGAGAAGTGCATTGTTTTTGCCACCTGTTCAAGAACCTAGGAAATTCAGCCTTTAAACTGTGCAGAGTGCTTCCATAGCAAATAGATGCAAATGGTTTAGTCTCATTCAATTGAAATATAAAGAGAAACTATGGGGCTTGTAATATTGTTTAGGAGATTAGTTGTACTGAGAAAATAATTAGCCTTGTTTAGTTCTTTGGTTCCTAATCCAGAATTATTAGCTCTTTTAAATTCTGGGAACAGAGCAGTACTGGCCACATATCAAAATATGACATTGTTACTAGATTTATGGAGAAAGATATTATGTGACTTTTGTGAAATAATAGAAGTAAAAATAACCCTTGCATCATTGTAATAACTTTTATGTTAACTGAATTATACAGTTAGTTTCCAACAAATGAGATATGTCTTTATTTTCAGATATGATGAATAAGCAAATAAGTCACAAACTGTCCATATAATCAAATAAAAGTGGGAGTTGTTTGTTCATTTTCAATTTATCATGTAACATTAGCGTAATTTGTTTTAGACAAATCTTTCTTATGGAGCAGTTCAAAACTACTTTATTAGTTTCTGCCTGGAATAAATGTAGTGTCATGTTGGGTTACAAAACAAGAAAGAGAGAGATTTACAGCACACAGATGAATTATATAGGATTTTAAAAGTGTGTATCCATTTCATATTATATGTGCATAGAATCACAGGTAAGTGGGATATTTTGATAGTCTCATTTTAGTAGCAAAGAGTCCTGTGGCATCCGACGAAGTGAGTATTCACCCACAAAAGCTCATGCTCCAATACGTCACTTAGTCTATAAGGTGCCATAGGACTCTTTGCTGCTTTTACAGATCCAGACTAACATGGCTACCCCTCTGATACTTGTCATCTTAGTAAACCACCCTGGTAGCTACCATGTGGTGTTCTATTATTGCTAGAAGTCTTCTCAGTGAAATTGAGGCTTTCAGGAATGACAAAGTAGTATCCAAAAGTAACAATTGGCCATAGCTCTGTGTTGTCTATCAAAACTGTTGGATCTGTTAGGCGAATGGGTTTTATTGTTATGCATTTTTGTTGTGAGAGAGTCCCAAGGTTCCAATCTGGATTGTGCTCCGAACTGTAGAGAACACACAGGAAGACAGTCTCTGACCCAAGAGATTTATCATCTAAGACAGTGTTCTCAAACTGTGGGTCAGGACCTCAAAGTGGGTCACCAAGGCTGGTATTGGCCCTGAGCCCCAGCAAGTCTGAAGCCCAAGCCCACCACCGAGGGCTAAAGTTACATACCCCCCGCCAAGGGCAGAAGCCTTTGGGCTTCAGCTTTGCCCCGCCACCCAGGGCAGTGGGGCTCGGGCGGGCTCGGTCTTCGGTCCCTCTTCCTGGAGTCATGTCGTAATTTTTGTTGTCAGAAGAGGGTCACAGTGCAATGAAGTTTGAGAACCGCTGATGACAAGTGACATACTAAGAGTGTCAGAGAAGGAATCAATCAGATATATACCTTTTGTACAGGGGTGAAAGTAACTTAAAGGACTTCTGGTTCTCTGGAGTCCTGAGCAGGGGGCGGGGCCTCAGCGAGAAGAGGCGGGGCCTTGACCAGAAGAGGTGGGGCCTTTAAATCCCCAGGCCCTTTAAATCAAGATTCAAAGGGCCTGGGGCTCTGGCTGCAGTAGCGGCGGCTGGGAGCCTCGAGCCCTGGGATAGCGGCGGCAGCTGGGAGCCCCTGAGGGTGGCTCTGGCAATTTAAAGGGCCCGGGGCTCCGCTGCAGTAGCGGCGGCTGGGAGCCTCTGGCCCTTTAAATCACCGCCGGAGCCCTGGGCTGCTGCCAGGGCTCTGGCAACGGGGCTCCAGTGGTGATTTAAAGGGCCCAGGGCTCCCCGCAGTGACCAGAGCACCAGGTCCTTTAAATCGCCACCCCAGCCCCTGGGGGGCTCTGGCAGCGGGGCTCTGGTGGCAATTTAAAGAGCCCAGGACTCTGGATGCTGCTGGGAGCCCCAGGCTCTTTAAATCGCTGGCCTGGGGAAGCTGGTCCGGTCCAGCACAGCGTACCGGACCCTACCAGCTTACTTTCACCTCTGCCTTTGTATACATTTTATATATTTTTTAAGATAGTGAAAAAACCCTTAGCATCAGAGTCAGCTGTACTTTTCTGTTCTTTCTCTTAGGCTTCATGAAAGTGGGCATCAAAGAGGGATTTGAAGGAGGACAGGTTATACTGTCTATAGATCAGTTTGGGAAGGGCATTTCATGTGTGTGGGAGCAGCATCAAAAAAGGTGCAAAGACAGCCAGAGAAGAAGTGGGCAAGTGGGTGGTCAAAGCAAGCATTGTCATGGAAAAGAAGAGGCAGGTCAATGCAAAAGGAAAGGAGAACAGATAAGTACAAAGAGGCGGATCTATAAAGGTTAGAAAAGATGCTTGAACTTGATTTAATGGAAAAGAGATAGCAAGTGGAGAAATTTGAAGAAGAGGTGACATGGTCAGAACAGGCAAAAAGAATGATCTTTGCAATGGAGTTTGAGTTCACTTCAGTTATGTAAGGGAGACCGGCTGAAATACAGAATAGTATCTAGGAAACAGGGCAGGAGTGAAAAGGTAAACTTCAGAGGCATCAGCATAAAGATGACAGCTGAAGCCATGTGAGTGCATGATAAGATCCCACAAGGAATAGAGGTTTTGAGAATACATGAAGGTACTATGTATTTTTTACTCACCTCTAGTAAAAGGAGTATAAGAGTGGATACTGAAAAATAGAGAAATTATAAAAATGTTCTATAGGAGATCTTTAAAAATGCATCTTTGTTTCAACATGTAAATAGTAGTATATATGAGCTTATTATCATTATATATATATATATATATAGCGAGCGAGAGAGAGAGAAATTTTGAATCACAGAGCAGTTTTACAAATTTCCTACACTGTCCCTTCCAGTCTGCTAGAGCCACATCCTGAGTTCTAACTATAGCTTGAAACTTTAAACTATGTAGTCTGGCTTCCATTTTCTCTACTAAAGTTTGTCACTTTTTAAAATTGACATTGACAGGAGTGATTGGACTCTGTGTTACTGATCTAAGTAGAAATGCCTGTATAATCAACACAGACTTTTGATTGCAGTAAAGCAAAAGCAGCAGAAACCCCTTCATTAGTGGATGTGAATTTAAAGATATTTATTACAATATGGTTTACCTTAAGGTTTATCTTAAGGTGACTATGTTAAAGATAGAAATATCAGATGGACTTTATTTTGTATTGACTATAATTTGAAATATAATTGTTCTTCTATATTCTGTACAGATATCGTGCTAGTTATTTATCGGACTGTCATATTTTTGGAATATGATAGTTGTTGTTTTAATGCTGTATTAGACTCAGATCTAGCTAATGACCCCGGTGAGCCAAAGGTTTTCTTCCAATAGAAATTACCCAGTAAAATGTTGTCAGCAGCTACAGCCTATATTTTTTTGTCACACAAAGTATATCTCAGAATTAGGCGTATTTCATTTGGTTAAAATACAGTATGTTACATGATTCAGTTTTGTAATTTCTGTAACCATTGTATTCATTAATTAAACTCTGTTCCTCAAAACTTTGTCAGATATGACTATGTGAGGCAAAAGAGAGTATTTTTTAGTGGCCAAGGATGCTGCCTTGGGCAAAGTCCGAGTTTGAACAGCCTGGGTAGGTCCTTGACCCAGAAAGTGGTGGCTTAAATTAAATCAACAAAAAGGCAGTCTATAAACATAATATAAATGAGACCAAAAGAAAGCCCTTTGTCCTCAGGGCTTTTGTCCCCATCTTCTTCCCTTGTAATCCGGGAGGCTTTAACTAGCTCAGAGATAGCCTAATGCTGGCTCCTCTGGCAGTCTGACTGGCGAGTTGTTGCTCCCTTGAAACCTCAAGCTCTCATCCTCATTAGCAACAGCAGTGCTGAGGCATGTCTAGTGGAGCCCCGGGGATACCTTTGGAAGCCATTAGTTGGCATTCAGGGCAGAAGGCACAGAAATCTTTGGTCTCTTTGTGAATACCAGGCCACAAAAAAGTGCCAGAATTCTGGACCTAGTTTTGTCTTTTCCCCAATGACCTTTACAGGGTATGACATATGCCAAACGAAGGAGTTTGCAGCAATATATTCTAGGCACCAGGAATTGTGTTTGAACCTCCTTCATTTGCTGGTCTTGATCTACCTAGTATAAAAGGTTTGTCTTGAGGGCAAAATGTGGATATTGCCATGACCTCTGAGGTTCTATTTCCTTGTCATTAATCACAGCCATCTGCTCAAGTACTCGGTCCAAGGTCTGGTCAGTTTTTTATTCCAGTCAAAAGTCTAAGAAGACAGTCAGCATCTCAGGGTTGAACTATGGCAGGGGGGTCTCCCACCAAGCTTGTGGAGAATGTTTCCCAATGTCCTCTTATCTGATTTGGCTAGTTCCTGGGTCTGAGTGCTCTGCTACACTTATGGCTGCAGTGGCTTCATTCACTTCTTGTCGTTCCTTTCTTTCCATTCACCTCTCCTGCCAAGATTTCTTGTTCCAGAATCATAAAAATATCTAGAAAAAAGGTTCTCCTTGTTATCTCACAGGCTAGCATCCTCAGGGGTAGGACCTGCAGGAAGCTTTAGCAGCAGCTCAGGAAAGCATAGCCAATATTATTACCAGAAAGGGTAGGTGTGGGGGGACACACACACCTTCAGAGGCTCTTTTATGCCACAACATTCAGTTGCACTGTGGTGCTTGGATAGTGTCTGACATATCTGTGGATGCATTGTATGCAAATTTCTCCTATTGTAGGTAGCCACTCTGCTTCCACTAGTTCTCAGATGAATGTCTGGACACCACCAAAATCTACAAGGGCCAGAGTTTCCTTGTCATTGACTTTTACCGTACCATAAGTTTTCCTGGGCCGCTTCTCAGGCCCTATTTTTTGCCATATGCATGACCAAAAGCACATTCCTTGTATGGGCATTCCATATACATATGCCCCAGTTGGCCACAGGAGAAACAGACAACTGCATCCTGTTGCAGCCTGCTACTTTGGTTGATCTCCTCCTGTGAAGATTTAGGGTGTCCCTGTGCCTGGGCAGGTGGCTAGCAAAGGTCCTTTTGCATATTGTGGGTATTCATCTGTTATCTGGGAGGGCCTTAGGAGGGTCACAGACTGTGGGCTCTTCCTGATGCACAGGCATGTGCTAAGGCCTTCTTGGGACTCATCCAATATAATTCCCTTCTCTCCCTGGATGCACATTTCTCCTCCTTGCTGTTCATAGTGGTCTATGGTTCCTCTCCATTGGCCTCTCAGGAGCTTGAGCAGTCAAGGAGTCCTCCATGAGGCAGGTAGCTTCCTACAGCTTTTCCAGTTGGTGTCTGCAGACCCAATCTCAACCTTCTAGTAGGAGGATCTATATGAACTGCTTGAGGATGATCAGCTCCCCAGGCTGGGGTCTTGTCCAGTTTCCAGCTTTAATCAGCACCAGCAGAAGCCCTTCAGCTTCTGGGCCACCATTTGAGGCCTGGCCTTGGGATTGTACTCTCATTCTGGAAGTGCTGACAGTAAGTTATGCCTAATCAATCCAATATAGCTTAATCAGTTTAGCCTTGGGCAGCCATTCCATCAAGACCTTGGTATGCTGCCTGACCTTCCCCCGTCAACAAGACAGCTAGCCTGATGGCCCATTTCTCTAGGGGCCATTATGATGCTGTTACTACTTTCTCGAAAGTTACATGGAAGGAGTCTGTGTCGTCATCTGCCATCATCTTGAGAAGCGTCAGGGCCAAGGGCATTCCCTGAATCTCAGGAGGTTTGTCTCCTGACATTGAGGGATTTGAGCGGCTTTTTAAAGACAGCAGGTCAGTTATATATTATAGTAACTGTTAGTGCATTGTCATCTGCTTGAACAGCTGCTGTAGTCACTACTGTTGCTGTGATTACAAATAGACTAGCCACTGTAGGAGCTGATTCACTTCTATGGGGATTTTTGTTTGTTTATTTCCACCCTTTCAGGGACTAAAAATCCCATTTCTGGTACCACATGTCAGCAGCCAGGAATACCACCTTGGGCAATGTGCTAGTTTGAACAGCCTGGGTCACTCCTTCACCCAGGCAGAGGTGGCTTAAAAGAAAGCCGTTGGTCCTAAGAGTTTTTGTCCCTGTCTTCTTCTCTTGGAATCTAAGCAGCTCAGATACACCCTAGTGCTTGCTTGTCTGGCAGGGACGTGTTGCTCTCTTGAAATCACAAGTTCTTCTGCCCTCTTTCTTCCTGTTTCTCCCTCTTTATACTTGGGCTTGTTTGCTGCAGCAGCTGAGATGTGTCTCTCTGTAAATGACCTTTCTCACAGCTAAGCTGGGGGGTCGGGGGCTGGTTTTGCTGTTTGTAGGAAAAAGACAGGATTTTCAACCCCTGCCTGCCTGTGTTTTGTGTGGGGTTTGTAGATCCCTTCACAGTATTTTTTAAAAAAACAAAAGAAAAGAACAACACCAAGAAATGTACATACATTCTCCTGTTCCAAAAATCAAACCTCAAACAAGCATCAAGAAATGTAGCCCGGAGTAGCTTTACTTTATGGGATGAATTTTAACTTCCTCGTAGCTAATCTTCTCCTCATGATCCACTGCAGATACGTGTAAATACTAAACTGTGGCCACATTTGTACGTTAGTATGACATCTTGTCTTCTCTTCAAACATTAAATATCTACATAATGTTTATTTTAGTACCTCACAACACATAATTGCCCTTTTAATATAATGTTCTAATACTTCAAACTAAAGGTCCTGTTCTGACCCTTCTATTGATGGTAGACTTGGTTTTCTTGTAAGTTTCTAGTTGAAGAATAAAATAAAGGTGTGTGATTGTGGAAATTCTGGTAGAAAGCATCATGCATAGCTTGAATGTATACATAGTGCCATCACATATACTAAGCACTAAGAAACATACAAAGAACAAATACAATTTTCATGAAAATGTAGAATAGGATAGTTAGTTTTAATAATAAACATTGGCTTTTTAAAAATACTTATGCTTGAATTATATAAATGATTGCAAAGTCTGAATTTTGAGAGAAACTGGGATGTCAATAAAAGAAACAAAAAACTAAAATCGTTTTTTTTTAAAAAAGGGGGTTACTTCAACTACTTATATACAAGCTGTGAAGGTCATATCAAGAAAACTATTGGAGATGCAAGATACTTTAAAAGGTTAGTTCTTGGACTAGCTTGTTCTAGACCTACAGGAAGAAAGGCTACTCTTGTACTGTGTAATACACAGAAGTTGTTTCAGGAAGTGTGGGTGAGCCACTGAGTGGCCAGAGGCTACAGTATAATTAATTTTGACATCTTTGCATGGGGGAAAAAATCATACAATTAAATAGCACTGTGATATTAAAGTTCAAGAAATTGCCTTTTTTTAAAAAGAAGGGAATTAGAAATAGCCCAAAGGGAAAAGATAGGAAATTAGAACCAGCATGGAGGCTGTTAAAGAATACCTTATTATAGTTACCAAACAAAGCAAAATACAAAGTGGAAGAGAGGGGGAAAGTGTGGTTAAATAGCAGGTACAAGTCTGTGTTTAGATCAATAAATATTTTTTTAAAAGAAGTCCAGTCCAAACTATAATATAATAGAAAATAATTTTGACGGAATGTAGTTTAGGAAGTGTAGCAGGGTCAGTCGCTTGCCAAGCACCCCCTCATGGCCAGAGGTCACTCTGTGGCACTCTGCCTCTGATTCTCTCCCACTTCAGGGCTCCTTGAGAACTGCACGCAGGTTTTCTCGGTTAACACCCTCTACCCCTACCTGAGGCTGGTTTATTAACAGAAACAATTATTTTCTAAGTTACCACCACCCTTACCTAGGGCTGGTTTATTAACAGGAACAGTTTCTGAACAATCCTCAGGGTCCTAAAATACAAGACTATCACCACACAAAAGTTCATACTTAGCTCTAGTGTCTTCTCATCACCAGAGTTCTTTTTCTATCTCAGACTGTTCTCTCAGCCAGTCTTCCCTACTCTTCCTAGATGGCGCTCAGCCTTCTGACTTTGGCTTCCAGGCCCAAACTCAAAGTCTCTCTCGGAGGCCTCCTGCTTCCTGGGCTCTGGCCTCAAAAGCCCCTGGTGTCAGTGTCTTCACTGCAAGAGCCATTCTCACTCATTGCAGTTTCCTGAACATACCTTTTCCTGAAGCTCCCTGCTGCCCTTTCTAGGGAAAACAGCTAATCATATAGTAATCAGGGTTGGGAGTTCCAGGCCCTCCAGACCTTAAGGGGCAAGCCATCCTGTTACAAGAAGGCTTGGGGAAAATTCTAAAAGCAAATAGACAAGTATAGTAAGAGAAATATTTCAAAGATATTTTAAGTACATCAGTAATAAAAGCCTGCAGATGAATACTTGCATCCACAAGAGCATCAGGGTGCAAATCAAAGAAGTTAAGTCCAACTAAGCTAAATCATTCTTTTGCATTGATCTTCACCAGACAGGATAATAGGGAAATACCTATCATAAGGTTATTGCTTACAGATATTGAAGCTGAGGCCTAGTCAGAGATAGAGATGTCAAATAAAAAGGTGATAGAAGAACTTGAGAAGTGAAACTGTAATAGATCACCAAAAGTGCCTGTTCAGCTGTGATTCCTCATTTCCCTGACTGGAATACGTTTTTAGGGCTTGTTTGCACAATGCTGTAAAGCACATTAGAGAGGCGTAGACTGTGCTGGCGTGAACTAAATGGTACCTACTTCGCATTAACATAGTCCTGACTATGTGCAGGATAATATGAGATATGAGACGGTGGGGGCGAAGGACCTGTCTGGTTTTAAGATTAAGTTAGATAAGTTTATGGAGGGAATGGTTTAATGGAAAAACATGATTTTAGCCAAGGAATACCGAGCCATGGTAGGTAAATAGTATAATGGCTAACAAGGGTCAGGCTGGAGACTCTTGCCTACATGCTCGGGGTTTTACTGATCGCCATATTTGGGGTCGGGAAGGAATTTTCCTCCAGGGTAGATTGGCAGAGGCCCTGGAGGTTTTTCGCCTTCCTCCGCAGCATGGGGCAGGGATCGCTAGCAGGAGGATTCTCTGCCAATTGAAGTCACTAAGCCACAGGATTTGGGGACTTCAACAGCAGAGTCAAGGGAAGGGGTAGGGACGGCTTTGTGGCCTGCAGCATGCAGGGGTTCAGACCAGATGATCATAATGGTCCCTTCTGACCTTAAAGTCTATGAGTCTATGAGGTACCTTTTAGTTCATGCCAGCAAGGTCTCATGGGGCAGTTAGAAGGCAGTATATTAGAGCACACTACAGATGACGCCTCTCTAATGTGCTTGACTGCATCATATAGACAAGCCCTTAGACAAGGTATATCTTAACTGCAGGGCTTTATGAACCTTGATATGTCCATTTGTGGGATTTTTATAAAGAAACTCTGCTGAACCCAAAGATCCAAGAATCAGCCCCCATCACACACAATTGGCCCTCTTCTCTCCTATGTCTCACTGACCCATGCACTTTATTTTTTTGATGTCTTCTGTGAGTTCTCTCCAAGTGAGGTCCACCCTTAGGATTTTTGAGTGAGTGAGTGAGTGAAACTTAATTGACTAATTTTGTGCCCCTACTACATTTAATTAATTCATTTTAAATAAAAATGGTGGGGTGTCTTTGAGTCCTATCAATTTCCTTTGCTACAGGAAAGGAGGAGCCTAGCTGTTGTAGTGTTTATTCAGTGCTGTCTGGCAACATCTGGACTTAACAGATAGTATGAAGCAAATGAAGATGGAGATGTTTCTGCAATTTTTAGCAAAGTAGCTGCAGCTTTATTTAACACATTCAACTAGCAAACCATACAAGATCACTCCTGATGGGTAATCTGTACTGCAGCTGCAAAGATGGAAAAGGACAGGAAGTAGCCAATCCAGACTGCCTTCCTGCAACCCCTGGAGGCTTGCATCTAGAACCTCTCTAACTATCTAGGGCATGACCAGTCCGCCAAAACCAAGGTCCATGTAAACCAACTTATTCTAGGGCTTGCCAGTCCCAAGATCCTGGTTTAGATGTAAAGTAGAGCTGCAATGTAGTGCATTCGGAAATAAAGTTTATTACAATTCCTGTAGCAGTACCGCCATTTTACATGCACTTCCTGAAGACCATTTAATATGAGGGAATTCTGATTCCTTTTCTTGCTTTTTTACAGTATGAATTTGTTTGCTCTATGGGGTGGAGTTAAGATTGCAATGGTTATTTATGTGGGACTTTGTGGTATCTTACTGAAGTGCAACACTTTCTCTAAACTTCCTGAGATTTTAATGTTTGTTTGGGTTTCTTCCCTCAACTCTTAATATTCTTGAAAGGTAATATGCCTGTAACCATATCTATTTTTTGTGGGGGAATTCTCCCTTTT
The DNA here is from genome assembly GCF_027887155.1 of Malaclemys terrapin pileata. Lineage (NCBI taxonomy): Eukaryota > Metazoa > Chordata > Testudines > Emydidae > Malaclemys > Malaclemys terrapin. The sequence continues at coordinate 53,296,183 of NC_071510.1, read as the reverse complement.
TTTAAAGGTCCTGTGGTCCACTGGAGCGGAGCTCTGTTCCATCAGGTCCTCCTAGGGCTGCAATGGCCAAACTTTTCAGTTTGTGAGCTAAACGTAGTATGTTCAAAAGATCAAGACACCACAATCAATAATGTGGGACAAATTCTCTGCCTGTTTTCCTCCTTTTAGTCCTGCTTAGACAGTGCTAAGGGAGTAGAAGCTATCTATGGGGGAATCCCCATGCGTAGTATAGCCTGCTCTTACATTTTCCTCTCTGCACTCCATGGTGCAGAGTGCAGTTCAGGAGTTTGGGGGTTACTAAAATACACTGTGCATCAGCTATCCCTATCTGACATGTGGTCCCTTTGGAAACAATAGCCAGATGGCATAACTTACAGCCAGACCCCTGATTGCTTTGATTTGACTTTCCTGTCACAGAGGATGAACTCAATAAGCTTATTATGCCTCTAGAGACTCTTTGGGGGTATCCCCCTTGCATACCTCAGGAGATCCATGGGAATGGGGGAATGTTTCCCTGTTCTTTCTTTCTTTCTTTCATATAGATCTCAGGCAGTCTGCAGGAAGAAAGGCTTGGGTGAGAATGGTGGTTGGGGGCAGTCTACTGAGGGGGCATTCTCCTGTTTTGCTAACCAAAAGTTCATTTTAGGAGACCCAGGGAATGAAGAACCCCTAACCCCTCTCCCAGGGGGAAGGGATAGCTCAGTGGTTTGAGCATTGGCCTGCTAAACCCAGGGTTATGAGTTCAATCCTTGAGGGGGCCATTTAGGGATCTGGGGCAAAAATCTGTCTGGGGATTGGTCTTGCTTTGAGCAGGAGGTTGGACTAGATGACCTCCTGAGGTCCCTTCCAACCCTGATATTCTGTGCTTCTAAGGAAGATGAAGGTGATTTGAGTGTACAGAGGGAAACACGTTAATGAACGAGCAAGGTTATTGACCTTACTCCTGCTTTGAGCTCTTACATCCTCTGATTATCAAGAAAATGCAAAGCCTCAAGATCCTATTGAACTCATTTCTAGATACACACATAACAATAATGCCAAGCATAGCTTTCACTTTCATCTTGCCAGGAGAGTACCTCTCACATGAGATCCTAGCTACTGAGATCTATGTTTTTCACCTCCTAGCTGATTACTGTAATTCACTCTGTTTCAGACTGAATAAAGTTACATTACACAATGAAGCTCCAGCTTATGCAGAATACAGCAGATGGCTCTTGAAAAAGAAAAACATAACAAACATATCATACTCTCCACTGGGTCTCCACTAGGTACCAAAGACAGTTCCAAGTACTGGTCGTAATATTTAAATCCCATAATGGAATAGTGCTCATCTGTTTTAAAGGCCAACTTTTTATCCACAAACAACTAAGACAGCTTTTCTCCATGGGAGTGCTAACACTGATGGAGCCTAGGTTCAAACTCTCAGAAGCAGGGGCTGAGGGTTATTCCATGATAGGTTGCATCTATAGTATGACTTACCAAGATAAGATGGAGCCCAAAGTCTGGCTACAATACAGAAGACACTTCTCTGCAGCAGTCTTCTTGCACTAATGAAAAACAGGAAATACAGTGAAAAAGAAAAGGGAAGGGAAACAATTAAAAATCCAAGTAAATGTGGTTAAAAATAGGAAGAGGCCAAAACAGGATTTTCACAGCTATACTTAATGCAGGTACTTGGCATCTTGATATTGAGGTGATGGGTGTGTTACAATTGAGTGTGGCAAAGATCTTCCTACAGTTGAGGCATGAAGGAACTCAGACTGCATCATTTATTTGTATTCATTATTCCACCTTCCTTGTGATTAACTGATACACAAGTATCAGTACAAATAAAGTAGATATAGTTTGGGACATAAACAGCTATAGCAAAAGCTGACTAGCTTGATGAACAACTTTTGTGGATATTTTTAACCTCATTTAAACAAAACCATTTATACAAACAAGTACACTGTATGATCTAATACCAGCCCTCAAAACCAAACTATATTAAAAATGCAAAGTGAACAAAAAATATTGCAAACCTTCAAACTTCATGCACTGTTATCAATTTTTGATTCTTCAGTATGCTTGTTTCACACTCACTTTATTAAAAGGTTGAAACTCCTTGAATGCTGGAACTGACAAACCTATACATAAATGATTAGGAATGCTGTGCTAGTAATTTCCAGTAGAACTCATCATTGAGTTTCCTTATAAGAACATCTCTCTCCACTTTGAATGTTACTTAGACTTGTAAAACGCCTTTTTGAGCAGTCTATTTATTCTTGAAGACAAATTGTCCAAATCAATTCTGTTAACATTGTCACAAATTGGCACTTCTTATTGTAGATTGTATCAAATCCTGTAATGATTGCCTATTATTTTGGCTGAGAGACACATTTTGACCGTTACTGACCGCCAGTTACAATTTTTCCCTTAATTTAGGAATTCCTACTTCTTACTGAAGCCAGCTGGAAACAACTAAGGCATTACAGCACCTTTCTCAGCTGTTGGCCATGGTAATATGTATTCTCTCCAAAATATATATCTTTGGCAGGAAACAGAAAGAAGGAGTCTCGGGTAATCCTTGTGCATGCCAAGTGTAAGGATTGTTATATTTAACGGCTAGATTTCAGTCCCTGAAATTATGTTTAAAAGAAGTTCAAAGGTAGGCAAGTATTCATATAGAATGTGTAGTTTTCATGCAAAAAAAACTTTAAAAATAGCTTTTCACTATATTTATCCAGGAATTTTTTTGTAGAGGCTTTAATAGGAATGTTTTACATGACTTGCAGCTTGAATGGTTTTACAGTACCTTTAGGACTGTGTCCAAAACTGCCAGATTAACAGCCACATAAAAAAACTCTGGCTGCATATTAGAGCATTTAGTCTAAACCTACAAACACAGTTGTCCTACGGGAATTTTTGCTAATCAGCTACATGGCCTCAAAATGTAGGTCACCTGAACAGTCAGAAGTAAGAAATAACTAGAACAGTACAAAAATGAACTACAGTGTGTGCAAGTGTGACATTCTTTTTTTTTGGGGGGGGGGGGGAATCAGTGAGAGAGCATTCCCCAGTACATAGTAATGAAGAGTAGGTTGAAATTAAATTAGGATTTACAGAGGACACCTGCTGAACCTCCAGACTTTACTAAGGAATTGGTGGGAGTAGAGCCGTTTTACATATACTTAGTTTAATTATTTCATTAATGATTTTGACTGCATAGATTTTCTGATTACATTCATTGCCTAACAAATTAGCATGGAAGATATTGATAGTCATAAGTGGGATCTTATTTAATTAAATAATTTTAATCCTGTCCTCCAAAGCACTACATCCCCTCCCAGCTTGGTATTCTCTGCAAACTTTATAAGCATACTCTCTATGCCATTATCTCAATCATTGATGAAGATATTGAACAGAACCGGATCCAGAACTGACCCCACTCATTATGCCCTTCCAGCATGACTGTGAACCATGGATAACTACTTTCTGGGAACAGTTTTCCAACCAGTTTTGCACCCACCTTACAGTAGCTCCATCTAGCTCCATTTCCCTAGCTTGTTTATGAGAAGGTCATGTGAGATAGTAACAAAACCCTTACTAAAGTCAAGATCTGCTGCTTCCCCCCATCCCTGCATCTCCCTCTCCAACTCCTGGGCCTTTCTCCTGTCTGCTTTCTTTCTTCATATGGTTTGCAGTACTAATCCTTCAGGCCCTCTGTTCAAGGTCTGATGTCACACTGGCTTACAGGATCTTGCTAAACATGTCATACTGAGTCCTCTTCTTTCTCATCTGACTCAGGCATTCCTGGGTATGGCGGGAATACCTCAAGGCTGCAACAACTGCAGATAAAACACAGAGGTACCACTGTCATAACAGAAAGTGAAAGTTAAGGTTCAGAACTCCCTTCACTTAATTGCGCTGTTAAACAATAATAGAATACCATTTCGTGAAATGTTTTTGGATGTTTTCTACATTTTCAAATATATTGATTTCAGTTACAACACAGAATACAAAGTATACAGTGCTCAGTTTATATTTATTTTTATTACAAATATTTGCATTGTAAAACACAAAAGAAATAATATTTTTCAATTCCCCCATTGCAAGTACTGTAGTGCAATATCTTTATCATGAAAATTGAATTTACAAATGTAGAATTATGTAAAAAAAAAAAAACCTGCATTCAAAATGATAAATAAAAGAAATAGTATTTTTCAATTCACCTTATACAAGTACTGTAGTGCAATCTCTTTATCGTGAAAGTGCAATTTACACATGTAGATTTTTTTTTTGTTACATAACTGCTGTCAAAACCGAAACAATTTAAAACTCTAGAACCTTCAAATCCATTCAGTTCTACTTCTTGTTCAGCCAATCGCTCAGACAAACAAGTTTGTTTACATTTGCAGGAGATAATGCTGCCCCCTTCTTGTTTACAATGTCACCTGAAATTGAGAACAGGCATTCACATGGCACCATTATAGCCATCATCACAAGATATTTACGTGCCAAATGCCCTAAAGATTCATATGTCCCTTCATGCTTCAACCAACATTCCAGAGGACATGCATCCATGCTGATGACAGGTTCTGCTCGATAACGATCCAAAGTAGCGCGGACTGACGCATGTTCATTTTCATCATCTGAGTCAGATGCCACAAGCATAAGGTTGATTTTCTTTTTTGGTGGTTCAGGTTTGGTGGTGTAGTTTCCACATTGGAGTGTTACTCTTTTAAGACTTCTGAAAGCATGCACCACACCTCGTCCCTCTCAGACTTTGGAAGGCACTTCAGATTCTTAAATCTTGGGTTGAGTGCTGTAGCTATCTTTAGAAATCTTACATTACCTTCTTTGCATTTTGTCAAATCTGCAATGAAAGTGCTCTTAAAACAAACATGTGTTGGGTCATCATCGGAGACTGCTATAACTTGAAATATATGGCAGAATGTGGGTAAAACAGAACAGGAGACATACAGTTTTCCCCAAAGAGTTCTGTTACAAATTTAATTAACACATTTTTTTAACATGCTTCATCAGCATGGAAGCATGTCCTCTACAATGGTGGCCGAAGCATGAAGGGGTATACGAATGTTTAGCGTATCTGACACGTAAATACCTTGCAATGCAGGCTACAAAAGTATGAACTCCTATGACATTGTAAATATAAAGCCAGCAGCATTATCTCCCATAAATGTAAACAAACGTATTTGTCTTAGTGATTGGTTGAACCAGAAGTAGGACTGAGTGGACTAGTAGGCTCTAAAGTTTTACACTGTTTTGTTTTTGAGTGCAGTTATGTTAAAAAAAATCTACATTTGTAAATTGAACTTTCATGACAAAGAGATTGCATTACGGTATTGTATGAGGTGAACTGAAAAATACTATTTATTTTGTTTACCATTTTTACAGTGCAAATATTTGTTATAAAATAATATAAAGTGAGCACAGTACACTTTGTATTCTGCGTAGCAGCCGTGTTAGTTTGTATCCGCAAAAAGAACAGGAGTACTTGTGGCACCTTAGAGACTAACAAATTTATTAGAGCATAAGCTTTCGTGGACTACAGCCCACTTCTTCGGATGCATAGAAGTGGGCTGTAGTCCACGAAAGCTTATGCTCTAATAAATTTGTTAGTCTCTAAGGTGCCACAAGTACTCCTGTTCTTTTTGTATTCTGCGTTGTAATTGAAATCATTATATTTGAAAATGTAGAAAAACGTCCAAAATATTTAATAAATTTCATTTCGTAGTCTATTGCTTAACAGTGCGATTAAAACTGGAATTAATCGCGATTAATTTTTTAATCGTGATTAATATTTTTGAGTTAATCATGTGAGTTAACTGCAATTAATTGACAGCCCTAGTGGATACTGCCTTGTATCTTGTGAAGTAATTTACACCTGTGCCTAGTGTACCAAATCAGAATAGTACTGTTGTCCGTACATGACTGCACAAAGTGCATGGCAGTGTCAGGTGCATTATCAGTACAGTTGAGCTCAAGCCACCAAGTTTGGATTTTTGCTCCAAAGACTGGCATTGATAGATCCAGGGCATGTTAAATAAGGTATCTGAAACATATAGTAACTTGTTCAAGAAATTAAGATTTAAATAAAAATGTTGTACAGGCCATGTGTGTCTTTTATCAAAGTACCAGAGCCCCTGACATCCATTTACCAGGGAAACATATCAAGTTATTTTCTGTTGCAAAACATTTAATAAAGTATATAACTGCAAAAAATGGATGAAATCGATCTAGATTTAGCAGAGAGGGAACAAATGGCAACACTGTATCATTATTTTGCTATGAAATTACACTTAAAACAATGGCATATATGTGACTAGATAATTAATGTACCTGTGCCTCGTGAGATTCTGTGAACATAAAGTCAGCAAAAGAGGAAGGGCGTGTTTCACAAATTCAAATTAGATTTCATGTCCATCTGTGAGGCACTGCCCTAGTTTGCCTTCCAGGATTTTATTTCACAATCATTTTTATGGAAAAAGAAAGCTACTGTTACTGTACTATTTTTTTCTGACACTATTCACCTTGGCAACAGTAAAATGGCAAGGCTGATTGGTTTCTGACTACACTGTCAGTTCTTTGTGCAAGTTTGATTGTGTGGTGTAATATACTTGCGTGCATCAGGTCATTTTGATAAGATTACACCTATATCACTGTTTAGCTGCCATGGAGCCTAATCTTGATTCTAAAGCCTGAAATGTTTTTTCCACACTTCCTATGGAATTTAAGATAAGAGTTTTGGCAAAGCTCCACCCACTCCACGACCAGCTGGCACATCTATTTCTTCTCAAATGTAGAAAGTGGTCCACGCTAATATAATGTCAGGCTAACTCAGTTGAGCATGATCAATCAGGGACATCCATGGGTGGCAAATTAACATTTCCACAGTCCATCAGCATGAAAAGTATGTGCTGTATCACATGATTCTTACTTGATCTGGCCAGTACTTTGTTAAAGGATGTGCTCAGGTTTGGGACCATAATAATCACACTCAACTGTGCTGAAGAATGTCTGTCTGCTGCCTATGTGTGCTACGAGTCATCTATTCTTGCTTTTAATCACTCCCAATGTATTACATGGTTCTGATAGGTATCCGAGAGAGAACAACTGTTCAGGCTCTCTTTGCTGTGGTTGTGTTTGTCCTACTTTCAACCATTGCCTAGTCTTGATTAGGATCCAAAGGTTTGTCACTTAATTGGTTGGTGGCGTGTGATATACAGGAGGTCAGACTAGATAATCTGGTGGTTCTTTCTGGTCTGAAAGTCTATAACTATAACTAATTTACCGAGTGTACAATTTTACAGTATAGTGTCAGTTGCTAACATGAAATTACCTTCATGCAGAGCTCCAGTGATGTTTGCTTTACTGTTATATATCTTGGCACAAAGGAATGACTTCCTACAGTACAGGTGCCACTTGAAGAGTACATAAGTTGCCTATCTACAGCCATGTTTGGCACCACTTCTATAGATTCCATATTATACCCACAGAGATTTGTCTCAGTAGATGTGAGAACTTCCTCATGGCCTGTTGCAGGATTATACACATGAAAAGGCATGCTACATTTAGTGTGTATGGAGCTCTTCAGTCCATGACTTCCTCTCTTTTAGGGTTAGAGTCCCCTCTTATTGTGAGTTTGTGCCGCATATATGGTTGCCACATCTCTCCTGTTGTTTGCCTATTCTTTCTCCCTGACCCAACTTCTTCTGTTTATCTTCCCTTTTTCTGTGTATTTTAGTGGGGTTTGATTTCAATTTTTCATTCTTATTTTCTTGTTACTGCTGTTCAAGGTCTCTCCTTCCCTTCTGAATCTCTCCCTTTTTCCTCAGCATCTTCCCACAAAACCTTCTCTCCTCTCTCTGTTTCTCTCCCCTTTTCTCTGTTCCTCTTCACACTTTCCCTTTGCATAGATCCCTTGAGTATGGGAAGGAAGAAAATATCTATTAGGGTGCCTTAATCCTTGCAGGAGCTGAGAAGAAGCATTTCAGGCTGATGGGTCTTTGAAGAAACCAGAAGACAAACTTAAAAAGAATCGGCATCCACTCTGCTCATTGAGGGGAGCAATTTAGCAGTGGGGTTGGGAATATGGCAGGATCTTCATCATCCACTCCTCCTCCTCTCCAGTTTCTGTGAGCATATTCTGTTGCTCCACCCATTCTCTTTTTGTTGCCTCCAGAGGGAAAATTCAGAAATAGGGATGGGAGAGCAGGCCTTGGAGCTCAGAGGCTTCTTTTGCTTTGCTTTTTTTCCACTGGTGCTTCAAGATGTGTGTGTTCCTGATTGTAACAGGTAGATGGAACCAATGCCCAACGCTGGCAAGGTTTTATAGATTTTTTGGGGTAGGGGAAGAGCTATAATCCATAGGTTGGGAATTGCTGCCGTAAGTATTAGACACTACCATATTTTCTAGTTTACTTGTTTTAAATCAATTTTAATTTATGAAACCATGAATCTCCCTCAAATCCAAGCCCCGCTGAGGTCAAAACTTCCATTGGGTCAGGATTTCACTCCCAAGTTTTTACAGGAAAAAACAGAATTCTGACACATGCCTTTCTTCCATCTGTTGTAGTGTTCCATTACCTGTGGCAAAGGAATGCAGTCCCGAGTAATCCAATGCATGCACAAGATCACAGGAAGACATGGCAATGAATGTTTTTCCTCAGAAAAGCCTGCAGCATACAGACCCTGCCATCTTCAACCCTGCAACGAGAAAATTAACGTAAATACGATCACATCACCCAGGTTAGGTAAGCTGGAAAAAAGCCATATGACAGTGCAGAAGTTATCTTTTTCTGTATTTCCTTATGAAGGAAAATGATGGTCCTGTGATTCAAAGCACAAGGCTGGGATTTAGGCGATCTAGATTCTATCCTTATATCTCCTGTAGAATTATGTGTCACTTTAGGCATGTCATTTTAACATCTCTGTGGCTGTGTTTCCCCATATGTAAATTGAAGATAAAAATAGTTTGCAGGGGTTTCATGAAACTTAATTCATAAATGTTCGTAAAGCACACTGGTATCCATGAAAGGGATGTGATGTGGTATTCCATCTTATTATTATTACTAAACATCAAAATGTAAATATCATTATATTGGTGTTAGAAATTTATTTCAAACCAGTATTTTTCTGGTTAATTGCACCACACATTTTTATAGAGTTGAGAAAATATATAAAGTTTAGTTCGGCAAAGTTTTCTAAACAACATTCTCATGGTCCTTAAAGGACCAAGAAGGCCCTGGTTTAAGGAGCATGTACAAATGGTTCCTTCTGCCAGTCTTTCACCCAGATCACTACATCTGTCCATGATTGTGTAGAACATCAGAGATTAAATCTTCAACATAAAGGGGTCAGAGACAAACTCACTGGGACCATTTTAAAATCCAAAAGTTTCTCAAACTCTGTTTCCTATTAGAGAGCCTGGAAGAAATTCTACGACTGGTGTAGAGAGAGATCTGTTAACCATACCAATTATCCTCCAAGTAAAATCCCTAGTGGAGTTTTCATAAGGGTCTTACCATCAGCTCCTTAGAATGTCAGTCTGAGCCTTGAGCATGATTGGGATATATTCAAAGATCTGCTATAGTACATCTTTTCCCAATGATTTTTTCAGAGCCCTTGTTAGGATAAACCCTCCTTTCAATAGATTATTCCTGCATGGAAAGCAAATCTAATGTCATAAACTGTCTGTAATCCTTCCTTTGAGCTAATGAAGGGTATTCCCCTTTGAAGTTGGAACCCTTATAGCATTTTGTGTAGTGGCCATTGTCTCGGCTTGCTGGATGACTGAGATGACAGCTGAGGTTTACAGACCTTATATAGTATTTCATAAGGACAAAATTGTTCTTCATGTTTTATCTGTCTTTGTGCACAATTGCCCAACTGACCTCCACCAACATCAGAACACTTTTTCCATCCAGTGAGACAGAGGCATCTCCCTGCCTCAGATGTGAGACAGGCCACGAAGTTCTACTTTACATAAATATGCAACATAGAAATTTCAGGTTGATTTAAAATGTTTTTACTTTATTTGAAGGACCAAAGTGAGGTAGTGAGGCCCATAAGGCTGAGTTATCTGAGTAGATCAGAAGATGTAGCACTGATGCTTGTAATATCAAAGTCAACCTTATCCACCAGGAGTTAGGGCCCATTCCACCAGATGCATAGAGACAATGCTTGCCTTGAGTGGATCTGCCATTTGGGCTTCCAGTCATATTGTTGGTTTTGGTTTTTTTTTTTTTTTGCTCTGCCGGCAGGACTCGGTTTATTTTTTTTTTGCTCTGCCGGTGGGCACCTCCCCTCCATGTGTCCCGATATTTTCTTCCCCGCATCTGGTCACCCTATTGTTGTATAGACATGCCCACAGAGCTCTTGCTCTATTCCTGTCTGCTCCACCTTTCTGGCTGGAGCTCTGGCCCTGGCTTCATTCTGTTAGCCACACCCTGCAGCTTCCTGATGCTATTTATGAGGAATTCCCTGGTCCAGCCCAGGTGTGCCTCTTTAGTAACGAGAGTTGGCTAGCCTCAGCCTTCCAGCCCTTAAGGAGCACTGTTTCAGGGCCTCCGCACTATTAAAATACAAATATATAATTAAATGTGCAAATAACATTAGAATAGAAAAACAGTTAGTGAGGCATTACAGATGGACATAGTCCAAAGAAACACTAAATTAGGTATTCCTTGAGGTGACAAGGTTAGGCTCAAATTAGATAAGATCCATGGAGCTCTCCTTCCATTGCTGGGGCGGAGGAGAGGCGGGAAGGAAAACAGAAACCAGAACAGATATCAAAAGCTATATCTGAAGAAGCATGGGTTCCTATACTGCCTAGTAACAATATGACTGGAAGCCCAAATGGCAGATCTACTCAAGGCAAGCATTGTCTCTATGCATCTGGTGGAATGAGCCCTTGACTTTGATATTACAAGAATCAGTGCTACATCTTCTGATCTACTCAAAAAAGCCGAGTCCTGCCAGCTGAGCAAAAAAAAAAAAAACCAAAACCCAGTGCTGCCGGCAGATATTGGGACAAATTGCATCCTGACCAAAGATCGGTCGGGACGCGGAACAGACACTGAAATATCGAGACGGTCCCGATTTTCTCGGGACATCTGGTCACCCTAATACAACAAAGAAAAACCTGCAACTGGCCCATGCCCGCCAGCTCAGGCTCATAGGCCTCTGGCTGTGGGGCTGTTTCATTGCTGGGTATATTTCTGGGCTCAGGCTGCAGCCTGGGCTCTAGGACCCTGAGGGGTGGGAGGGCCTGAAAAGTGGCCCCTGACCTTGAGGTTGTGCTCAAGTAAGTGGCTATCACACTATAGGCCCCAGTTAGGGATCAGGGTCTCATTATGTTAGGCACTATACAGATGTGAAGTAAAAGGTCAGATCCTGCCCCACAGAGCTTACAGTTTTGGTTATGACATGCTGGATGGAACAGGTGGACAGAACAAACAAGAGAGGAGGAAGGGTAGGTGAGGCAACAGTGCTTTGAGCATGTTTTGTATGGTAAGCGGTACTCAGAGCTCACCACCTGCCTGACCATTGTCAGCTGACAGAGTTGTGTACGCATCATGGAGTGATGAGTCTTAAGGAAGGATTTTTAAGGAGAATAAGTTACCGGCTTTTTAGATATTAATGAGGCATTCATAAGCAGTTGTGAGGGAGTACGTGCAAAGATTTTTGAGGTAGAATGGTTTTGAATGGTGGGAACATTGTCACAGTGAAGTGTAGTCAGCGCCATAATGTTTTAATGGAAGAGCTAAGCCATGAAGGGTCTTAAAGGTAAAGAAGAGAAGCTTGTGTTTGACATATTAGGGAAGGGGGGACTCAAAGAGGGTGGTATTATCAGAGTGATGAGCAGGAAAATAATCTTAGCAACATCATTTTGAATGGATTTGAGGGGATAAGGTTGCAGTTGTCCAAGCCAGAGAGGAGGAGATTGTAGTAATTAAGATATGATATGATCATGTTTGGCCAAGTATACCATCCTATTCCTGAAATATCTCTCTCTCTCTCTCTCTCTCTCTCTCTCTGTGGATAGTCATTACTAATGTATTGCAGTGTCCATTTTTCTAGATAAAAGATAATTGCTTTATTTACAATTTTGCAATTATTATCTTGAAATTGTGCCGTCTTGTAAGTGTATGGCATTCATGACAGGGAGGCTGTTGGGTCTACTTAGCTGGGCCCTCAAAAATTCTAATTGTTAAAATATTGGCAGCATGTCACCAAGATAGGATTCTTTTCCTCTGTTGAAAAATAAACAAGTTTCACCCCACCCATTCCTTCCCACCGACAGAGCTCCAGTGCCCTCCCAGCTTCCTTTCCTCTCTGTTGCCTCTCTCAAAAGTGCCCCAGTGCCCTCTTTCCATGCTTGCTGGCCACTTCCTTATCAGTTACTCCTGCCTTTGCTTTCACTCAGTCCACCTCCTGGTTCCTGACCCAATGGAGTCACTAGCAGGGAGGTTGGTTGTGTCAGAAGTCTTTAGACACCCTTAAGGACATCTCTACTATCTGATTGCTTACTAACAAATTTAGTAATAGGTAATAATAGAATGAATGAACATTATACTCTGCCTTAGGTATCAAATGAACTATTTGAGTGTATAGATATATAGTTGTGTTTTTTGTTTGTTGTTTCACAGCTGCTTTAACATTCAAGTGCCTGGGAGACCAGTGGCCTGTATACTGCAGAGTGATACGAGAGAAGAACCTCTGTCAGGACATGAGGTGGTATCAACGCTGCTGTGAGACATGCAGGGACTTTTATGCGCAAAAAATGCAACAAAAGAGTTGACCTCTGTCAGGCTGGCTGGCTCTCAGCTCTTTGCAATCTCATTATTTATACACACACACACACACACACACACACGCTTTTTCAGACCAAATATTATCAGATTACATATAATTTAATCAAATTAATTTATTTTTGCCTGCCAGACATGCTTTCTTGTTTTGGTTAGATGGCCTTTGTGTTTTATTCTCTGAGGTTTTCATAATTTTTATATGAACAGTTTTGGATACATATATCAGAATTTTTTAAAAAATAGTATTTTAAATGTTTATGTTCGGTAGGATCATCTCTCTGTTGCCAAGAAAAACCCTCATGTTATCTTGAATTTATTTTAATTTAGCTGAATAGTTTTGCTGTATTTGGAAATAAAGCCAATTTTTTTTATTTTAATTTTTTGGCATTCAGAGTCAGAATGACCTTGTTTATTTTGCAACAGATGTTGAGGTGCCTAAGCTAACATTGTTGAACAGGTTATTACAGAATGTATTGTGAAATCAGTTTCTCTGTGGGTTAGAGACATACTGTAGGAGAGAATCTACTGTAACATATTACCTGTGATAAACAAAAAAAAATCAAAATAGCGAACTAGAGATTTTGATTGTGCTCATGAACACATACTTGAACACAAGTATTGAATCAATGAAACACTGTAGAGATTTACACTGAATCACTCACTGTTGCACTGTTTGAGGTAGTTTAGAGAAACACAAGTTCTAGAATTTGTACCATCCTATGAAACCACGTCTGTACTGTTTTAACATGTCACTTGATTTTAAATGTTTTCAGCAAAAGACCCATGCCTCTTTATGCCTTTGTCTGTACTCTTTGCAGTTCTACAAATGGAAGAGTCCTTGTTCCTGCCATTTGTATGCGTAATCTGTTAAACATTTTCCAGTTCTTTGTTGATGACTTAGAAGATAGCTTTGTGATACTGCTTTAGTTTCATCTTTGTTTTATGAAAGTCTTTATACAAAAAAAGTTTTACAATTTTGTGAAACATTTTAAAACAACTAAAATTTTCCTTATGAGAAAATATTGTACATGATTCACATGATTTTTACATTTTCAATAAAAAAGTAAAACCTCTTTCTTTATTTCTGTTTTTCCTATTTTGTGCGTCTGAAATATTCCTGGGTTTTTTCCCCCTTTTTTAAATTTTAAATAGAGCTTATGTCATCATCCCCACCCCTGCCTCTATAGTACAAGTCCATGGGACTGAGCAGCATAAAGGGGTTCTAAAAGCCCTGGACCTGATTGGGAGAAGTCCTACAGCTCAGGGGAGAGGAAGACAGCTATAGATTGTCTCCTGAAGACCCCTTTGCAAACTGGCTGTAGGAGGAATGTGTCTGGCATGGGAGTGGTTGGAGCTGTTACCCATAGGCAGTCAGAGATGCACACAAAAAATTATCTTTGGGCTGGTACCAAGGATGCAAAGTTTCAGAGGCAAATGAGAATATTTTCTAGATATAATGAGTGAAATCAGGGGTTATCATCTAAGTTTACCTGCAACTTTAGCTACAGCTTTCGTTTCTTCGGTGGCTGTAATACTTGAATATTAGATGTACATGGAGTCTGCAACTTGGAGGTCATTATGTGTACACGTAGTGTAAATGCATCATATTTCCTTCTCTGGATGAATTAAAAATGAAGTAACTTATATTTGGTTACTACATTTTATTTAAGCACTTCCCTATAATTCAAATAAACAATACAGATCAATGTGCCGTTTTATTAGAAAAATAGGGAGAAGGTTTTTTTTAGATTGCACAGGAATGTGAGCACAGATATGATGATGTTGAAATGCATTGTTGCTTTGCCCAGCACTGCCACTCCGGAGAACACACTGATCTGATTTGAATCGAAACAAAGAGTAAAAGCTTGGTGTTTTTTATTACCTGTACTGGCTAGGCTGAAGGAAGGAAATTTCATCAGTCAAAATCAAAGTGACTTTATAAATATGCAATACTAAAATAAAGTATCAAACTCTGAAATAAAATACAAGCATCACAGATACAGTAATGAAAATTAAGGGCTTGATCTTATACTATTCAAGTGAATTAGAGTTTTCCATTGATTTGAAGAAAGATCAAGCTCCTAACAGTAGATGAAATAAACCAATATTCCCCATATTGAGGAAAAACTTACTGATGAAATATTCCTTTAATCTGAGAATGTGTATGTTACTGTTATAACATCAAACTACTGTGCTGAACTGTGTGACAAAATCAAATGAGTTAGTATCCCCAGAGAATAATTGCTGAAGGACTTGCACCATTCCTGTTGTGGTATGAACCGCTTCTAATTAGCTGAGAAAGAAATACTGTGAGCCTGAGATCTTTGGCAAGTCACTTAAGGAAGTGCTGATATGTATTTAAGTGTCTCATGCATCTAGTCACTGATACTCTGTTAGTTTTAATGAGCACATATACATCTATCAAAATGGTCCTTAAACTTGAAAACTTAAGCTAGGCACTTAAGGAAGCATGTCTTGCCTGCTATGCTGCTTCTAAACGATCTTTTATCATTGGTAGATGATATAAGTGAGCGTGACACCAAGCAGGGATCAGTTACGGTTTCAGGCAACAATAGGATCCTTTTTCACTTCATTAATAATAGAAGGAGCCCACAGCAGCCAGGAACCAGAAGACTGGGCTGTTTTCATAATTACTCAACAGGAGGGGAACATGGACTTCTCTGTTTTGCCAAACAACAACCATCCTGATAAATTCCTACAACTAGATGTGAAGTCTTTAATGAAAAACTCTGCCTTTCTACAAGCCAGTCTAGTAAAATTTCCAGAAGCAGCTTTTCCAGGTGCACAGCAGTGGCACAACAAAGTCTATTTACAGGTAAGGTCTAAAGGAAAGACCTGAATGTTTGACTTCTTTGCTTATTATTCCTTATACATTTTTTGGTTCAGAAACAAATGAAATTTGGGTTTGAGCCTTTTGCTGTGGTTGCAGCCACTGCATGTCCCTGATCCTGCACCACTGATGTCAGTGAAAGTTTTGCCATTAACTTCAATGGGAGCAGGAGTAGGCTGTATGAGAACAATCTTCCTGATACCATGGGCTCAAACCCTATCACTATCATGTAGTTCCACACCTCTTAGGACCGGCACTGACCTGCTGACTCCTGGTTGTGGTATTTTTTAGCATTTCCCAGTATGTGCATGAATGATATTGTGTAACATTAATTGTATTTATTATTATATGGGATCATATGGAAACTTCCCAGGAACAACACGCAGGTAGGTGAGGAGGAAAATTCTAGAAGAGAAAAATTCAGGCTTAAAATGGAAACTCAGTTACATCCTTAAAGATAAGCAGCAGCTACTACCTCCCCATAATAACTGACATTAACAGTCAATGATTGTGTACCATACAATTAACTTGACTTTCATGACTGCTGTTGGGTGAGTTACTTAAGCAGACACCAGAGGGTTATTCCTTGATAGTAGTTAGGGTGAAAGACAAAGGAGGACACAGAGATAGGAAAGAAAAGAAGAAACCGTTTAAGTAGAGGTTCCCCTCATAGAGTTTTTTCCCCAAATTGCAAAATATAAAAACCTAGCCCTGTGTCCTCTATGGAACCAGCTTGGGTTTTGACCTCCAGAAAGTGCTCAGACCTCAGTGGATCTGCTGGAAGACAGAACCACTTCATGGGGGGGGGCAATTGCTCCCCTCTTTGGCTCTCTAGCTAGGTGACTCTACTGGAGCCAAGTTGCTAGGGCTGACTCCCACTGCAGCTGCCTCAGAAGTTCCCCTCAGAAGGGAGGAGGGTTGCCAACATTTTATTGCAAAAATAAGTGACAGTTTTCCTAATGCTCGCACGCACACACACACGTGCTGACCGTGCGGAAAGTTACTGATTTTTCTTCAGGGATGGTGACTCATGAAACTTGAGACATCTGTAGGCCTCTAGGTGATGACAGAGGCTACAGGCCACACTGAACTCCTCAGGGCAAGTGCTGTGCCTCAGAGATCCCATAACGGCCACACTTTACTCAGTTCTCATCCACCTGAAAGATTAAATGTATAGGAGAGGACGATGCACACTGTGCATTGAGAACCTCCTGCACCAAGCAAGAGGGCAGTTAGATTTTCCTCAACTCTGCCATTAACTCACTATGACACAGTCAAGTCAGTCTCCCTCCCTGCCCTGGTGAGATCAGACACCTTTTGTGCAGTGATGCACAACATCTACAGCAACTTCTTCAACATGAAACATCTTAATGTACATTATTGCTCTGGCCAAACAACTTCCTTCTTCCAAAGTAGGACACAAAAAAGCTCAGCATGTTGGGGGAATGGATGTAGTGAGAGTAACTATAATGTGAGACATTGCTGTAGTCATCAGGGTTTGAATTCAGGGAAAACTGTTGTATATGTGAGGGGGAAACAGTTCCTCTTGCTATAAGGTGCTGCCATCCCCCTCCCCCATACCTTTGCTTTCTGTTCACTATCACAGCCCTGGAGGACATGGGAAAAAGTAAAATGAAAGAATCACTTTAAAACAGGGGAGGAAACCTGCTCCCCACAATTAACTTCTTGTCACCCTTCACTCTCTGTGATGTCAGATGCTGCTCGATTCTGGTCCTGAAAGCGAGTAGCCTGTGCACTCCTCTCCCTTTGGTCACCCCTCAGGGTAGCCTGGCTACTTTCTGAGGAGGGTAAATAAGCCCAAGCCCAAGCCTGTCTGTGCTTCTCCAGTTTACAGTGCTTGGGGAATCCTGCTTCCCCAGGAACCCGCATCTCCGCTTTCCTTCTGCATGGTCCCCAGTGGATGCTCTCACCTGGGTCTGCTCCTGACCCATCTCTAAAAGCTTCACTTTCTGCTCTGAGACTCCTGCTCTGCGTCCTGTGCCCAGCACTGGACCACCCCAATGGAACCCACGGACACAGCCTGGCAATTACTGAGGCATCGCAAGGGGCCTAGCCCAGTGTGCAGCACAGCTGCAGTGCTGAGGGGAGCAGGAATTGGACTCCCCATCTTTGCCCCTGCAAATCACCCAGCCAGAGACCCCAATTTCCCTGCATGGTCCTCTAACCTCTGGCTATTTATCAGCATACCTGAAGAACTGCTGGTCCCATTCAGATTTGGCCTGGCCACCCCTCCAGAGGCCTAGCCACCTGCAGATGGTCAGCCAGGCCAAATTGAGGGGTGGTGAGTTTCCAATGATGGGGTTGCAAGGGGTGACCCCCATGGTTGATAGAATGATTTAGTATGGGACAGCCAATTCTTTTATTAAAATAAGGGTCATCCTTACAATAAAGGACTGTTTTTCTTTCCCTCACATAGGATTGTAACACATTAACCCACCTTCTCCCTACCCCAGCACAGTGCACTAACCTCAAGAAGAGATGCCCACAAGATCCAAGAGACTGGGAGTGATAGTGGCTTATTTCCCATCCCACCACTTTGTGCAGGTATGAGGAGATCCAAACACACAGCCCTTTCCTCAGAAAGGAATGTCCCAGCCTATTTTAATTAAGTAAGACTAGCTGTCATTGAGCAATCACTGAAAACTTCCAATAGGATTAAATCTATAGAGAATAGTCTCCCTTAAAATGGCATCTTCCTCATAATCCCCCTGGAGAGAATTCTTCTGAAATTCATTCCAGCACTAGGATGGCCCTCTCAAAGGGAAGCTACTCAAGTCACCATTTCCCATGGAAAGCAAATTAGAGTGTTATTAGGTTATTAAACCTAAGGCACAAACTCTCCTTTTCATCATGTTCATTTGTAGATCCAAGTAGTTCAGCTAAAGCACTTATACACAATATACATTTTTATTTCTCGTTTCTGCTGATGAGCAAATAAGAAGAAACTAAATACCTGATGCATTCCAGACTTTAAAATAAACATGATAGCACAGTGCAGAGCTAATGGTTTATGAATAACATGATGAGCAGGCTAATGGGGTATACGAGTTAGTTAATTCAGAAACAGGAGGGGTGCGTTTCAGTTTTGAACAGGTGGCTGTGATCTACAGTCTCCTAAAATTATTAAACCTTGAGCATAGCTTAAACTCCCTGTCCAGAAATTCATTTTCTTTTAAGAAACATTGCTCCTCAAGCCTCCCTATGTAAAGTGACTGCTCGGCAATGTATTTGTGTGCCTCTTCTGATGTTTGTCATGAGATCATTCAAACTGAAGTGCGCTTAAGTGCTTATGTGTTTCCTTCACCTATAAGTGTCTTCATTTATTCCATTATATAAGGCAGTCTGATAAAAGTATCTTCACTTCAGAGCAAAAGCTTTTTTTCACTTTCTACTTCAGTGTCAGGCAGAGTGAATATTCATTCCCACTTATTGTATATTTTTGTCATATAACTATTAAGTAAAATAATCTTGGTACTTTCAGTGCCCTGTGTACCAACTGTGATTTACCTCAAAAAGTCTGGCTTAGGCTCAGCCCCTGCAGTTCTATTCCCTTCTCTCGGAGCAATGGCAGCAGTAACCTGTATTCAGACAGCCTTCTTCAAGCCAAGTATTATGTATCAGATGAAAAGCATTTCAGAGTTAACAGATTTAAGACAATAAACCAGCCCATACCAATGCTTGTTTTTCCCTAAGGCAACTCACTCAGCAGAGCCTCTCCCTATCTGTCAACCTGTCTCCCTGGACAGCTTCTGGCAAGTGACCCATCCCGTTCTTCCCTTGAGAACGTTTTTTTTAACTCTTTTTTTAACGTTCTTTTGATCTCCAGCCTCCCAGCTCTGGCAAAACAACACCTGCAATTTGTTGGCTACAGGAACCTTGAAGCTAATAGCTGGACCCGTTGTCTTCCAAGCATTTGTTTGAGGTTGCTTACCTAGAGAACCATGGTGTTCCTTTCCTGTTTGTTCTTCCCACAGCCTCCACCCCACCCCCATTAAGTTAGATACATTCATATGGGAAATGCTAATAAACCACAATAGCTAAACATTAACTTTACCTCAGTGACCAGGTCACTTATAATATTCACACAGACAAGGTGGATGAGGTAATATCTTTTATTGGACAAACTTCTATTGCTGAGAGACACAAGCTGAGAGAGAAGTTTATCCAATAAAAGATATTACCTCACCCATCTCATCTCTAAGAGCCTGGGGCTGACATGGCTACAACAATACTGCATATAATATTCAGAGCATTATTGCATGTCCAGATTCTTAGATAGTACATAGCCTCTCCTTTCTGTCACAGCCAGTTTCCCAGAAGCATGCCTTTAAAGAAAGACAAGGATCCGTGCTAGTGCATTTCTCAGAGGTGTGACATAATGCTCTGAGGTGTATAATTAATTTATAACTTTCCACAGAATTAACTCATGCTAATTATTAGCTAATGTAATTGTTTCCCTGCCACCCACTTTCATTGTTATTGAGGAGCTTGTGATGAAGCAATTCTTGGCAATCTGCGTAATACTTAAATTCTCTGGACCACTATCAGTTTGATTTTAGGCCTAGCTAGGTACAGACAGCCCTTGCCTCTTTCATTAATTATCTCCTCCTGGCAATTGAGAAAGACCAAGTGCACATACTGACACTTTCACATTTACCACCTGCTTTTCGATCCATTGACCATGAGGTTTTGTTGGCACAGTTGTGGACACTGACAAGGATAGATGAAGTGGTGCTTTAATTGCTCCATTCCTTACTTTTGAGAGGACCCAGATGGTATAGTGCTGAATGATTGCTCTTCTGCCCCAAGGGTTCTCTCATGTGAGTTTCTGCCAATATTCCATTCTGTCACCCTACCTTTTCGGTTTGTATTTGAGGCCACTAGAGGAGATACTGAGCTGATCTGGGCTGCATTGTCATTGATATGTTGATGACACTCAGCTCTACATCTGTTTTTCATTGGATTCAGCCAGGGCAGTCGCTCAGCACTCCAATGTTTAGCCAAGATTGGGGCCTGGATTAGGACTAGCTGGCTGAAGTTCAGTTCAGACAAGATGAAGGTGATGCTAGTAGGCTGTGTATAACAGCTAGCTGAGATGATGAAACTGATATCTGGCCCCTCATTAGGTGCAGTTTCTTTACATTTTCTTAGCATTGGTTGCAATCTATAAGCTTCTTGAATACCCAGATGGTCATGGTGCAGCTGTAGCCAAGAGCACTTTTTAGTCATCTATGACTAGCACAAAGATTGCAAATTTTACCTCAAAGTAGGAAACTTGTTACAGTTATTATTGCCTTTGTCACCTCTGGACTGCATTTCTGTAATGCTGTCTACACGGGCCAATCAACAAACAAGATTTTCCTCCATGGCAGAGTCCATTCCCTCATCCTTCCCATGATTTGGAATCCCACCTTCAACATGTCTAGGAGCTAAAGGTCAGTGTCAGCCATGCCATAAAAGTCATGTGGCCTCAGCAAGCCCAGGGAAAGGAGGCACTGTGGGAACAAAGGACGGCTAACCAAATATTATTCTAGTTTAGTCAAGTGACTAACTATGTAAGAACATCTGTTACAAGGTGTTATATAATATATATAGCAAACAGAATTTGACCTACAATATGTAAAATCACCTATTGTGTAGAAATCCCTTTGATCCCTACTTTCAGTAAAATGGGCTTGAAACCAAGTTTCTGCCTTAATTTTTGATTTCCTGGTTTTGATGGATCATGTTCTTTACTTGAACATATTCACTGCTCCCAATTCACTATGTGTATTATATGAATAGTCACCTAAGTCATATGCTATTATTTATGTTTTAGATCCCATCAATTCCAAATCCACAAAGAGCTGTCAAGCTGGCTTCTCTAACTTGTGTTATATATATATATCATCAATACTTGTGTACTTGCACATTTGTACCAGGATTCACAACGCTTTCCCTTTCATTGGACATTCTTATGAACACAATCTGGTTAGAATGAAAGTCTATTCAAAGGGGTTGTGAATGAATATTTGTAATATTTTTCTGCATATTACTCCTCTTCTATTTCTCTGCTTCTTGTGTGCATAATCTTTTTTGCAGAGTACCTGCTATCTCTCTGTCTCATTATCCCTTAAACCTAAACCTCTACTTCTGTAAGGCAGCATCTTTCCTTCTCATTCTCTATTTTCAGGACTACATCTACTTCCAAATCTCCAAGATAGCATGCTCTGCTACATTCAAGTTAATTACATCATCACCTCCACTTCACTATGTCTTTCCTTCAAATCTCCCACCACATTTACCAGTCCTATTCTCATCAAAAGTCGAGCTGACGCTGCCATCACCTCATCCCCTTGCTCATGCTCATGGGTACTGTATACCCACATTTCTACATCACTATTCCCCATGGGGCAGAAGATATAGTAATTGCTGGGATGAAGAGGTAATTAGTTTATTTGGGGCATCACCAATAACATGAGGTCAAACTGCCATGCATTGGCTTGATGAGAAAAATTTGAACCAATTAGCCTATCTTTATTTTTATTTAAAACAACTGCTTTAAAACTCAATATTGTCAAGGCACATTCTTTTCACAATATTTTAACCTGGGCAGAATGAACATTCCCCTGGTGAGAGTGCACACTTTCTTCAACGTAAGCTTCTCCTATTTTTAAAAAAGGCTCCTGAGGTGATCCTGGCAATTAGAGGGCAGTATGACAATTTCATTATGAGCAAATTGGTGGAAACTATCATAAGTAAAGAACAGAACTACCAGATGCATAGATGAACACAATGGGGAAGAGTCAACATGGCTTTTGTAAAAGGAAATTATGCTTCATCAATCTATTAGAATTCTTTGAGGGGGTTCAACAAGCATGTGGACAAGGGCGATATAGTGTTCTTAGACTTCCAGAAAGCTTTTGACAAGGACCCTCACCAAATGCTCATAAGCAAAGTAAACAGTCATGAGATAAAAGGGAAGGTCCTCCCATGGATTAGTAATTGAGTAAAAGACAGGAAACAAAGGGTGGGAATAAATGGTCAGTTTTCACAGTGGAAAGAGGTAAATAGCGGGATCTCCCAAGGATCTATATAGGACCAGTAATGTTCAACATATTTATAAATGATCTGTAAAAAATGGGTAAACAGTGAGGTGGCAACAAAATGGCAGATTAAATTCGATGTTGATAAATGCAAAGTAATGCACATTGGAAAACATAATCCCAACTGTACATACACCATACTTGTTACCACACAAGAAAGGAATCCTGGAGTCATGGATAGTTCACTGCAAACATCTGCTCAATACCTAGCAGCAGTTAAAAAAAGCTAACACAATGTTAGGAATCATTAGGAAAGGCATAGATATCACAATGCCACTAAAGTCCAGAGTATGCTCACACCTTGAATACTGTGTGCAGTTTTGGTTCAAAAAAGAATTGGGCCTATTCTCCAGGAACTTCAGTGGCTCTTAGCCAAGATGGTCAGGGACACAACCCCAAGGTGTCCCTAAGATTCTGACTGTCAGAAGCTGGGACTGGACAATAAGGGATGGATCACTCGACAGTTGCCCTGTTCTGTTCATTCCCTCTGAAGCACCTGGCACTAGCTGCTGTCGGAAGACAGGATACTGGGTTAGATGGACCATTGATCTGACCCAGTATGGCTGTTCTTAAGCTCTTATGCTATGTTCTCCAAGTACATCCATCTCGCAAGCCTGCAGGAAGCATCATTAAAGTAACTGAAGAATTTTAAATAAGAAATATTGTAAAATGCAGGCAGCAAGAGTAGACAGTTTAAAATGCCAACAGTTTAAAATTGTGATGTCAAAGTTAAATACTGACATATGGCAACTGCAGTGAGCTAACACATGGGCTGTGGGTACTGGGTTCTGCCCTCTAATACCATATCATGATGATTATGGACAGGAAACACACTTAGTTCCTTGTGCATGGGAGAGTTATAAGAATGCCTGAATGATGCTTCCTCATTGGATTATGTATATAGAATCTGCTGTTTTCTCACATTATTTTAAAAGAAACCAACCCCCTCATCCCCACCCCTCTCCCCCACACATGATGGTTGAGGAATTAGTATATATTAAATCTCTTAATTTATCTCTCGGAAGGCTGGAAAAATATAATCTTTTGCTTGCCTTTGAAACCTTTTTTGGGTAAATGAATTTTGAAGCTGCTTAGATCTTTTATGGAGGTGTGGGGAGGAGTATTTGGAAATCTGTGTTGATCACTTGTCTGAGATTTTTTTTTTTTTAATAAGGCTGCTTTAGTATGTGATTCTAACTCCACTCCAGTGCTCCCTATAATGCAGACATTAGTCCAGGCTCAGACTTCAGCTGTCTCAAATCAAAGTTTCCAGTCCAAAGAAATGTTAAGGAACTAGGAGAGAAATGTTATTTTCTAACCAGGAGAGTTTCATTTGTACTGCACATATGCTGTAAGAGCAATTCTTGGACTGTCTTATGAATTTATTTAAGGGATGTGATGAATGTATCATAAATGTGTCTTCCAGGGATGCTAGAATTCACTTAATTCAAAGTAGCAGTGAAAAGGGAATTGTGGTGAGCTGAAATTGTACTGTTCAGGTTTCTGGTAACAGCATACTGAGATTGTCTGATCCCTTAGTGGCTATTGGCCTGCACAATATTTGCAACAGCTTTGCCAACTCCTGGAGAGTTTTGGGCTTCTACAGTGCCTTCAACAGCAGAATTTTACCCAGCCCAATATGGGGCTTTTAGGGCCCCTTTACACTGATCCAGCCCTTTTACTTGACACAAAGAGTCCAGAACTGGGGTAAGAATCTCACGCCTGCTGTCAAAGGGTGCAACTTCACTAAGGCAATCAAGATATATCCACTTACACCACTGTGACAGTGTGCAGGGAACAAACAGGTGAGTCTGCACTCTGATCACTCAGGTGTTAATTAGTTCCTCTTAAGAAAGTTGATGGAGGGAATTAAATAATCAGGCTGGCTGGGTTGGCTGGGATAAGCTGCCAAATACTTCATCAACTCAAGGCTGCTAAAGAGCCAGAGCTAGTTGAGCCCAGTTACATAGAGACATCTGTGCTCCTCAGGTTCTGAGGAGAGGGCCAAAAAAAAAAAATCATAGTGGTGCTGTAAATGGACTGTTGCACTGGGACTGTTGTGGAAATAGTGGAGGGAGCTTAAAATAAAAGGGTTCGGTGAAGGCACAATCAGTAGAATCTGTTCAGTTTCAGCAGAGAATAAGGCAGGAGAGAAGCTATGCGAAGTTACACCAATGTGTGTTTTGGGCCCTCAATCGCTAATGCATTTTGGTCCCCACAACTCTGCTTCAGCATCATATATTTCCTTTGTCTTCATCAGAACTGCAATTCTAAACCCAATTCTTATGGCAGTTATTTTGTTACACTTGTTTTCTACGACAGTCTTCTCTTCCAACAGGCATTACCATGACAGCTCATACCGACAGCAGCATTTGGCACTCATTTTGCACAGGCCCTCATTCAACACAAGAAGAAAGGCTGCACAAGGTGGAGAGCGAGCCCTCTTGTCTCTTTCTAGACCATAACAAAAGGAATAGGCAGTTATTATTTTAAAGTTAGTTCTACTGCACAATAGACTGTGAATGTGTAAGGGCATCTGTGTCATGAGAAGAATGAGGATGATAACCATTTTTTGTCCTGACTATCCTGCAGAGAGAAAAAAGAAATATCTTTGAGCATCCTGGCTTAGAATTGAGTGGGGTCAGCCCAACAATGATTGACAAAGCTCTTGGTAAACACATAACCACTGTCACCTTGAAATCCACCATCAAGAGCAATCCCTTGTACACAGACATCCGAACTGCTGATGACTGGGCAGAGAGGAAAAAAAACCCTTCCTGGACTGTTCAAGACTATGACAAGCATTCACTGCATTCTAACCTGGCTAACTACTTAAAGGTATTGTGTTGTAGACTCATACATGAACAAACCCAGATGCTATGCATTGTATTTACACTTGAACCACTGAATAAAATGCTGTGCTTATTTGCTGGTGATTCTGGTTTCAGAAGTAAATCTGAATGTTTTTGTAAGAATTCCATGCGGATCCACTCACAAGAGGTAGGATAGTAGTATGGTTAAGACACTGAAGACTGCAGTTCAATCCTGGCTCTGCCACAGCTGTCCTGTCACCTATAGCAAGTCATTTAATGTCACTTTTCCCCATCTTTAAAATGGGTATAATAATATTTTCCTCTCTCACACAGGGGATGTGGGGGAAAATTCACATTTGTTTGTGAGGTACTAAGGGCTAGATCTACAAAGGGATTTATGTACCTAACTCCCACTTTTGGGGACCTAAGTCCAATATTTATCCACTAGTGAGATCCTCGAAAGCCCTGCTCAACTGCTGCCTAATTCCATAGGTATCTAAAGTCACTAGGCACTTGAGTTTCCGCTGGTAAAGTCCCCTAGGTGCCTAAATGTTTGCCAGTGTGTATGCACGCAGCCGCCTAAGTTCTGCCGTTGCACCAGAATGGTCTCACATTAGACATTCCCCTGTCTATCTTGGCTGCAGGGTGTGATCTGGTGTGGCAGGGTGTGATCTGGTAGGCCTTCTTAGAGCATGCCTAACACATACAAAAGACAGCTGAGGGGAGGTGGTCCCCAAAAGCCCAGTAATTAGGGTACTCACCTGAGAGACCTAGGTTTGAAGCCCCTCTCTGCCTGATTTGGAGCAGAGACTTGAATCAGGTATTTTGAAGAGGAGGGGAATGTTTCCATCTCACCTGTTGAAGCTGATCTACTTTTTATAAAATACTTAAACATGCATTTGAGGAGGGCTTGGAACCCAGGGTTTCTACTTGAGTGCCCTAATCACTGGGCTAGCAACTCATCCATTAGGTCTCACTGGCCTAAGTCCTGCCTCGCTCCTCAGCAGTTACTACTGACTAGTTTAGGTGGTTCCTTGCTCAGCTTGCTGGCTTTCCATTCTGAGGTGCTTCTCTTCTCATGTGTCTCATTCAGGGCTGTGGATTCCATTAGGTGGCAAGGTACCTAAATGTTAGGCGCTGCAGCAGCTAAGTCCCTTTGTGGATCTAGCCCTAAAATACCATGTTGATGGTGGCCATATAAGAACCTGGACAAATAAATTATGCCTCAATGTACTTTTTCAAATAATTTAGCTTCTCATAACCATATCCCCACCACCGGTACTCCTGTCTGCTTGTGGGTTAGTGTGTATTACTTTGGGGGGGCGGGAGGGAGTTTGATAGTTCTCCTTGCTGAAAAGTGACTCAGATCTGCATTTGTAAATTAGCACCTCTGTATCCGCATGAGAATGTCAAGAGGTTTCTTCTGGGTCTCTATCACATTTCAATGACTGGTATCCTACATTAGGTTCCTTGCTGAGAGCTATGGTTTTAATAGTCCTCTGTGGGACAGTATTCGACATCTAGTGCAGCCGAGAGTTCAAGTGTAATTTTTTCTGATTTGAATTGTGATGTTTTAAATTCATTAATTACTAAGTGATAGCCAAAATACTCCTGACCAACTATGTTCTGGTGACTTTACATACAATACAGAGGAGCTGAGTTCATTTTCTGATCTTTCTTTTAGGAAAATCCTAATGATCTACAATTTTGGATGGGGGATATTTATACCCCTGGGTATGACACCTTGCTGAAAAAGAAAGAGAGAGAAAAGAAACATTCCAAATGCTGCTTAATTTTCCTGCTTGTGGTATTTGCTATCTGCATCTTGATTGCAATAGTCACTGTTAGCATATTATTTACTTGATACAGCCAAATCCAGTCACAGCGGTTTTCCAATAAATGTTTTTATGAAAAGACTTTCCTCCCCTGGTTTTATCTGAAATTCAGAGTTGTTGTCATGAATGCAATTTATCTGACATCTAAGTTTTACAAAATCCCTATTCAGCATAAGGAATCGGTCCTTGAAAGAGATAAATACACTGAGCACTACAGTACTTGCTTTATGTTATCTGTGTAATTCACATCACTATTAATAAGATGCTCATTTAATGGCTTTTTCTTCTGAACAGTGATCTGGGCCAGATTCTAATCTCAGATACATGGTGCATATAGCCAGTACATAGAAATTTTTGCTACCTGTCCACATACTATGCAAAATCCAATATCACACCTTCCCGATCTACCCCAGTTGTTATATCATAAGAGTGTGACAATGTAGCATTCAAGGTATTTCAAAGTGTTTACAAAGCAATAAATTAGATACTAGTAAGGGCTTGGACTAGGGAGTAAATTGCTGCAGCCACAGAGCATTCCAGTTCTCACAGAGCTGGCCTAGATGCTTGGGTTATTCACAACACTTAAAAACAAACAAACAAACAAAGCCCACAAGTTACCAGAGACAGGACCTCAATTTCCCACTTCACTACTGCCTCACATCCCTCACACTCTATCAGCAGTGTATCACCCACTAAAGTGACAGTGTCATTATTTTGTTAGATGCCACATCACAGAAGTTTGAGTTCTAGAGCAGAAACTGGAATAGCAGATCCACATTGAAGGGGTTAAAGAATGAATTCTGTTTAAATGATGTGATACGGGTCATGCGCAAATAAATGGAACACCTGAAAGTGTTAAAATAGCTTAGATAAACAGATTGATGTCTCAGAATTATTCAGGATAATGAAATACAAGCTAAGTTGACAAATACTGTATCCCAACTGCTTTGACAATGCAAACTGTGTGCACACATAGGAGGAGCACATAAATAAGTTCTATTCAGCCCATGAAGTATCCTCTGTGCTCATTGGACCAAATCCCTGAACCAAGGCAAGCCCTCTGTGCATTTCTGCAGTGGCACAAAGAGGCTGTAAAGCCGCCCTAACAGGCAGCTGGGGATTGGCCTGACACAGGGAAAACTCCCCATGATACTAAGCCTCAATAGCATGTGTTATGCCAGCTGTTCCCCCATCCAGAGGGGAAGTGTGTTGAGCTGGGTCAGGAACAGGCTCGGGGTGAGGCCAGACTGCACAGCACTGCAATCTGACACTCAGGCAAGAGGAACAATCACTAAAGGAAGCAGTCTAGATGGTGTAAGGCAGAGTAGCCCCATAGCTACTTTCACTTATGCTGGGGAGGGGACTGTGGGGGAGGGAAAGGGGGAGATCAGCCTCAAGATTGGGGGAAGCAGAAAGGTGGGTTAGAGCCACCTTAGTTTCCTTCCCCTTACCCAGCTGCTCCAAGTGTGATCTTCGACCCAATCTACACTATTGCCACAACCACTTCGAGGACCTGATTAAAACAGGGTTGGCCTCTGAGCCAGTGACAGCATGCAGGGGCACCATTTTAGATTTTGGGGGGGAAAGGGGAATGACTTTAATCATGATTCCTGGGGCTACTTAGGCACTTGAAAACTCTAGTTTTTTGGCAGATCACTTAGCAATTAGCGGACAGGAGCCCTGTATCGAATTCCTTTATAAAAGAAAGAAAATTAAATAAATTAGACCCATTCAGCTCTAACAGCAACATGTTCTGACATCTTGTGGCAAGTCACTTAAGGGACACTGGTTAGGTTTAAAATTTTAATGTATATTCTTACTTTATTACTAACTCTTTGGAGAGAGAGACCCTGTCAGGACTCCTGGGTTCTATCCCAGCTCTGGGAGTAGCTTGGGGTCTAGTAGGTTATAGTGGGGAGCAGATACATCTGGGTTCTATATAAGAACAGCCATACTGGGTAAGAACAATGGTCCATCTAGCCCAGTATTCTGTCTTCCAACAGTGGCCAATGTCAGGTGCCCCAGGGGGATTGAACAGAACAGGTAATCAGTTGCCCTGTTGCCCACTCCCTGCTTCTGGCAAACAGAGGCGAAGGACATGCAGAACATGATGTTGGATCCCTGCCCACCCTGGCGAATAGTCATTGCTGGACCTATCCTCCATGAACTTATCTAGTTCTTATTGAAACCCTGTTATAGTTTTGGTCTTCACAACATCCCCTGGCAAAGAGTTCCACATGTTGACTATGAAGAAATACCCTTTGTTTGTTTGTTTTAAATCTGCTGCCTATTCATTTCATTTGGTGACCCCTACTTCTTGTGTTATGTGAAGGGGTAAATAACATTTCCTTATTCAATTCTTCCACATCATTCATGATTTTATAGACCTCTATCATTTCCCTCCCTTAGTCATCTGTTTTCCAAGCTGAAAAATCTGTTTTTTTAATGTCTCCTCATACAGAAGGTGTTCTATACCACTAATCATTTCTGTTGCCCTTCTGTGTACCTTTTCCAAATCCAATATATCTTTTTTGAGATGGGGCGACCACATCTGCACGCACTATTCAATATATTGGGGGTACCGTGGATTTAGAGAGGCAATATGATATTTTCTCTTGTTATCTATCCCTTTCCTAGTGAGTCCCAATATTCTGTTAGCTTTTTTAATTGCCACTGCACATTGAGCAGATGTTTTCAGAGAACTATCCACAAATGACTTCAAGATTTCTTTATTGACAGGTTCAGCTAATTTAGACCTCATCATTTTGTATGTATAGTTGGGATTATATTTTGCCAAGTGCATTACTTTGCATTTATCAACATTGAATTTCTTCTGCCATTTTGTTGCGCAGTCACCCAGTTTTGTGAGATCCCTTTGTAACTCTTCGCAGTCTGCTTTGGACTTAACTATCTTGAGTAATTTTGTATCATCTGCAAATTTTGCCACCTCACTGCTTACCCCTTTTTCCAGATCATTTATGAATATGTTGAATAGGACTGGTCCCAGTACAGACCCCTGATGGATACCACTATTTACCTCTCTCCACACTCACCTTTTATTCCTATATTCCTACTCTTTGTTTCCTGTCTTTTAACTGAAGCGCCCGGTACTGCTTTCAATATCATCTAAGAATCCTTAATTTACTTTAAAGACAAGCCTTTTATTATTCTAATCACCTACCTCTGTTTATAAACAAACTCTCAGCCCCAAAGGCTGTGCTGCTCCCAGTTTCCGAACTCATCACATATCACACTCAAGCTGTTGCTGTTAAGAGCTCCATTTGGGGCTAGGGTGAGTAGACCTCTCCTACGAAATGGAGGGAGGAGGCGTAGCTAGTGCCCTCCCTGCTCCCCCTAAATGGTGCCCCTGACAACATGGTTCCATTTTGTAGTGTAGGTGGCAACTTAACAATCTACAATGACAAAGTCTTGGCATTATGTATGCAGTATAATTGTAGCCGTGTTGGTCCCAGGATATTAGAGAGACAAGGTGGGTAAGGTAATAACTTTTATTGGATATTACCTCACCCACCTTGTCTCTCTAAAGTCTCGGCAGTCTTTTAACGCCTTGAGGCAATAGCACACATCAGGAATGCACTTAGTGTCTACACTACAAAAAATGAACTGTGTTGTAGGTGTGTCGGGACAGCCATCTACTAGCTGAGGCTCCTGACAGACTGAAGTTTTAGTGTAGACAATCTCTATATTAGAAAGAGCAAATCCATTCAGATTATGAAAAAAGTGTTTCCAAACACTTTAAGAGGTTAATGGATTATACTATGAAGTAATTATTCACATTACAATAATGCTTTATCTGTTTTTTCCAGCCCAAGTACATATGTTTAAAGTGCATTGCATACAATGTTGAAATGTATTTTTGTAAATCATTGAGGTTGGTGGGCGGGAAGCCTAAAAGCAAAAAGTACTGTAATTTCCAGGAAAATGGCCAATGATGAGAGTTTCTTAACTGTGCTGCTCTCTGTGGGTTTAACAGTAAGGATAAAATTGTTTTCTTCATAAATCCATTACTGGCTGTTTCAATCTGGTTCTTGCTACTGTCATCTAGTGGAGATTCTCAAAAGGTGAGAAAATGTTCCCCCTGTTTTTTGTCACTTGTGCCTATTTCAATCTAGATTACACTGCTGCCATCTAGCGGTAGTACTAAGGATGCACGCTAGGGTGATAACTGGCAATTTTGTTTAGTGAAGGTGAAACTTAATCAGTGCATTCTTTAATTTCTCCCTCTGACTTACATAGACCTGTGTTACCTCTAGGTTCATTTTGCAGGGCTTCATTGTAGCCTTTCTTGTGCAGCGCTTTTTGGTTTTGTGCTTCAGGTAGCTTCTTATCACATAAATTTTTAAAAATTTAGAAAAAGAGAAACCTGCCCAATGGAATTTGCAAGTTTCTTTAAGTAAAAATACAACTCCTGAATATTTGAAATAGTGGTCCTTTGGGATGGGTCAGTGTAAGATCCTAGTTCATTGTCTGCTAAATGTGAATTCTGTTCTAGTTTTGGGAAAAACTAGTTGAACCACTGTTTGAAAAAGAGAACAGGCTCAAAAACAAAGAGAAGGCCCTTTGGTTTCTTTCAGCATAGGAAGGTCCTGTGGAATTTGCAATAAGCACTTTGGCACACTTGATAATCAAAATTAGGAAGACACAATTATATAGAGTATTTCTCTGAATTATTTGATGAAATGTTAAGTAATGTGAGGTGGCAAATATATGCCCTTTACCTTAATGGATATCCTTACTGCAGTAGGTAGTGGAGTGACTGTCTCTATTTGTTAATAATCCACTTCTTTTATTCATTGGATGTCAAACGCCAGACATAATAAGTCATGCAGCATTTGTGCATTTTGTGATTAACACAATACTTTGTGTTTTAAAAACAGAGCTCTCAGTTTATTCCAGCAGTGCTTTTAAAGCTAATTTAGTAAAACTACACTACCTGGCTGTGTTTTATAAACTGGATGTACAGCATGAATTCCACACTAAATTATCTCTGAAGTCCCCATTCCTATTCAACAAAATACTTACAAATATGCTTAAATATAAGCAAATGCTTAAGTCCCATAGAATGTGCTTAAAATTAAGTAGGTGCTTAAATGCCTTACTTTACCAGGGTCTTAGAGATAAGGGAGCCACAAGTTGCTATCCTTTATATTGATGTAAAACTGGAGTGACACTAATTTCAGGGAAATCTCTCCAGATTGACAGCAGTATAAAAGAGCAGAATTTGGTCCAGAATGCAAAGTTTAGGAGACTAATGATACTACTTGTGATATTCATACAATATTATATTTGAGAGACATTTATACACAAAATAGATATTAAAAATAGGACTGTCAAGCAATTAAAAAAGTTAATTGTGATTAATTGCAGTTTTAATTGCACTTAAACAATAATGGAATACCATTTTTTAAATATTTGTGGATGTTTTCTACATTTTCAAATATATTGATTTCAATTACAACAGAGAATACAAAGTCTACAGTGCTTACTTTATTATTTTTATTACAGATATTAGCACTGTAAAAAAGATAATAGTATTTCAATTCACCTCATACAAGTACTGTAGTGCAATCTTTTTATCATGAAATTTGAACTTACAAATGTAGAATTATTTTTACATAACTGCACTCAAAAATAAAACAATGCAAAATTTTAGAGCCTACAAGTCCACTCAGTCCTAATTTTTCTTCCTCATTTAGAGGAGTCTTAGCTTATTGAAGGGGTAAGATTTTTTTAATCTCAAAAAATCAGTATTCTGGAGATGGGTAGGGGTGTAAGTTATGCAGAAGAAGAGTGAATACGTGATGCTGCTCCTGTTGGGTTGGGTTTCTGAGCTCACCAGGCTCACCTCCTGCCCAAAGGAGAAGAGAGTTTCATCTTAGAAATCTGCATTCAGTATTTGGGGAGGATGGGGATGGTGGAGGGAGGGGAAAGCAAGCAATGACTTGTGCAGAAGGAGGAGGGTGAGGGAAGTGTCTTGATGTTGCTTCTGGAAGGGTGGTTTCTGGTACTGGGCCTAGCTTGCCAAGTTTGCCTCATTTTACTGAGCTATTTGGGCTCCCTTCAGCTGAGTGAGCCCTAATTTGCAAGAAAGGGTGGGTTTAACCTCAGGGACTTGGCATGCAGCAGGGAGAAGAGGCTGGTGCAGGGAGGCTGAGTTCACCAAGCTCCTGATCTCTACAGGATACCCCCAAGAGCAAGAGGCTGGCTGGGGGCAATTGGGCACAGCATGGGGGGGAGGGTATCGGTCCCCGGAGCGAGGGGCTGGCCGGGGGCAATGGGGCAGTATCCCTACCTCTCCAGAACTGGGATGGGATCCACTTCCTCTTCTCTTCTCTCCTTTTCCCACCCTCTGATGGAGGCTTAGGTTACTGCACATGATTAGACACTGTCAGGTCCCTCTGCAGCTGATGCCTCCCTTCCCACCCAGTCATATGCGATTAATGCCATTTAAAAAATTAACACATTAATTTTATTTTCAATTAATCACAGGTATAAACTGCGATTAATTGACAGCCCTAATTAAAAAGGTCAAAAGAGCTATAAATCAACACAACACTGAAACTTAAGTATTAGCAAGTTGCATTCTAACAAGTTTGAACCATACCTTAACAAAGATGTTGACCCACTGACAATTCTGCACTCCAATTCATGGCTGGGTGAACCTCTTACCCTCCCCTTCATGATCAGTTAGCATCCCTGTGGCAACTGCACCAATGGCTAAGATGTAACAATGTTATTAGGAAAGTATTTAATATGTTTTAAATATCTTTAAATGTGACTTAGCAGTTGGAAACAAAGATGAGCCAGCACTATGTGACCATCAGCAAGTGCTCCTTAGCCAACTGGAGGGCCAAGAACCAGAATTTGAGAATTGCTGCACCACACAATTCTGCACTTACTGTTGTTATTGGTGTCCCAGACAGAGTCCTTAGGCCACAGCTTGCCTAATCAGTTACTCTGATATGTTTGGAGACCAACTACAGGATTTGGCTGATAAAGTGTAACATATCTTCACAGCAGTACCTGACTATCTGATGGCTCAGTAGTGGGTTTAAACACCACCATAATAATCTGAATATCTTCTCTGTTCGTGGGCTTGGATGCAAACCAAATCTGAATAGAGTATTTATCCTAGTATTTATGTACCTTTCTTTTAAATGTATTAATTTTGCAGTTTGTATGAAAGTATTAATTATGGCAGCAGCCAGTTATAAGAATTTATGGCTCAGCCAACATCCATTTCACATGGCTTCTATTCAAAACTATGACTGTTTTTAAAAATTATTTATTAGTAGTAGTAGTAATAGCTAGAAATTGGTCCAAATTCAGTTTGCCAAGAAGGTCTGTAAACGTCAATGTACCTGGCCTAAGTTTCATGCTTCACTGGTATCACCCAGGCTTCATTAAGTGTCAGAAAAACACTGAACACTATATAGTGGTTACAAAAGTCTCTCCAGAGATTTATATTTATATGTGTTAAAATGCACAAGTTA
Organism: Malaclemys terrapin pileata; assembly: GCF_027887155.1. Taxonomy (NCBI): domain Eukaryota; kingdom Metazoa; phylum Chordata; order Testudines; family Emydidae; genus Malaclemys; species Malaclemys terrapin. The sequence continues at coordinate 53,261,249 of NC_071510.1, read as the reverse complement.
CTTCACCTCTTTTCACTTGGTCTTTTCATAAAAGATAAATGTGTCCTTTTGTTACACAGTTGTGCAAAATAAACATATACAACATTTAAACGCATTTGCAAGCTGAATTCCATCTTTATGGTCTCAAAATCAAAAAAAATCCCAAATAAATTCCAAACAATTTTTGTATAGCTGAGCAAGAGACAGACACAACTGCAAGAATCATGCAAGTCTCTGCATTCAGATGAACTGGTGTGCCCTTGTGTGATGGTTCTCGGGGTTCCCAGCGCTGTGAGTCACCTTGTTATTCTCCAGTGTGAGAGAGACTGGAGTGTGCTTAACTGCATGTCATTTCCCTGACACCACCAGCCTGTGAGCTACCCAAGCACCCTCCTCTGGGCTGTGCCAGCCCTTACTTTGCCTTGGAGGTTAACAATAGGTATTAAACCTCAAACCCTTTTGAAGTCTCCCCTGTTGCATCCAGCCCCATAGCCACTAAATACTCATAAAAATACAAGGCCCCAAGGGAACATTGTAAACACCAGTATATCTGCTTGAATTCATGATTAGCCCCTTGCTTAATATCACACCAATTAAATATACTTATAGTGAAAACAAGGATGAATTTATTATTACGGATTCAGGAGATAGTGAGGATAATGGAAACAAAAGGGTTACATTTAAAACAATCGTAACATGCTTTCTAAATATTAAACTTAACTATTAGGTTAACCTCCTGTCTAAAGAAGTTTATCCCACCAAAGTCTTTTGCAGCATCTTCAATCCAAGCTGACTGTGATCCCATTTTCATGAATGTAAAGACACTACCCATTTACTGCTTAGGTACAGGATGACATGGTGTCTTCTTTGTTCCCCAAATACAGACTAGCAAATCTTTGAAGTATATCTCAAAATAAGGTTCTCTTCCCTCACTGCATCTTTAGAACTCTTAGTTCTTTTCTGAACTTCTTACAATCCTTCATCTGCATTCATTTTACCCAGGTGATGGGTGACCTATTATAAGTGAGACAATGCTTAATTTACATTTCAACAGAGAGACAGGTGAATAAACACCTGTTTCTCTACATCTGCTGTAATATAGACTCTAAAAACATATTTTCAGTATACATACATAACTCCTTACATTTCACAATTATATTAATGATCAGGGTGACCCTGGCTGGGGTGGGATTAAAACACCACCAGATACAGCTACCCTTGTATTTTGCTAAACAGCATGGGTCAATTAGCAAGTGTTCCTTCCAAAGAAAGCTAATGAACTAATTACCAGTGGGTTGCTGAGTGGTGAGGTATATAAATCACCCAGGAGGGCAGAGAACTTGGGTGTGGGGTTATCAGTCAGATGTAGTTTAGCGTGTTTCCTTTGACTTTGAAGCAAGCTTTATCTTATTGCCCCCATGGGACTACATGAGTAAGTAAGAACTACTCCCATAAGTAAAGCTAAGAAGAAGAGGGTGCTCAAGTCTTATTTTTTCCAGTTTGCACAACTTAGTTTTTAACTTTATTTTTGTGGACAAGTTCTGGCAATTGTATAAGGTTGGGCTATGTAGGGCTAGCTTAGAACCTTTGTATGATAGTGTTTTAGAACCCTCAGAAACAGAGTTCACAGGCAAATGTGAAAGTGGTGTCTACTATAGCAGCACTGCTACTATATAGGAGAACTTGCAATCAGAACTACATTAGTGTTTAACTCTTGCAGTTAGTTCATTGTCTTTCAGAACAGACATATATAATGTATCTTTCATATAGGCCAAATTACTCATTAATTACTCCTTCTTCCCCAAGGAACCCTATTGATTTCTACAAAACTAACATGTTTTCCTTCTTCAGCCATGTGGATAAAATGTTCACAACTGCCTAAGTGACCAAGGGCTAAATTCACAAGGGAACTTGAGTGCCTAACTGCTACTTTAGGCACATAAATCCAACTGTTAGGGATGCTACTAGCATTCATTAAAATGGCTGCTTAACTGTTGCCTAACCTTGGTGGCACCTAGGGGCTTGCCTACAGAGTGACTTAGTCCATGGCATGCTAGGGAGTGAGGCTATAGAGCACTAGCTTGCTGTGTACTAACTTGCTGTTTTAGAGTGCACTTTGACATCAAAAGATTGTAGATTTGGGGAAAAGGTGGTCAGACTAGATATCACAATAGTCCCTTCTGGCCTTGGAATCTAGAGATTCAAATTCCTCCTCAAACCATAATGGCACTGAAATATTCCTGCAGGTGCTTAGCCCTTTGGGAGGGGGCTCACTGTGAATAACAGTCTGTGGTGGTCACAACTATCCAGATAAAGCAAAGAAGCCTAGGAAAGTGTATCTGGGAACTATCCCTAAAAAACATCTATTGATCTACAGTTGGAATCTGCCTTGGTTCAAATTTGAATTTCAAGTACACGTCCAATTTGGGGTGGACTGTTTGCACACATCCTCTTAGGACTCTATCTTTGCCACTGACTGTGTAACCTCAGGCCTTGCTGCAGCTGCTTTGAGTTGGCCTTCTGACAGAAAGTCATCATAAAACCACTTTTTAGTCAACTATCTGAGTCCCATGGTCTAGGGCAACTCAAAGAGGAGCACAAGTGACATACTGGCAGAAGTGCTTCGCAACAATGTCTGCTCCCCGTTAGGCCAGCACTGTGTCACTTCACCCATCCACAGTGTAGGAGCCATGACCAAAGAGATGCTGTACTCCAGCAGTTCTTGGCTGCTGGAATAGCCTCACAGGGCTTGTTTTTGGTGTGAAATCTCATGTTTAAATACAGTTATGAGGAGCTGACAGGATGCTGATCACAACTTGTCTCTGTCTACATAGACCAGTTAGTTGTAATCCGCATTCTGTTTGTAAACACTCTTCCTAACAGCCGTGTTTAAAAGTAAGGTTTTGTTTCTTAGTGAAAATAGTCCCTTGGGGGACTTGGTAGTTGGGAATAGTTCTGAGACTACTCTAATTGGCACTGCCGCCAGATGGAGTTCCCCTATAAGAGCATGTGCATAAATGGTGTAAAGCTACCTTTTGCTCCCTCCTTAAACACTTAAAGTGCAGGTTTCAGAGTAGCAGCCGTGTTAGTCTGTATCTGCAAAAAGAACAGGAGTACTTGTGGCACCTTAGAGACTAATACATTTATTAAAGCATAAGCTTTCATGGGCTACAGGTCACTTCTTCGGCTGCATATAGAATGGAACATATATTGGGGAGATATATATATACACACACACACATACAGAGAGCATGAACAGGTGGGAATTGTCTTCTCAGAGTTGGTAAGACAACTCCCACCAGTTCATGCTCTCTGTATGTGCGTATAAATATCTCCCCAATATATGTTCACTTCTATATGCATCCGAAGAAGTGGGCTGTAGCCCATGAACACTTATGCTCTAATAAATTTTTTAGTCTCTAAGGTGCCACAAGTACTTAAAGTGCAGCTCCTCTAGACTCAAAGAATGAGCCCTAAGGCCTCTTTCCTGTCCTGTACAGAAATCTAGTGATGCTCACCAATTTTGATGGAACTCTCCAGGAACTGTTCCTATTGAAGGCCGTGGGGCAAAACTCCTCTGCACATACGTAGGCTTCACTTTATCACTGACACAGCCTGGCAGACAACCAGTATGCAATATGCTGTACTATAGTGAGGAGAGTAAGTGTTGGCTAACAGGAGCATGAAAAGGCTGACTCACTATTCTATCCTTCAATGAAGCACACAGATCCCGAGTACGTGTCCATTCTTGCCCTTTTCATGGAGTTTGCTTTTACAGGTAGCTCAGAACAAAAACACAGGAGATACGCTCAGGGAAGGAGCTTAGGCTATGGTGGCTATCTCTGTAGTTTCCCTCCAGGACTACTACTGTCTAGTTTTCTCTCCACAGAGGGCCATTTCCATCTCCTTTACAGTCTGCATAAAGTCAACAAGATGCACTCGCCACAATAAGTCAGCAGAACTTTGGTAGTTTCATATAGGGTTCTAACAGCTACTAACAGGGTGGCTCCCCGTGAGACCCTGTCACTTGCCATGTGATCTATAATAGCCAAAAAGAACAATGCAGCTTTTTAAGACTTTATCACAACAACATACACTCAGGATAAACTCCATGGGACTTAGTTTATTTACTTTAGAAAGCTGAGCTAGCCCTGCTGAAATTTACACCTGTGGATTCAGGGTATTTCAAATGAGATTTCTTCCATGAAGTCATAATCTACTGAGCATAGTTTTACCTTTAAAAATGTAAATAACAGTGCATGAATATGAATTTGGATTTTCAACATGGTTCTAGCTGACTTGATTTAAATGCTATTTCAGTATTCTGCAGAGCTGATGTATGAATTCTTGGTGGGGTAGAGGAAGAGTATTTGAATATTCCATGGTGAAAATTACAGTAAAACTGGAGGCCTACAATAGCCTGGGTGCAGGTGAAAGATGCACTTCCCAGCTTTGATCTGAGACCTAAGAGCAAAGTGTGAGCAGTTTTTCCTTTGTTTTGTTTTCAAATTGCTAAGTCTCTCTTGCCTCTTTTTTTGCAATACCTAGCTCCAAAGAGGTGAATCGCAAAAGAGTGATCTTACATGCCATGCTGAGGATGTACCAATTTTTATACCCCCATGCCATGCATTTTTCAGTGATGCACATAGTTTTTACCTGCCTGATTTCTGTTTGTCATGCTACAATACTAAATCCCCACTCACCAGCTGACAGTTACATTAATTGAAAATTATTACCAAAAGTATTACCAAAATCACTTTCAACTTGCATGAAAAACAAATAGCAGATAATACAGTGCACTCATTTACAGGCACTTAATTGAACTGAATCCTAGTGCTGTGATTTTATATAGACCATTGTTTATTAATAGCATTAATTTTGTTGTTTAACTTCAAAAAAAGTTGAAGATAATTGAACAAGCACATATACAGTAGTTCCATGAGGTCCATGGTTTAATGTTACATTTAATGTCTCCCTGTAGAAATGGTTTCATAATTCAAATAACTTAGCCATTTAAAAGTCCATGTGAAAAGTAATCCAGTTAAGAAAGTAGTAGATTATACTTTAGCTGCTCAATCGTATCTCCTGTGCCTGCATTGTTCTGGTTGATTTTATGTTGCTCTGAAATTCTTACAATATGTATTTCCAAGGAGGTAAGTAAATGTGGACATAACTACTTTTACCTGTGAAGAATCTTGCTTTTGTTGATACAAAGCTAGACCCTTTGTCACCTTCACAGGCATTACTTAAAATCAATATATTTCCTTGGGTGGGGGAGAAAGCACAACAGCAGTATTTTTGAAGGCCATTTCCTGTGCCTACTCACAATAAGGTAAAGGGCCCATTAGCCTTTTATTGCCATGTGACCAGGCCGCACACAAAGCTGGCTGATCTTGAGAACAGATGGAGAGACCCTGCATTTGAGACATTGTGGTTGCTTCAAACTGTGCTAAGGGTTGAACTGGTCCCTGGCAGCTCCTGGGGTTCTGTGCAGAGGCCAGATGGCAGAGAGCTGTCTTTCTCCTCCCTCCTTAGCTGTGCTAACTGCTCTAGTGCACCTATGGGTCTGGCTCCATGTCTGTAGAATTCAAAGGCCAGTGTACCAACCTCCTACACAACTTAACCCCTAACTATTTTTCATTGTAATCAGGATTAAAACTTGTGAGTGCCATAGCGTGTATGCATGTGTGTGAGTAAAAGTTGCTAGTATATGTGGTAGGGAGCCAGAATTCTTCCCTTTTTGAGAGAATACAAATTCTATGCAATTTGAAACCATAGTAAAAGTACTAGAGAACATAAAATAGACAGAAGATGGACAAAATGACTAGAGGTGCATTATAATGATTATATGCAACCACTTAGATAAAATCTTGGTTGAAGAGATGACACAAAAGTTGGGCAGGAAAGTTCATTTCTGCTCTGACACTTGGAGACTTCATTTTTTTTTTCTTCATCTCAAATCAAGATCAAAATCAACTCAAATCCTTTTGTGGAACTGAAATTGCACAATATTTTATTTTGGAAACACTTAAACATTTGTCCAGTGGAAACACAAAAATGTTCCGAAAATGAACCATGCTCCCCAAGATCCTTCACTTCCTGGCTGCCCAAGTGACTTACAAGCTAGGTAGGGAGCCCAAGGAGCTGGAAATCTAGGCAGCCCATGGAATCTGGGAGCCACATAGCCAATCAGGTGGGCTACAAGGGAACAAGGAATCCCAAGGGGCTGAGCAATCTGGGAACCTTCAGAACTGGTTGCCTGCTAGGTGGAGCTGTGCAGCTTGGGGACCCTGTGAAGCTCATTAGGTAAACTGCAGGAGAATTGGGATCCTGGGAGGCAGGTAGGCCAACCTTACCGTCCTGCTTCTGTTTAAAGTTTTGAGGGAATCAACACATCCCTGTGGAACAGATTGATTTTGTAGAATCAGCATTTTATGATTTGGGGGGAGGAAGGAACTGTTCCACCAGAAAACTTTTGAACATCTTTAGATGACACAATGACTAAACAAATTAATTTGTACATCTGCAAACACTTTTACATTTTGTGATGGAGGATGGGCTGCTTGCTGGAAATAAGATTTTATTTTTTAAAATGTTTGCCTCCTTTTGTTAGAGTGCACATTGTGGAACATAGTAAGCTCCTAGCATTTCTCACCTTAATAAATATGAAAATATATAATTTCTGTGAATTATCATGAGCCACTTTTCATGTGCAAAATTGGCCTTATTTCCAATCATTAAATAAGTTGCTGAGCCATGCATATAAAGGGCTGGAGAATAAATTGAGACCATATCAGCAGGATCCATTAGAGAGGTATAGATCAATGGGATTATGATGAATGCATTCATTATACATTTATACATTTTAACAAGATCTGAATTCTATTGTGACTATGTGGTGGCATAGGAAATCATATTCAGCTAAAAAATTAAGGTTTTAGAAATTATTAATTCTCCCTCTATTTGGAATTGTGCCTCTAGGTACTTTTATACCCTCAACAGCTACATATACATGCAATGAGAATTATTACTCAACCTTCCTAACTGCAATAACTCAATACTTTGCTTGTCCACATGAAATTTAATGGTTTGCATTCCTCCTGGCTGCTATTTTCCTCCTGTTTTACATGCAAACTCCTTCCTATTCTACCTGTCTGTGCTCAGACAGGATGACAGGAGGCTCCCAAAAGCTCCTTGTTAAAAATTTTGCCACAATGCTGAAAAAAGTCTGAGCCCCAATTTATCTGCCTCTGGAGTTTGCCTCTTCTCTAGATTCAACTGAATCCTCCTTCCAAAACTGACTTTTCTAGGGTTCATAAAAGCATGTAATCCTCTTGCCAGGTGTCAATGGCAGTAACCAGGGATGGGCTCAATAATGTGGTTAGGGGATCCTTCTTAAAATAAAACCTACAACTCCAGTTCCTGTCTATAACCATTTTAATTCCTAAAACCTGGGAGAGAGAAACATAAAACCTCTACTCACTTTTACAGGTGTTTCTTCCTCACTTACAAGAATCCAGGATTCCTGGGGATACGAAACCACAAATACTACTTATTTGAGTAAAATATTGCCCTTATTTACATAAAAATGAGGAAACCCAAATAGTATATGGAGGGACATGGCCAACCTCACTGTCACAATTATTAATTTGCCCAACTAGTATTTCTATGTGCTTCAATATCAAAGCACATCAGGAACTTTCATAACTGGCCCTGTGGATCCTGCTTCTGCATGGCATGCAAGTGTGCTCTAGGTTTGCATCCCATCTTGCCAAAACCTGAATCACCAGGTGGAGCTTAGACCTTGGTGCTATTTGGTCTGGTTTCATGAGGTCATCTTGTCTATTAGTCCAACATCAGCAAAGTCAGTTCCACCATCTGGTTCCACAAAAATCCATTCCACTGGCCCAGCTTAGTGCCTGAGAGTTTGCTGTACACAGGACTTAGAATTTATTGGTGAGAAATTTGGAACAAAGCAGCCCACTGGATAAAGTTTTTGGTCTTTCAGACAGACACTTAGTGGCTGGGTAGAGAATCCACATACAGAGCCCACTACACAGGGTGACCAACTTTGTACATGGTAGATCTTGTAAAATTCTTATGTCCTTTCATGAATGCAGTAATTTATTTTTAAAAAAATCTTTCATAAAATCAGAACATAAAAAAAAATTCAAATAATGCACCATACTTAATTTTGCTCACCTATAGTTCTAATTTATGTACATGAAAATTGCCAGCAGTTAATATTTCGACTTTAGATGGAAGCAGAGAGCTCTCCCTGTAGCCCTTCTAGCTCTGGGGCTTACAAGTAATTCTAAAGAACAATTTCCCCCCTACACACCTTATCTGGTGCAATTTAGTATATTGACATACATATATACTCTTCACTCCCACTCTTCCCCATTATGCTTACACTACCTCTTCATTCACTGGACCAGATTCTCATTTGCACCAAAGCCTCTTTACAGTGTCAGAGTGGGGCAAAGAGTCTAGTATAAATGAAAATAAATTTATATTCGAAGCATCCACTAGAAATGTGCTCCAAAGAGTGTACCATCTTTGTTTGTCAATTGGTGTAGCCTCCCTCTGGTTATAATTCAAAGAAAGCAATTTTGTTTATTTATGAAATTCTCCTGCTCCTCACCTCTAAACTCCATTGCATACTTGGCTCTGATGTATGAGAGCTTATCATAGACTACGGGGAAACATTTGTGGAAGTCCCTTGACAAAATATTGGCAGCACATCACTAGAGCATATGCATCATCCCTCCTGTGTTCAATAGATTAGAAAGTCACGTTCCTTCAAAGATTAATTATCTACTGCTCTTTGGATTGTCTGAAACTACAGGGAAACATACATGACATTGTGTTCTCTTCAGAGACTTTGGGTATCACTTTTTCTAGTTCTCTAAAATCTCTTAAAAAGAAGAACAGGAGTACTTGTGGCACCTTAGAGACTAACAAATTTATTAGAGCATATGCTTTCATGGACTACAGCCCACTTCTTCAGATGATATGCATCCGAAGAAGTGGGCTGTAGTCCACGAAAGCTTATGCTCTAATAAATTTGTTAGTCTCTAAGGTGCCACAAGTACTCCTGTTCTTCTTTTTGCGGATACAGACTAACACGGCTGTTACTCTGAAACCTAAAATCTCTTAATTAACTCTATCGACAGGATCTGTACAGTGACATCTGAAACTAACTAACATGAATAATAATGATGGCTTATAAATTAATGCTTTTATAGCAAAATGACAAACTTCACTAACATGAGCTGTCATGCTGTGCCTCATCACTCTTTGTGTGGGGGCACAACTGATTGTCATCCACAACCCCAAAAAGGACTCAGAAGACACAAGTCACCGCCCCTCAGTCCCTTCCTTGACCCAGGAATGAATTTGGTTCTATGGGATTTGCAAGCATAAATGCTGGATTCCATTCCCAAATGAAGATTTTTGAACACCATGATTGCTTGCATCTCTCATCTATGGCTATTGTGCCTTCTGTTCCTCCCATAGGCCTAGCTACAGTAGGAAGTTAACCTACTAATCCAGGCAGTTGTCAACAAAGCCTTTGCAATGTTTCTTGGTCTGGTGCTGAAAACACTAGCTTAGTGCTAGTGTAGGAAAGGCAAAAAATCTTTTCAGCAGTATGACAGAAAGCTGTCCCTGAGTTTGCATTGTTACAATGGCCACAAAATAGGAAGCCAGTTCTAATGGCAGAACTGTCGCACAGTGTTTATATATAAAGCAGTGATGTGAGTGCACTTAATTATAAAGATGCTTTGAAATATATGATTAGAAAATAAGATATAAGCCACTGAGGGTATTCAAGCACGCTATGACATACTTTTCCAAGGGTTAAGAAACTGAAACTGAATAAATGAGGCAGAAATGGCAGTTCTCCTAGAAACTGAATGCCAGACATCATCATAATGCCTCTATTTTCTATGTAATGTATAAAAATAATGTCCTGTCTAACATTGCCTGTGATATACAGGGAACCCTTTTCTCAATCTGATTAGAAAAATCACAGTTGATACCCAACAAAGACTGCGCTGAATGAAAATTAAGATTAGTTCATTAAATTAGAGTAGTGATGTGTATCCTCTAGAAAACATTCTCCAATAAACTGCCCAACTTTAAGATATTTAAGGAATTTCATCAAATGCATGACTCACTCCCAAGATAGCTGAAGCAACAAGGATTTTCTTGCAATAGCTGTATTAAAGTCCAAGCAAAAAACTACAGTGTTCTTACTAAAAAAAGAACAAATTTGTTAGTCTCATCAGACTTCTGCAGCAAATTCCCTCGCATGAGCTGGTGAAAATGGTCAAAGACACCCCTCCCCCCATAGATCCTAATCTTTTTATGATCTTCCAGTCCCTGTCAGTTGACTCCTGGATCGGTCTCTTCAGGTGATCCCAGGTCCCTTCATTGCCAGATGACCTTTCCTTGACAAACCATTTCTGCTTTGTAGAAGCCAGGCTATTGCTTATGATGTTTCTATTTGAATAGACAACCATTTTCTTTCTCTGCATAGTAATTCATCCTGTTACCCCCAGGTTTACCCCTCTTCCTCTCTCCTTCCAACCACTAACAGCCATGAGTTCCACCCAGCTCCCTCTCTGCTATTGCTCCATTTATGCAACTCTGCATCAGTTCAAAAACTCTGTTATGACCCTTAATGTATGTATGCGGGAACAGTTTTTACTAGTAATATAAACCTGCCAATAAACACCCATCTCCTTCCCCTCCCTACCTCCCTGGAACTAGTCAAAGGCAAGAGTCCTCACCAAGAAACAGATTGAATGAAGATTACAGCTAGAAAAAAGCTGTATCTTTCACACAGCAATGGCTGACCTAATTGGGATAAACCATCTTGACCACAGCTGTCGTGGGGAGCGAGTGGGAGGTAGGTTCACCTTCCCACTAGAACCATTCATCCACTCTAATAGAAAAAATGAAATTTCAATATGTTTAAAAATCTCATTTAAAGTTTTCCTCCATGTGATTCTCCTCTTTGATACTTGTGAAGTTAATAATCTATAGGAATTTCTGCAGCCTCCGGCAGGGGTGGCCTGTCCATATAGGCGAACTAGGCAGTTGCCTAGGGTGCCAAGTTTAAATGGGGTGCCAAATTCAAGGGGGAAAAAATCAAAATGGGGGGGGGAGAAAAGATGAGAAAAAATACAAATAAAATAACAATGTCATTATTTCAATTCCGTGCATGTACAGACGGAATATGAATTATAATTCATTTCTCTACATTTCTGAGAATTTATTAATGTCAAATCTTTTATTTACTGCAAAAATAAATAATATTTTAGAAAAAAATTAAATTTGCGACGTAGGGTCAAGATGACCCACTCCGCAATTTTGATAAACAATAACTCAGCCACAATGAAACACATCCACCAGCTGCAAGAGCTGCAATGCTAGTGACACCTAACTCAAATATACATCAAGGTTGCATAGCTGGAAATTCATGTAGAGCGGAGATATCGTGAGTTGATGGTTAAGAATCACACAAATACTGTGGAAAATTGTGCTTTTTGGTGCCAAAGAATAACATCTTTCAGCATTACTCATTTTGGATTTATATCTTTCAGTTGTTAAACCTTAGCGTTATTATTGGGCTGTATAATTATGAACTTTTCTTTATTATAACTGGTTCACATGTAATAAATAAGGTCCATAAAAGTAACCGTGTTAATGCTTAATAGACTACAAAAGTGATGACATCACACTCCAAGCAGGTAACCGTGAGGAAGGGGATTACTTTCCAAACAATCGTTGTCGGGTTATAACATCAAAAAAGGTCTTTTTTGTTTGTGTAAACGCTGTAACTAACTGTTTTTAATGGGTAAGTGAGTGTATGTTACTAATCATTGAACCTTTAAGCAGTGAAAAGACATGTTGGGATGGCTGCAATGTGATTTAAATCTCCAACCATGTGGTGTGTCAGCCACCCTTAACACTATAATGCTTGCAGTTGGGAGCACAGTTAGTACATAACAATATTCAAATGCCCCATGGCAGAAAGAGGAAAAAGAAAACCCTCAGGAGCTGAGTATCATAAATGAAAGGCTGAGAAGGAAAGGACCAAGCAAAACAGCAGGGATCCTTCCTGAAATATTTTTTCTCTTTAATCCAAATAAAGATGGAAGCAGTTCACAGCATCCAGATGAAGGAATTTTACTTGGAGAGGAGGTTAGCTCACATCCACAAAAAAGCAGTTTGGAAACTCAAGATGATGGAAACTTACTTCTAGATGAAGGCAGCTCACAGCATCAGACTGATATGGAAGTGGAGAAAATTTATTCACCTTCAGAGACACATGCAGAATTTGAAGTAGAAGGGAAGGATGAGGAAGTTACAAACAACTTACAGTATGGGACCCAGCTTCGTGGCCCAGATGTGATGACAGTGTGCGGCAAATTCTCGTGGAACATGGACCCAAACAAGTTCATGAATTTCCCTTCCCTAACAATGGAAATAAAAGAAAATTCTCTGCTCAGAATTACAAGAGGAAACTCATTAATGGGGAAGAAATTCATCTAAACTGGTTACAATATTCAGTGTTGAAGGACTCTGTTTTGCTTTTGCTGCAAGTTGTTTAGAAATCAAGCAATTGGTACATCACTTACTGAAAATGGTTCGAAGGACTGGAAAAATATATCTTCGATTCTCTGTTTACATGAAAGAAGTACAGAACATTTGGAATGTTTTCAAAATTGGAAAGCACTTGAATTACAATTTGAAAAATGGAAAAACTATCTGAAGAAAATTTGTGTGATCAAGGAAAAAGAAAAATATTGTCAACAAATATTAGAGCATCTGATTGCTTTAGTGAGTTCTCGGTGGGCAAAATTTAGCATTCCACGGCCACAGTAGAAATGAAAAATTATACACTCCAGGTAATGAAAACTTTTTAAAATTTGTTGAATACCTACCTTTCTGATCCAGTCATGAAGGAGCATCTACGTAAAATAACTGATCACGAAACACAGGTTCATTACTTAGGGAAAAAATATGCAGAATGAACTGATTCAAATTCTAGCAAATGCCATTAAAAAGAGAATTGTAGAAGCTGCCCATTCTGCAAAATACTTCTCAATAATACCAGACTGTACACCAGATGTGTGTCATGTTGAACAAATGATGATCATGATCATTCATTTTATGGATATGGAAAAGTCTGCAGATGAAGATCCATGTTGAAGTGCTCATAAATGAACATTTTTGGGGTTTTGTACCACTGAAGGAGATGACTGGAGCATTTATGACTGAAACTATTCTACAAGAGCTTGAAACAATGTAATTATCTGTTGAAAACTTACGTGGCCAAGGCTATGATAATGGGAGTAATATGAAATGAAGGGTAAAGACAATGGTGTGCAAAGGAAAATGATGGAAATCAATCCTAGGGCCTTTTTCGTTCCTTGCAGTGCACATTCTCTGAATTTGGTTGTCAGTGATACTGCTAGATGCTCTTTGGAGTCAAGCAGTTTCTTTGACCTGGTGCAACGTGCTTATGTGTTTTTCCACAGGCTCAACATGCTGTTGGGAGATTCTGACTCGCCGTGTGAATTCTCTAACTGTGAAACCACTTGGTCAGACAAGACGGGAGAGTTGCACTGATGCTTTGAAGCCTCTTCATCATGAACTTGGAAACATTTATGATGCCCTAATTGAAATTTCTGATACTACCTTTACTGGATCATCTGGCAATTCGGCACATTCAGATGCAGAAGCTCTTGCAAATGGCCTTTCCAAGTTCAAATTTGTGACTTCACTCATTTTGTGGTATAATATCATTTTCGAGCTTAACCTCACTAGTAAGCAGCTTCAGGAAAAGAACTTGAATATACATTCTGCTATTCAAAAACTGCAGCAAATTAAAAATATTCTGGAGGAATTCAGAAGTGATGAAGGGTTCGAAAGAACACTGGTAGAGTCTCTCGAGTTTGCTGAAGAAATAGACTTTTTCCGACAGAATTGGAACCACAGAGAGTTCGCATTCAGCAAAAGAAACAGCAGTTTTTATATGAAGAACGAGACACACCCATTCAGAACCCAAAACAAAGGTTCAAATGAATTTCTACTTTGCAGTCCTTGATACTGCTATTCACTCGGTTGACGAAAGATTTCAACAGATGCAGCAGCTAGAATCAGTATATGGCTTTCTATATAATATCCACAGCTTGCAAAAGAAAACAGCAAAACAGATAAGAGAATTTTGTATACAGTAGCTCCTCACTTAACGTTGTAGTTATGTTCCTGAAAAATGTGACTTTAAGCAAAACAGTGCTAAGCGAATCCAATTTCTCCATAAGATTTAATGTAAATGAGGGGGTTAGGTTCCAGGGAAATGTTTTTCACCAGACAAAAGACTAATATATATATATATATATATGTACACACACACACACGCAGTATAAGTTTTAAACAATTTAATACTGGTATACAGCGATGATGATTGTGAAGTTGGGTTGAGGTGCTGAAGTCAGAGGATGGGATATTTTGCAGGAATGCCTTACTGCTAAATGATGAACTAGCATTTGGCTGAGCCCTCAAGGGTTAACTGGTTGCTAATGTAGCCTCACTCTACAAGGCAGCAGGCATGGAGGGAGGGGAGAGAGCATAGCAGACAGAGACATGAGCAAGAGATGCACATTTCCCCTTTAAGTAGCTGACCCCAGTCTTAAGTACACTGCCTAGTTAATTAGATCAGCTTGCTGAGACCACAGCTGCTGCCTGGAATCTCCCTCCGTCCTGAACCCTGTCGCGTGTACCCCCTGCTCTATGGAAATGGGGTATGCAGGGTGCAGGAGCAGGGGGGAGGAGGACACCCTGACATTAGCCCCCCACTATCCTCCTCCCCTGTACAGCAAGCAGGAGTCTCTGGAAGCAGCTCCAAGACAGAGGGCAGGAGCAGTACATGGCAGTCGGGGAGGGACAGCTCAACGCCAGCAATTGCTAGCCTGCTGGGCAGTTGCAGCACAGGGAACTTAGGGGGCTGCCAGTCCACCCTGATTACAAGCCCCCACCAGCTAGCTCCAATGGGCTGCTCTTCCTGCAAGCAGTGGACAAAGCAGGTGGCTGCCAAACGTTAGACGGGAGCATTGCACAACTTTAAATGAGCATGTTCCCTAATTGATCAGCTACATAACAATGAAACAACGTTAATCGGGACGACTTTAAGTGTAAAGCTGGAGTTGGCATTGACTCATTAAAATTCAAAAGACATTGATGCTACAGATTTGTGTAGTGAGCATCAGGCTTTTTCAAGACGACTTAAGAAACATTCCACTCCTGAAGAAGTACTGAAGTTTATTTGTGAAAATAAACTCGCAGACAGTTTTTTTTCCAAACATTTTTATAGCTCTGTGCATTCTTTTAACTTTGCCAGTTTCCGTAGCCAGTGAGGAACGTAGCTTCTCAAAGTTAAAATTGATAAAAACATATCTGCGTTTAGTAATGGTGCAAGAGAGACTTGTTGGACTTGCTACAATGTCAGTAAAGCATGAAATAGCTGGAAAACTGGATCTAAAAGAAGTAGGGACTGAATTTTCAAAACTTAAAGCAAGAAAAGTCATGTTTTAAGAGCACAGAGTCTCTTTTATTCAGAGTGTTTTTGTAAATACAGGTTAAAGTTCATTGAAGAGTTTTCTTATTTCTTTCTATATTGGATGTGGTGGTAATGGCAGTTAAAGCAGGATAGTGTAATGGATAATTTTGGATTTGTAGTAATAACTATAATCAACATTTTTAATGCATTTTTATTTGAAATTGGACTGAAATATCATCTAGCTGTCCTGTACAATCTATTCTGAAAATTTCATCCCCATTTTATCTGATCTCAGAAATATTGGTTGGATGGATGGACAAACACACTGAATAATGAAGCCTCTGTTTTTGTTTTTGTTTGTTTGTTTTTTTTTTAAAAGGAAAAAAGGGGCAAAATGTTTCCCGGTTTACTAAAAACCTCAGCCTAGATCTGCCTTTGGGAGTGGGGGGGGCGCCAATTGCATGGTTCGCCTAGGGCGCCAGTTGCTGGCAGCTAGGCTAGGGCCACCCCTGGCCTCAGGGTGGAAACTTAAGCTAGATGGAACTGCTTTGAGTATGCAGTTATACAGTATGTAAAAAACACACATGTGGATAGTAGTTTCTTGGTAAAATAATTGAATGATCACAAAAAAGTAAAAACTTCCACTATCCATACCACTGGAAATCTACAGGGAAACTTACCAAACTATGTCAAAATGAAACCCATGGACTTTCCAGAGTATCAGGGAGAGTACTCTCTCCATTTTAAATGAAAAATAAACTAAAATATTCCATAATTTTTCTATTAAATATTAACTTGCTCTTAAATAGGCAGGCAGAAGAATAACAAAGCAGCAGGAGCTGCAGGGAGAGAGAGAAGGAGAAGCCTCTTGTGTACCTCTCTAGTACCCCCAGGAGCCTGGACTGATTAACACCAGCTTCTCCGGGAGCTTCCTGTTTCCTGCTACTTCCCTGAACCCACTTGAGTAGAACAGGCAGTCAACTGAAGTAGTGGGAGCCAGTTAGGCCCTTAAGACGCTGATATTTTCCCTCACTCAGGCCCTGCTACCAGCCTGTTATGTCTCTTGTGCCCTCCTTCCTCCAGCACAGCACTACACCATCTCTGTGCATCTAGAGCATAGAGAATACATATGCACCAGCAGCAGACACAATTTTCTACACTCTGGTGTACACTCTGGTCCTAATGGCGCCCCCCCATAGTCTGGCACCTGAGGCGGCCACCTCCGTTCGCCTCATGGTAAGGCCAGCCCTGATTCCACAACCTCCCTAAACAATTTATTCCAGTGCTTAACCGCTCTGACAGTTAGGAACTTTTTCCTAATGTCCAATCTAAACCGCCCTTGCTGCAATTTAAGCCCATTGCTGCTTGTTCTATCCTCAGAGGTTAAGAACATTTTTTTCTCCCTCCTCCTTCTAACAACCTTTATGTACTTGAAAACTGTTATCATGTCCCCTCTCAGTCTTCTCTTCTCCAGACTAAACAAACCCAATGTTTTCAATCTTCCCTCATAGGTCATGTTTTCTAGACCTTTAATTGTTTTTGTTGCTCTTCTCTGGACTTTCTCCAATTTGTCCACATCTTTCCTGAAATGTGGCACCCAGAACTGGACACAATACTCCATTTGAGGCCTAATCAGCGCGGAGTAGATCGTGTCTTGCTTACAATACTCCTGCTAATACATCCCAGAATGATGTCTTTTTTTTTTTTCAACAGCGTTAAACTGACTCATATTTAGCTTGTGATCCACTATGACCTGTAGATCCCTTTCCACAGTACTCCTTCCTAGGTAGATCATTTTGAATTTTAATCTTATCCTCCAAAGCACTTGCAACCCCTCCCAGCTTTGTATCATCCACAAACTTTATAAGTATACACTTTGTCATTATCTAAATCGTTGATGAAGATATTGAACCGGACCCAGAACCTATCCCTGCAGGACCCCACTTGTTATGCCCTTCCAGCATGACACTGAACCACTGATAACTACTCTCTGGGAGCAATTTTCCAACCAGTTTTATGCACCCATCTTATAGTAGCTCCATCTAGGTCAGGGGTCGGCAACCTACGGCATGCATGCCAAACACGGCCCGCCAGCCAATTTTGAGTGGCGCGCTGCCTGCCCGATGAGAGGAGGAGGAGGGGCGGAGGGGCCGGAATGCACCACGCTGGGGGAAGAAGCATGGGAGAAGGGATGCTTGGCTGCCGCAGGACCAAATTTCTGCCTCTTGCCCCGGCAGGGGAGAGTGGTGGGGGGGGTCCTGTCCCCCTGCCCCACCCAGGCCCTCCCCCCCACCGCTCTCCCCTGTGGGGGCAGGAGGCAGAAGCTTGGTCCTGCGGCAGCGTTCCAGCCCCTCCTCCTCCTCCCTCTCCCTGCCAGCGATGGCCCTTGCAAGGGGAAAGGGGAGCAGAGCAGAGCCAAGTGGCAGCGTGCTCGCTGCTCCGTAGAGCAGGCAAAGAGAGGTAGGGACGGAGCCTGGGGGAAGGGGGTGGCACAGGGCATATCCCTTCCAGCCCCCTGCCATGAGCCGCTCAGGGCAGTGGGCTGGGAGCACCCCCGTGAGCTGAGCACCCCAGCCCTCTGCCCTGCACCTCCACACACCCCCAGCCCTCTGCCCTGATCTCTGAACCCCCCCCCCACACACACCCAGCCTTCTGCCCTGCACCCTCTGCCCTGAACCCCCCCCCCCCCTCAGGTCTGGGGTCCCGGCTGCCGCCCCCTTGCCAGCCCACGTCCTGGCCACAGGCCCTGCTCAGCCCGCTGCAGGCCTAGGTGAACAGAACCCCAGGCTGGAAGTGGGCTGAGCAGGCTGGCGGCGTAAGATCAGCATTTTAATTTAATTTTAAATGAAGCTTCTTAAACATTTTGAAAACCTTGTTTACTTTACATACAACAATAGTTTAGTTATATAATATAGACTTAGAGAGAGACACCTTCTAAAAAATGTTAACATGTATTACTGGCACGCGAAAGCTTAAATTAAAGTGAATAAATGAAGACTTGGCACACCACTTCTGAAAGGTTGCCTACCCCTGATCTAGGTTGTATTTCCCTAGTTAGTTTATGAGAAGGTCATGCGAGACAGTATCAAAAGCCTTACTAAAGTCAAGATATACCACATCTACAACTCCCCCCTCCTCCCTCATCCACAAGGCTTGTTACTCTGATGTAGGTATCTGTTGAACACAATGTTTTATTGATATACAGTAGGACATGTTTATCTGAGCATCAATTATCTAGCTGTTTGTATTAACCAAACCCACCCACTGACAGCCCCTTTCCATCTTAAAATAAGGGATAAAAAACTTTTTGCCATTCTCCTATTTATCCCAATTTTTGATTATCCAATCTGACTCCAGTCCCAATTAGATCAGATAAACAGGGTTCCACTATAAATTTAAAGCACACTCAAAAATCAATCACAAGAGTGAGAAGGTTGCACACATTGAATAAGTAATACTTTCAGTAAAATTTAGTTAATAACTAAAGATTCTGTTTTTTTTTTAAATGCTAACTCCCCATTTTTCCATGGCAAGTGGATTTCTAGGATCCCTGTACATTAGGTGTACAGATACAATATTTCTATGTAAGGGTTTTCTTTTGCTGACTTTTTTTTTCCAGCCAAAATATAGATTTCAGACTTTTCCAATTCTGCCTTCCTATTCTTCCACTTATAAATTCCAGAAAGGGCAACCGTCATGATATATTTGTTCTGAAATACAGGCGCTGTGTGCTCTATAAAAGCATACCCACGTAAATTCATCATGAGATACTTTGAATCATAGAATATTAGGGTTGGAAGAGACTTCAGGAGGTCATCTAGTCCAATCCCCTGTTCAAAGCAGGACCAAATACTTGATATGAAGCTATACGTATTGGACTATATACAGGATGGACTGACTTGAGGGGACCACAAAGGAAGCTTTTTGTGATTCCCAATTCTCAGGCTACAAGAGCAGAGTCCAGTCCCAAAAAGCAACTTAGAGCAACATCAGACCTGCTGTAAGATTAATAAACTGCATTATCCTCTGAGGGACCATTGCAGCATCTGTAACTCATTGGAGCACAAGGATTATTCTGGTCAAGCCCACCTTTCTACAACCATAATAATAGCCGCACTGAGTCAGACCAATGGTCCATCTAGCCCAGTATCCTGTCTTTTGACCCTGGCCAGTGCCAGATGCTTCAGAAGAAATTAACAGAACAGGGCAATTGTCAAGTGATTCATCGACTCCGAGGCTTAAGAACACCCACAGCATAGGGTTGCGTCCCTGACCATTTTGGCTAATAGGTCCATTAATGGCTATCTTCTATGAACTTATCAATTCTTTTTTAACCCAGTCATAGTTTTGATCTTCACAACATCCCCTGGCAAAGAGTTCCACAGGTTTACTGTGTATTGTATGAAGAAGTACTTCCTAACCTTAATTTTAAACCTGCTGCATATTAATTTCATTAGGTGACTCTGGTTCTTTTGTTCTGTGAAGGGATAAATAACACTTCCCTATTCACTTTTTCCACACCAACCATGCCTCCATATACCACAGGTTGTGAGGAGTTGGCACAAGGAGGATCCCGGCATGGCTGGAGCAGCACAAAACCGCCTTAGAGCGGAGGATCTGGTCTATTATAACTAAGTTTTCCAATTTTAGGCCCTAGTCTTGCAAGTATTCACACACCTGCTTAACTTTAGTCAGATGAGTAGTCCTGTTGAAGCTAATGAATAATATTAAGCATATGCCTAAATGTTTACAAAATTGGTGTTCCACTAAATAAATCCCACCCAATCAAAACCTTTTATTTTTATAAAATATGTATTAAAAATATTCCAAATCTGCCATTCTTCATCTTGAAAAAATATTAATGGGAGGTGGTAAACATTAGAGATCACCCACATTAATTGGGAGCTCCTACTCAAGAGTATAGGGTTTTGAAGTAAGACAGCTTTTTTATAATTCAATTAAAACAAATTTTTAAAAAAACTGATATTTACTTATGAAATGTGACATAATGTGCCTAAAAGACACCACAAATCAAATACTGAAACCCAGAAAGCTTATTAAGTCAGTAAGTAACAATAAATATCCAAGGACAATTTATTCTAAGTAGAATTTTAAAAAATAGATACTGATTCTGTGTGTTTTGTTTTTGTTTGTTTTTTTTCCCCCTGCCCACAGATGTTCCTTTTCCTACAGAGTATTTGAATTTTTTCAGCATTC
This sequence comes from Malaclemys terrapin pileata, assembly GCF_027887155.1. Taxonomy (NCBI): domain Eukaryota; kingdom Metazoa; phylum Chordata; order Testudines; family Emydidae; genus Malaclemys; species Malaclemys terrapin. The sequence continues at coordinate 53,240,479 of NC_071510.1, read as the reverse complement.
TAGATTCCCCAGGAAAGGAACTTCAGAGTAGAGACTTTATATTTTGCCAAATATAGAACTCGGTTGGAAAAAATATCTATGCCTAAAAGGCTTTTTAAAAAATGTTTATACATAATTTGCTCTAGCTACATCCAGCAAGAAAGCAACAAATAAAAGATAATGATTTCAGAGTCTAATGAATTTCCAACAACTAAACTTATAAAGCAAATATAGAGTTTCTTCAAAATACCTTTTCTGATGCTAAACTGGATAGATACCTTGAAGTAAGAAAATAACTTTTCCAAATAAATTTCAGATGACAAGCTGAATTGGCATGAAAGGCCTCCAGAAAGCATCAGCCTGCAAACACAATATTGTTTCACAAGGTGGCACAATTACTCTTAATATTTATGAATGAATCTCTTTAGCTATTAATATCTCTATTTAAGTAGCCTCTTCATATAAATCTTTGTAGCTTTAATTGTTCTATAACCAACCTATTTATATTAAAACAACACAGAAGGTTTAAAGTAGACTTTAAATATATATATTTGGATCAGACTCGTAGTATATGTATAAAGTCCATTATGAGCTTCTACTGATTTCAATGTGGATTTGCAATGACAGTCTCAGATTACTGTAGACTTCACTCTGAATGGTCATATATTACAATCAAGCTCATGGGAGTTATGTTGGGCCCTCCTTAATTAGGGCTCAGATTGCAATTTAGCCAAGGAAGAATTCTTAAATGGCCTGAATGATCCAAAGCATCTTTTACTGGCTGATACCTCTGAAGCTGTATGCAGCCGGATTGAAATTATATTCCATTTGAAGGGAGGAGGAGTTCCTTCCTGCCCAGTTCCCCATCCTTGTTTACCACTTACGGGAAGACTGACTAACTGCAGAAGAACACTGAACATTTTCAGAGCTTCTATTTAAAATGTAGTTCTGAATAGGATTCTCTCCTTGGAAAACAAAGACATGAATGCATAATAAGATTCTGTACTTCAGATCTATCCGTAGATATGTAGTAAGAAGGTTATCTGCTGAGATGCCCCTTAGCATTGCTCTTCTTTAGGAGTCAGATCCTCACCACAACTGTCCAGTGAAAACCTGTTTCATATGTTTTGAACGCGACAGCCACTTACTGTCATTTTGTGTTCAAACAATCCTGAAATCTAATATAAATAAAACACAGAAGGAAATACTTAAATCTGAAGTTATCTGAGTTTTAATGAAGCAAACGAAATCCATGCTAAAACATAATTTTTTTCATTACATATGTTATACAGAGAAAACTACATCATAGGATTCCTCTAAACTGCTTTTAAGTAACTGCCTGTAAAAACTCTTGCCAGACCATAGTCATCTGTAATATCTGCATGCTTTGATATAGCAAGCAACATTTTTTAACATATAAGCAATAATAATCTCAATCTATATGAAAACTAAATAGTGTGATTTTAAGTAAAAGCTTCAAGGTAATTGATGGCCTAATCCTACAAATATATATGAGTAACTTTTACACATGAGTAGTCCCACTGAGTCCAATGAAATTACTCATGTGAGTAAACTTACTAAAGTGCTTAAGTGTTTGCATAACTGGATCTACAACTAGAAATCTTGATTGTTTGTTTTCTAAATATTTCAAAATATTTCTTTCCATTCTTGGTTCCAACCTTTCAATTCAAGCTATGGAAATGCCTGCCTGAATTCACAGAAGGAAAATAGTCATCATTTTCATGCAAATTGGACTTTTTCTGATCATATAATTATTTCAAGACATATGGTAATTTATTACCATATTGTAATTCAAGGGTGATTCAACTTTAAGTATTACTACTTGTGCCTTGCCAGTTGTTTCAAGTTGCAGACTACAGCAAACATTCCATTTGATGGCCCTGATGCCAACATTAAGGGAAAATTTGTAGTTTGAATAAATTTAGGGCTGTCAATTAATCGCAGTTAACTCACGTGATTAACTTAAAAAAATTAATCACAGCTTTAATTGCATTGTTAAACAATAGAATACCAATTTAAATTTATTAAATATTTTGGATTTTTTCTACATTTTCAAATGTTTGATTTCAATTTACAACACAGAATACAAAATATATAGTGCTCACTTTATATTTACTACAAATATTTACACTGTAAAAAGGATAAGAGATTTTTCAATTCGCCTCATACAAGTAGTGTAGTGCAACCTCTTTATCATGTAAGTGCAACTTACAAATGTAGATTTTGTTTGTTTGTTATGTAGCTGCACTCAAAAACAAAATGTAAAACTTCATGGCCTAGAAGTCCATTCAGTCCTACTTCTTGTTCAGCTAATCACTAAGACAAACAGGTTTGTTTACATTTACAGGAGATAATGCTGCCCACTTCTTATTTACAATGGCATGGCACCACAGCATTGCTAGATATTTACATGCCAGGTATGCTAAACATTCGTATGTCCCTTCATGCTTTGACCACAATTCCAGGAGACATGCTTCCATGCCAATGATGCTTGTTTAAAAAAATAATGCATTAATTGAATTTCTGACTGAACTCCTTGGGGGAGAATTGTATGTCTCCTGCTCTGTTTTACTTGCATTCAGCCATATATTTCGTGTTATGCCTATCTCGGATGATGACCCAGCACACTGTTCGTTTTATGAACACTTTCACTGCAGATTTGACAAAACGCAAAGAAGGCATCAATGTGAGATTTCTAAAAGTAGCTACAGCACTCAGGGCTGGCTCCAGGCACCAGCTGAGCAAGCTGATGCTTGGGGCGGCAGACTGTTCGAGGCGGCATGCCGCCCAATCCTAGGGCAGCACGGCCGCTTTTCTGTTTTGTTGTGGTTTTTTTGTTCTTGTTCCGCTCCGGCCGCCCTGTAGGGGGCGGTGGCGTGGAGAAGCAGAAAGCCAAAAAGCCAGAGCCGGCCCTGACAGCACTTGACCCAAGAATCTGAACTGCCTTCCAAAATCTGAGATGGATGAGGTGTTGAGCGTGTTTTCAGAAGTCTTAAAAGAGCAACAGTCCAATGTGGAAAATACGGAATCCAAACCACCAAAAAAGAGAATCAACCTTCTTGGTGGTATCTGACTCAGATGATTGAAAATGAACATGGGTTAGTCAGCACTGCTTTGGATTGTTATCGAGCGGAATCTGTCCTCTGGAACGGTGAGCGAAGCATGAAGGGTCATATGAATCTTTAGCGCATCTGGCACGTAAATATCTTGCGATACTGGCTACAACAGTGCCATGCAACACTTTCAGGTGACATTGTAAATGAGAAGCGGGCAGCATTATCGCCTGCAAATGTAAACAATCTTGTTTTGTCTGAGCAATTGGCTGAACAAGAAGTAGGACTGAGTGGACTTGTTGCCTCTAAAGTTTCACATTGTTTTATTTTTGAGTGCACTTATTTCTTGTACATAAGTCTACATTGTAAATTCAATTTTCATGATAGAGATTGCACTACAGTGCTTGTATTAGGTGAATTGGAAAATACTGTCTTTTACAGTGTGAATATTTGTATTAAAAATAAATATAAAGTGAGCATTGTGTACCCTTTGTATTCTGTGTTAGAATTGAAAACAATATATTTGAAAATGTAGAAAAGATCCAAAAATATTTAAATAAATGGTTTTCTATTATTGCTTAACAGAGCGATTAATCACACAATTAATCGCAATTAATTTTTTTAATCGCTTGACAGATCTAATAAAATTCCTAACAAACTGGAAACAACTTTTTTCTATTTTGCATTAATCTTGTGAACACCCTCTTCTGCAATGTTTTGAAAATGTATGACTACTGCACCAAGAGACATAACTCAAAAATATTGCCAATCCACCTCTCTGAGGACAGAAGAAAATGTTTTTAAGATTTCCATATATTACCTCTGGAACTTAAATTTTAGTTTAGATTTGTAGGGTTAAATTCTACCCCAGTTTATACTAGTAATCTGAAGCAACTCCATTTATTTCAGTAGTTTCTGTGGAGTTATTCCAGACTTACATCACTGTCAGGGTGCAATGTAACTTCAATTAGTCAATAGAAAGTCTGAAGGTTCATAAATTTCATATCCTTGAGATTAAGAAACCATGTTCTCAAATTTAGAAGCCACAATGCTTTGGAGGCAATGTTGTTTAAAGTAAAAAAAATACTGACATGCTCTGCAGTCTGGCTCCTTTCTTTGATCAGTTCTGCTGGGGTTGGAAAAGTTCCACCTGACTGGGGCACTGGTGGTGGGAGGGATTAAAGAAAGGGTGCTTTCTGCCTTGTCCCCTTGTGCCCCATTGGCACTCACTTCCCTCCTTTCTATTGTTTTTGTTCCTCTTTTTAAAGGAGAGAACAGAGGAAATATGCCCTGTCTCCATTCCCGTTTGAGGGGAAAGAGTAGGGAGATGAGACTGGGTCATCAATTCCTTTTGCTTGACACATTGGTGACATGTTTTGTTTGAGCAGCCATTACAAAACGTACACTCACTACATGATATAATGAAGTAGGGGTTTACGAAACATTCTCTAGCTGTTCAGAAATGCATTTTGCAGTTATAAAAACCTAGAATGTTTTGATGCAATGGAAAACATGGGACAATTCAGATGTCCTGAAAGAAGTTCTCAGAACTCTGAATTTTTATCTGAAAATCTGGGACTGTCCCAGTTTAAAAAAACAAATAAAGCTTTATCTTGAGGCTTAATAATTACACGACTCTAACTTCTCTTTTGAAAACATTTACATGGCCTAGTGAAACCAAATGATGGGGTTGTTCTTGTCACTTACCTGCACTATTTTGTATACTTGCAACTGCCTTAATTTATCTGGTTTTGTTTTCTTTTGTTTGCTTTTTATGTTTTGTTTTTAACTTATTTCTTGATTTTGGTTTGGTTGAATTTTCTTTATTCTGGCATGATCATGTCAAATGAAATGATGCATTCAACTGAATGCAAAACAATATACAGTAAATGGGATATCAATATTAAATCTGATCTTTATATGTCTTTTCTAGGGGAAAAAAGAAAACACAAACAAAACATCCATAACAGGATATGCATTAATGAGCTATTTGTGACTACCTTGAGTTTATAGTTTCAAGCAACTGAGAAATGTTTCAGTAATCTATCTATTAATGCACATCTGGCATGGCTCGCTGCTATTAGAGCTTGGCTCCCTTATATCACAAATTGTTTATCTTTAAAATAAAACCGTGAGAAAGAATGAACTGTTACGCACAGGTCATCAAAAAGTGCTGTTATAGCTTACAACAAGGGGTTTTCCCCCCTCTCTGTGTGCAAGCAAGTTTAGTCTGGGAAGAAAATGCTGTGGTGATGCTTCTCTGTTGTAGCTTCTTTGGGGGAAGCTGTGACAAGGATGGAAGGGGGTTTGTTTACTGCCTTAATCTTTTTCTAACTAAAGTCAGGTCTTGGGACACTGTTGCTCCCTGGGAACCAAGCATGGACGTTCTGCTGAGAATTCTGACAGAAGGAATTGCTTGTGTGTTGTTGTGACACACTACTTCTTTCCCAATATTAATGTGTAAATAAAACAAGTTACACTAACAATATATCCAGATTACATCACTGATTTCTTCTCAAATGGGAAGCCAACTTGTAAGGCCTGTGACAACTGCTACCCCTCAGAAAGGCTACAAAACTCTGATCACAGACTTAAGCAATATACCCTTCCTTTATGAAAAACAGTACTAAGAGACACAGGAATGTAGCAGGAAATATATTATAGCTCCCTTTTTCCAATAATTTGATTAGGCTAGATCATCTCCCCTGGCTCCAACCTCCCACATATAAAGCCATGGGAGGTGATGTCTTCCATGAAAATCTTCCCCACAGCATGCAGTTGGGACCAAGGTACGCCTCTTTGTGATAAAGGCTATGGAGGGTGCTCCAAAACTGGTGGAACTACCAGGATTTGTTGAAGAATTTGTGCAGAGGCCTAGTAGCCCCAGGCTGTCTGTGATCCACAGTTCCCTGACCCTCCTCAGCTACAGGGCTGCATTACAGACTTTCTCTAGGTAAGATTTATGGAGCCAGATTGGGGGATGGGGTGGGGGGAGATGCACATTCCTCCAACCTCTTCCTTATCCACTCAACACTATTTCCCCTGTTTGGATTCCTGGCCATATGGGCAGCCCTCCATAGGTTCTAAGGAGTGGGAGTAGGAGGGAAGATTTGTGTGTACAGATCCCTCTATCAGGGAGTGTGTGATCTGGTCCATTTTGTGGTGTTTTTTTTTTTTTTTTTTTTCTTTTAGGCATTTTGCATTTTGATAAAATGTAGTACAGAGGATGTGAGCAATTCTATTTTGGTGGGAATGAAATACTATAAGATTGCCAACATAAACCTCACTCTATTGTCATTATCACAACACTGGATAAATAACTATCACATTATTACCTGTCCTGCAAATCCTGCTCCTGTTAATGATTAAGGATCAAGGGTGAAATCTGGCTCCAGTGAAGTTAAGGAGAATCTTACCATTTGCTTCAAAGGGGCTAGGGTTTTACCGAAGGGCCCCAAGATTGTTCTTTTCTCTTCTGATCTCCCCCCTTCTTCCTTGCACCACCAATTTTCTGCCTTTTCAAAGCATAAGAAATACCGTGAATATCAGGTCTTCACTTCTCCCTCTTTGTTCAAGAACATTGACTTCTTTGGAGGGTCTTGAATGGTTTCATGTGAGGCTCCAACCTGAAATGCAGCTGCATATGGGACTACTATTCAGACCCTTTCAATATTTTGTACCAAGAGTCTCCAGCAAAGAGGATGAAATGAAGACTGATGTTTGTGATGGTTCATTTGTTTTATTTATTTATTTTAAAAGGACAGATGAAAAAATCTAGAGCTTCTTTGGTTCAAAATACAATTCAAAACAAAACAAAACAAATTGACTTTTGCAATGAAGTTGACCTTTGTTTCCTTCAATATGGACCAACACTCAGGCTACATGATTTGAGAAATGTGGCATTAGCTTAATATTACTAAACAACATCATAGTTAACAGCTAATATACTGACTTCTGGATGATTTTCTGCATAGTAAAGTTATAATTTATACAAATCATATTACTCCATAATCTCTCTTTAGAGCAAAAATTCTTAGTGCACCTACTGTAGTACATTTTGGATTATTTCTGGTTGTTTCTTGAATAACATGTTTGGAAATACATTATTGCATAATACAATCTCCTAAGAATCTTTACATAGGAAGTGTATTGTATGTTTTAACAAAGTAACAAATAAATAGATTAAAAAACAGAATGAGATTATAATGCCTAGTCAAACTTTCTTGGAAACAGCTGCTGAGGAGTCAAAATGAAGCTAGGGATGGGGTTCAACCCACTGGGTTAACTGACTGACTAGGTTCTGCTCCAATCACCAGTCTGCATTCTGAGAGGCTGTGGCAGTTATTGACAATTGTGGCAGTGAGCTGGAATCCGAAGTTTTATAGCAAAGCAAGACAAATAATTTAAAATGGAAGATGAGTGTCTGGCAAGATGAAGTTTAAGGAAGATGAGGAGCTTGATTTGTCCTTAACTTACCTGATGTAACATAGGCTACAGTCCCTTCACACCTACCCATTGCAAAATGCTTTGGGGGTGTATGTGATAATGCAATCCACACTGCTGAGAGTCTGGAATTGGTCAGTGCAGCCAAAAAGGGGTTTCTAGGATGCATTGATTCAGCACATCCTCTCGGAACCTTTGTGGAGTTTGCTAAATCTTCTAAATCTCAGAGGAAGGCTGCAAAAGAAGCCGCATCTGCCTAAACTTCAATCCTATCTAGGACACAGATGCCTGTACTGGTGTAAGAATATCCATGGGGCATCCCCTCTAGAGATTCCTGACTAGGACTTGGAAACAACCAGATAAGATCTGGGATCCAGAGAAACCACCCCAAGTCTTACTCTGAGCCCAGTGCATGCTATGGATGAACTTTGGGAGTTTAGTCAGTACTGTGTGGATACTTGTGCTGAGAAGAAAGGATCAATAAAGCTTTTAGTGTGAGTGCCTTGATTTAGGCAGTTCCCCAATAACCTGAGACATGACATAAACTAAAGGGAAAAGCTGGAAGAGAAAATCAAACTTGTATATGAGTTAAAGAATATTAAAGGGAAGTATTTAGAGAGAAAGGAAACAGGAAAAATGCAGAAAGACTATAGGTTTATTAGCAGTTTATAATAAGAAGGTTTTTTTGGCAAAAACGGGCATTTGTCTTGTTTGCTTTTGCCAACTGTTCATCAAGAGCAAATTATGCATTTGTTCTGTTTTGCCAAAAAAGTGGGGTGTGCCAAGGTACATTTGGGGGGGGGGGAAGTGGTGATGTGAGGCGCCAGGTGGCAGGGCTCAGGCTGTCAACCCTGGACAGCGTGGGACTTGGTGGTGAGCTCCAGCCCTGGGCGGCACAGGGCTCAGGCCAGCCCCACATGGTGTCTCGTTTTTACTTTGGGAAATATATCTCTCAACTATTTCTCTCCAGCCTCTTTGATTGCCTGGTGCAGCACAGCCCTCCAGTGTAGCCTGTTACTAGTTAGATTTTCCCAGAGTATGGTGTAAGTGTTGAACATTTTCATGTCCCTCTTGCAAATCTCCTTGAACCTGAGCCTATGTCAGCCACTGGCTTTGGAGCATTCACAAGTTCACCATACAGGAGATCTTTTGTAATGTATCCATTACTCATCTGGTAGATGACCAAGCCAATGGAGATATCTGTGTTTTTGAGAATAGTGATTTAGATTTGGCAATTTTGCTTTCTTGAGTGTTTTGGTGTTGGGAGCTTTGGTTCCCACTTGATCAAGAACTTTGATTCCTGCCTTTCCTGTTGATTGTGATGTGCTCTTGGATTCTCTGAGATTAGCACATCTCAGGAGAGGGGTTTGTGTTGTGGTGGAGATATGCTGTGTGGTTTGCTTCAATAACTAGAAGCATTCTTCAGAGTGTACTGCAAATGAGTCTTTATATTGTACAGTCTTTTTACCAAAAACTAAGGTTGCAGCTATATGGATATTTATTCTGAGTGTGTTCCATGCTGCATCAGCATTCCGGGAAGGTTCAATTGATTAAATAGATTCTCTGAAATTCACAGTGGATTAGATACACCTTCCTTTGTCTCTGGCGTTAATTTTAATGCATGGGTAACAGCTTTGTTTGGTATAATAGAATTTCCATAGTGAAATCCTGATTTAGCAGTACACAAGTACATGATCTGTGTCACATTCTGCACTGGGAAAGCTGTGAGTATGGAGAACATCCTGTAGGTGTTTTCTGTGGGTGATAATTAAATCAATTTGATACTAGTGTCTAGATCTAGGGTGTTCCCATAAGACTCTCCAGCAGTCACTGTCTTGGAAGCAGGTACTGGTAATGCACGGCCCTTAGTGAGTGTAAAACTCTGGTAGTTTTTGCCCATTGTCATTCATATTTCCCATTTCATGGTGGCCACATATTGTGATCTGAGCTGAAATCTCCCAGCAGATAGAGTTGCTTGCCTGGTGGTAGCTTGCTGATGATGCTGTCAAGTTACTGATAAAATAACTGACATTATAGAACACTAGGGCACCCCTTACCAATCTCAGAGATGCTAGCTGTTGGGAACAAAAACAATTGCCACAGTTAATTTGGGAACCGAGTATGCAAAGCAAAGTGTTAGTAGAGCATATCTGGCATTTTCACTAGACCAGGGGTTCTCAAACTGGGGGTCGGATCCCTCAGGGGGTCGTGAGGTGATTACATGGGGTGGTCATGAGCTGTCAACCTCCACTCCAAACCCCACTTTGTCTCCAGCATTTATAATGGTGTTAAATATATAAAAAAGTGTTTTTAATTTGTAAGGGGGGGGGTTCACACTCAGAGGCTTGGTATGTGAAAGGGGTCACCAGTACAAAAAGTTTGAGAGCCACTGCACTAGACAATAGAAAGGGATGTCTGAGAAATCGGGAACTATCTACTGGTGCTTTGTTTGGATGGGAAATGTCACATCCCATGTTGTTTCCTGTCAGGGGTGGTATTCTCAGTTAAGAACCATTTTTTTTATTTTTTTAAAAAAGGTCTTGTATTTCTGTCGTTGCTCCATCAGAGGATCTGAAGGTGCTTTACAGATGACAAATTATGTTTTGCAAAATGGCCAAGAGGGACAGAAGTATAAACTTCTTTATGCCTCTTTCTCCCAGAGAATAATGGATAAGTGACTCCCACAATAGATTTCACGGTAGTAATCTATGGCACAACTGGGAACAGAACACAGATCTTCTAACTCCCAATCCTGGGCTTTAATTACAAGACCATCCTTCAAATATTTGAATCGGAAACCCCTCCAGTCTTAGCCTCTTCTATTCCTTATTTCTTACCGGCATGGGAGTGATGCCATTGATACACATTCCCAGCATCCCACATCACCTTGTATGTAATCCTGGGTGCATGAAAAAGATGTAACAGATTCACTAGCGAACTGATCATGTTTAAATTAATACTTTCAATGTAAACGATTTAACAAAATATATCCCAAGAGGTTTTTTTTAATTTTTAAATTGGACATACAACTTGGGTTACAATATATCATCTCTCAGTTTAGGGAACTCATAGGATGGTGGTTATTAACCACTAGGTGCCACAGTTGCTTCATACAAATGCAGTAAAATGAGTCTTGATCTGTCAAGGAAAAAAGTCTCAAAAAGCCTATGTGGTATATCAAAATTTTGGTAATGAATTGTATTTCCAGAATATATGTATATCTGCATATTCATAATCAGAATCCATTTAAATATTTAGCTTAATGTTTACTTCACTTTTCTTTCCGCTTAAGAGTTCTCTTTATTAACTAATTCTTTTAGTAGCACACACTGCCTTAAAGTGTGGTTTCACTCTTAATAGTAAGTATGTAAAAATATCCTTTTAATTCAGAATTCATCTTTCTGCACATTTAATTAACAAAGTTTCCACTGCTTTTAGACCTGAAGAGCCAGAACAGCTGAAATTGAGTGACTCAGAGGTCATTTCATCTTGTGTATCATGAATGGAATTGTGTATAACTAACTGAGAGGTACTTAATAAACTTCAGCAACCACACTGAAGATAATACAGGTGCACTGGTATCACTGAGGCCAAAATTTGAAGACACAGGGGTTACATGGCTGTAAACGAACATCTGTTGATGATGCACAGGACTGAAAGAAACTAGCCTAAGTCTCAGGCCTTGTCTACACTACGAGAGTAGTTCGATTTTACTTAAATCGAATTTTTGGAATCGATATTGCAAAGTCGAACGTGTGTGTCCACACTAAGGACAGTAATTCGACTTTGTGAGTCCACACTAACGGGGAAAGCGTCGACATTGGAAGTGGTGCACTGTGGTCAGCTATCCCACAGTTCCCGGAGTCCCCGCTGCCCATTGGAATTCTGGGTGGAGCCGCAAATGCCTTCTGGGTAAAAAAAATGTGTCCAGGGTGCTTTTGGGTAACTGTCGTCATCCGTCCATCACTCCCGCCCTCCCTCCCTGAAAGCGCCGGCGGGAAATCAGTTCGCGCACTTTTCTAGTCAGTGACAGCGCGGACGCCACAGCACTGCGAGCATGGAGCCTGCTGCAACCATCACTGCAGTTGTGGCCGCTCTCAACGCCTCGCAACTTATCATACACCTTTCCCTGAGGCAGATGCAGAAAAGTCAGGCGAGGAGGCTACGTCAACGCGGTGATGGCCTGAAGTCTGAGAGTAGCACAGACCTCTCAGAAAGCAGGGGACCCAGCGCCGAGAACATCACGGTGGCAATGGGTCATGTTGATGCCGTGGAAAGGAGATTCTGGGCACGGGAAACAAGCACTGAGTGGTGGGACCGCATAGTGCTGCAGGTCTGGGATGAATCCCAGTGGCTGCGAAACTTTCGCATGCGGAAGGGAACTTTCCTGGAACTTTGTGAGTTGCTGTCCCCTGCCCTGAAGCGCAATGACACCCGGATGCGAGCAGCCCTGACTGTCCAGAAGCGAGTGGCCATAGCCCTGTGGAAGCTTGCAACGCCAGACAGCTACCGGTCAGTCGCGAACCAGTTTGGGGTGGGCAAATCTACCGTGGGGGTTGTTGTGATGCAAGTAGCCAAGGCAATCGTTGATGTACTGCTGCCAAAGGTAGTGACCCTGGGAAACGTGGAGGCGATCATAGATGGCTTCGCAGCGATGGGATTCCCAAACTGCGGTGGGGCCATAGATGGAACTCACATCCCTATCCTGGCACCGGAACACCAGGCCAGCCAGTACATTAACAGAAAGGGCTACTTTTCCATGGTGCTGCAAGCACTGGTGGACCACAGGGGACGTTTTACCAACATCTACGTGGGATGGCCGGGCAAGGTTCATGACGCTCGTGTTTTCAGGAACTCTGGTCTGTTTAGACGGCTGCAGCAAGGTATTTACTTCCCGGACCACAAAATAACTCTTGGGGATGTGGAGATGCCTATAGTCATCCTCGGGGACCCAGCCTACCCGCTAATGCCCTGGCTCATGAAGCTCTATACTGGCGCCCTGGACACTGAAAAAGAACTCTTCAACTACCGGCTGAGCAAGTGCAGAATGGTGGTGGAGTGTGCTTTTGGCCGTCTCAAGGGGAGATGGAGAAGCTTACTGACTCGCTGTGATCTCAGCGAAACCAATATCCCCATTGTTATTGCAGCTTGCTGTGTGCTCCACAATCTCTGTGAGAGCAAGGGGGAGACCTTTATGGCGGGGTGGGAGGTTGAGGAAAATAGCCTGGCTGCTGATTACTCACAGCCAGACAGCCGGGCGATTAGAAGAGACCAGCGGGAAGCGCTGTGCATCCGGAAGGCTTTGAAAGCAAAGTTCCTGAGTGAGCAGGGTAACCTGTGACTTTAAAGTTTGTGTATTGAGAAGCTAAACCTGCCCCCGTTTCTTTACCCAGTTAATGTTGACTATCCTATCCAGTTACATACCCCCTTCACCCCACTTCCAACACACGTTTCAAAATAAAAATAGTTCTACTTTGTTAAAGCACACCGTTTTCTTTAATACTGTATTCGCGGGAATTTTTTAAAACTGGGACGCAGACTGTGGTGCGGAGCGGGTGTACTGTAGTGGCGCGAATGCAGCTTCTAAACTCAAGGATTGACAGGCTCCGCTGCGGTGGGATGGTTGTTTCAACGGAGCCTGTCACCCCTCCTGATAGGGACTGTGTGTATGGGGGGGTCTATGTGACTTTGTGGCAGGGGGAGGACGGTTACAGATCCCCTGCTGTGTGGCTCTGTGATCCTGCCTAAGGACCGCCGCTTAAGATCTGTAACTGCCCTCCCCTGCCACAAAGTCACAGAGCAACCCACCCCCCACCACATAACATGAAAACAACCTCCCAGACTAACCAGGGTAACTAGTCACTGCATCACTGCACTATGTATGTGCCCTGCTGCTGTGCCTGCCCCCGACTATATACCCTGCCAAAGGTGACTGTCCTGTCGAATTACCAACCCCCTATCCCCCCCTCCTCCAAAAGAACATGATGGAAACAGTAGTTAACAGAAACGTATTTTTTATTATCAACCAAACATGGAACTGGGAAAGTGAAACTTGGACGGGGGCTTGTGTCAGGCGGGAAGGAAAGAACTTGTCAAATTTTGGGGAATGAGAGCCTTCTGCTGCTCGAGCTCTCTGCAGGGGTGGAGTGAGAGTTAGCAGGGACTCTGCCGCCTCTCCTTCTGTGCACTTTGGGTGAGGGGAGTATGGGACTTGGTGGCGGGGGAGGGCGGTTAGAGATGGACTGCAGCGGGGCTCTGTCCTCCTGCCTCCGTTCCTGCAGAACATCCACAAGGCGCCGGAGCGTGTCCGTTTGCTCCCTCATTAGTCCAAGCAGGGTTTGAGTCGCCTGCTGGTCTTCCTGACGCCACCTCTCCTCCCGATCCATGTTGGCTTGGTGCATTCGGGTCAAGTTCTCCCGCCACTGGGTCTGCTGTGCTGCCTGGGCTCTGGAGCAGGCTATAAGCTCCGAGAACATGTCCTCCCGTGTCCTCTTCTTCTTATGCCTAATCCGCGCTAGCCTCTGGGAGTGTGATGACAGGCTAGGTTGTGAGACAGTCGCAGATGGGGCTGTGGGAATGGGAAAAAGGGAGTGAATTCCTCAGAAAGATAAATGTAGTTGTGAACAAAGAACATAGTCTTTCTCTGTTAACAAGACCATGCACAGCACCTATCACATGCGCACTCAGCACAAGGTCGAATTCTCGGCCTTCGCATTCAGTGCCTGGGGTCTTCTACAGCACATTTGAGAAGCCTCTCAGGAGAACGGAATTTCTGTTGCAGGCAGACATGGTAAGCCGTAGACTTGTGGCAGCTTAAAACTTTAATATTAGCAATGGCCTCATTTCACATTGAAATCAATGTCGGTCCCTGCTGCCAGCAATTCGGCAAGCAGGAAGTCTGCTCCTGTCCCACACCCTCGCGGCTGTTCCCGGGAACGATCCCTTTTGGCTGCCCCTCTCCCGCCTCCACCGCGTGGCTGCAAACCAGCGGTTACAGTTCTGTAAAGGAACGGCAAAGCAGTCCCAACACTAACATTCCCCTACCTCATTCAAAGCAGGTCATCATGAGCGACATCACCCTCATGAGGATCTCTGACAGCGAGAAAGAGAGAATGCTCCGGGAAAGCCTGCAAAGACCAGGGCCGTATGCCGCCATGCTGTGCAGAGCAATGATTCCAGAGTACTTGATAGTCTCGTGGCGTGGCAACGTGTCCTACTACGGAGGACCCAATAAGGCCGCTCTCCCCAAGAACCTAATGCAGCGGATTTCCAATTACCTCCAGGAGAGCTTCCTCGAGATGTCACAGGAGGATTTCTGCTCCATCCCCGGACATATAGACCGCATTTTACTGTAGCTGCTGTAGCAGTGACTAACCAGTAGAGCGGCTTGGGCAGGACAATCATGCAAAACCGGACATTGCTAGATTTTTTTTTCAATAGTTGCACTGCCCATGACTGAACCGTTAAGCTAATCAAACTAATCATGAGAAACCCATTTTTTAAATTGTTAATATTCCTGTTCTGTTACAAATAAATGTTTAGATTTTTACAACACTTACTGGCTGATCCTTCCCCAGATTCTGTGTCCGGGGTAACGGCTGGGGAGGGTTGGTAGGGGATCTCTGTAAGGGTGATGAAGAGATCCTGGCTGTCGGGGAAATCAGCGTTGTGAGCGCTGTCGACTGCCTCGTCCTCCTCATCTCCTTCCTCATCTTCCCCGTCCGCTAACATGTCCGAGGATCCAGCCGTGGACACTATCCCATCCTCAGAGTCCACGGTCACTGGTGGGGTAGTGGTGGCGGCCGCACCGAGGATGGAATGCAGTGCCTCGTAGAAACGGGATGTCTGGGGATGGGATCCGGAGCGTCCGTTTGCCTCTTTGGTCTTCTGGTAGCCTTGTCTCAGCTCCTTGATTTTCACGCGGCACTGCGTTACATCCCGGCTGTATCCTCTCTCTGCCATGTCTTTAGAGATCTTCTCGTAGATCTTTGCATTCCGTCTTTTGGATCGCAGCTCGGAAAGCATGGACTCATCGCCCCACACAGCGATGAGATCCAAGACTTCCCGATCAGTCCATGCTGGGGCCCTCTTTCTATTCTGAGATTGCACGGCCATCACTGCTGGAGAGCTCTGCATCGTTGCCAGTGCTGCTGAGCTCACCACGATGTCCAGACAGGAAATGAGATTCAAACTGGCCAGACAGGAAAAGGAATTCAAATTCAAATTTTCCCGGGGCTTTTCCTGTGTGGCAGTTCAGAGCATCCGAGCTCGTACTGCTGTCCAGAGCGTCAACAGAGTGGTGCACTGTGGGATAGCTCCCGGAGCTATTAGCGTCGATTTCCATCCACACCTAGCCTAATTCGACATGGCCATGTCGAATTTAGCGCTACTCCCCTCGTCGGGGAGGAGTACAGAAGTCGAATTAAAGAGACCTCTATGTCGAACTAAATACCTTCGCGGTGTGGACGGGTGCAGGGTTAATTCGATGTAACGGCGCTAACTTCGACATAAACGCCTAGTGTAGACCAGGCCTCAGAGAGCAAGCTAAATTTGCAAGGGTGGCAATTGGGGTAAAGGGGGAATACAGAAAGCTTTGAGACATACAAACTTCTTGTGCCATTTTTAGAAACACTTTTTTCAGTGGAGAGAAACTTTTAAATATATTTCCTCCTTTCAGTGATCTTAACATTATAGCACATTTCTTACCAAGAGAAGGCAAGGTAGAAAAGACAAGGTAGGTGAGGTAATATCTTTTATTGGATCTTCCTGTTGGTGGAAGATACAAGCTTTCAAGAGACACAGCTTTTCAGGACTGGGGAAGGAAGCAGAGTGTAGCTCAAAAGTTTGCACCTTTCACCAGTAGAAGTGGGTCCAGTAAAAGATATTACATTACCTACCTTGTTTCTCTCATATTCTTGACATGGCTACAACAAAATTGCAAGCAGGTAGAGAGGAACTGAGGGATATCTCAAAAATGTATTGGAAATAGACAAGGTACAGAAGGGCAATAAAAATGACTAGGGGAATAGAACAGCTTCCATATGAGGGGAGATTAATAAGACTGGGACTTTTCAGGTTGGAAAAGAGATGACTAAGGGGAAGGAGGAATCTGATATAGGTCTATAAAATCATGACTGGTGTGAGAAAGTAAATAATGAAGTGTTATTTACTCCTTTTTATAATAGCAGAACTAGGGGGTCACCAAATGAAATGAACAGGCAGCAGGTTTAAAACAAATAAAAGGAGGTATTTCTTCGCACAACGCACAGTGAACCTGTGGGCCTCTTTGCCAGAGGATGCTGTGAAGGCCAAGACTATAACAGGATTAAAAAAAGAACTAGATAAATTCCTGGAGAATAGGTCAATCAATGGCTATTAGATAGGATTGGCAGGGATGGTGTCCCTAGTCTCTGTGTGCCAGAAGCTGGGAATGGGTGACAGGGGAAGGATCACTTGATGATTACCTATTCTGTTCATTCAGACGGGCAACTAGAATTGGCCACTGTCAGAAGACCGGATATTAAGTCTGACCCAGTATTGCCATTCTTATGTTCTTAGGGATGGCTAACAAAGGGTGGAATGTTAGAGTCCATGGATATCTCTTGATCCTAAGAAGAGTCACTTCTTAAAAACCTTGATAAGCTTCTATGCTGTAGCTCTGTGGAAACAGTACAGTCTGAGAACAAAAGTTACTTCTCTGTAGGTGATGACGATGAAGAGTGGGTTCTTCTATTAAGTCTGCAAAGTATACTTACACCTTCTACAATTAAGAGGTAAAATATCTGTACTGATTTTCATCAAACCCAGAAATGGAGCTGAGAATAATGTGAGAGAATTACCATTTTGGAAAAAAAATTCTATAAAATATCTTCTTTATCTCACTCTTCCATTAATTTTTATCTAGCTGAACCAGCCTTCTCTCCTCCCCACCTCAATGTCACTCAGTCTTGCCTTCTTTACATCTGATGTATAATAAACAGAGCCATTAAATCCTACCGCCACAGATTTTAAGAGCTACAAAAAAGTAGGTGCTTTTGATAGCAAAACTATTACATATGCACTACTGGAGCTTCTAGAATTATTTCAGTGCAATGATATTTGGGTGCTAGATAATTGGGTGCTAGAAACTTGTTTGAGCATTGGCCTGCTAAACCCAGGGTTGTGAGTTCAATCCTTAAAGGGGCCCATTTAGGGATGGGGCAAAAAGCTGTCTGGGGATTGGTCCTGCTTTGAGCAAGGGGTTGGACTAGATGACCTCCTGAGGTCCCCTCCAACCCTCATATTCTATGAAAATTTCAGTGCTTGTGTTGTTGTGTAGCATTGATGAAGGTATTATTAGTTGAAGGATGGTGAGATTACTAGTGGATGTAAATATTTTGAGCAAATATCAATGGCAAGATGACTGTTAAGTTTAAAAACGGTTTATAGATGTGGACTGAAAGTAGTTTGTTACCTGTCCATTATTTTAACCCTTATGCCTTTGAATAAACCAGCTTTTACATTCCTATATCCTAGGTCTGAACAATTATCTATCTTAATGATTGGAGAAATTCAGAGGGGGGGGGGGAAGCTACCTAACGATTTTGGAGCTCTTAGTAACATACTTAGCAAGTTATGAAGCAAGCCAGGGAGGAGGGGAGGAATACATTTCCTGGCTTGAAAGTTATTAAATGTTGAAAGCCAAGGAACAGATGGGGTGGAGGACTGAAGTTTCCACAGCCTCCCTCACAAAATATATCCCCACTTTGCCTTTAGTAATTATCCTTTCGAGGGGAAAACCAGGCCCTTCTTTCTTTTTGCAAAGTTCTGTGACCTCTTTCAGCTAAAGAAAACTTGTGATTGCTGGTGATGCAACAGCTCTTTACCGCTCTCTCGCGGTTATAGCGGTGAGGGGATGAGTAAATGTGTGGGTGCAGTGTTAAGCCCCCCCCCCCCCCCAGGCTCCCAACAGCAGCTGCTGTTGGAAGGGGCATTTCCCTCACTAGCGTTAAGCAGTCCGATGCTCCCAGGACTTGGAGAGACAGCGTGGCTGATAGCCTAGCCCAGCCTGATGCTTTAGGACTTTCCTGACCCCCGTCACCCCACCCCGGTCCCCTAGCTGCTGTGTTGCAGCTGGGCTAGGGCACCTTGACGAGCCCAGGCTGGAGCTGTGAGGAAGGATACGGGTGCTGCCCCTGTTAGGAGTTGGATCAAGGACAGGGCGCCAGGGGCAGGGAGTGGAGAAATGGGAGGGGGGAGCCGAGGGAAGACGGGGCTCCGGGCCGGGCAGGGGGCGCAGCGGGAGGAGGACGGGGAGGAAGATCTAGGAAAAGGGGGCGGCCCGTAAAAAAATCGTTTCCTTCCGGAGAAGCAGCTGCGGCGGGGACTCGCCCTGCCCGGGGTCCAGGCAGCGGCGGCTGCTGCTGCTCCCTCCTGCGTGAGGCGCTCGGCGGCCGCCGCGGGAGTGGGATGAACGGCGAGCTGGGGCCGCCGCCGCCGCGTGGAGGAGGCTGAGCTGTGGGAGGGGCGAGGAGGGACCAGCCGCGGTGGTGACAAGGTGCCAGCAGTGGAGGGGCCGCCGCCGCCGCCCGGCTTCTCGCTCCTGCTGCCGCCGCCGGGAGAAGTTTCGCTCCGAGCAACGGAAGCCAGCAGCCGCCGTCGGAGCAGGAGGCGGCGCCGGGGCCGGGCAGCCCGGCGCTAACTCGGCACAGGGACCTCAGCAGCAGCCTCCTCGCCCCGCAGCTCGTGTGCGGGACCCTCCCTCTCTCTCCGCCTGGCCGCACCATGGCAGCGCGGTCCCGCAGACCCTGGCTGAGCGTGGTGCTGGGGCTGGTGCTGGGCTTCACCGCCGCCTCCTGGCTCATCGCCCCCAAAGTGGCCGAGATGAGCGAGAGGAAGAGACGCGCCTCCAGCCTTTGCTCCTACTACGGCCGCGCGGCGGGGGGCGCCCGGGCGCAGCAGGAGGCGGCGGCTGCGGCGGCGGCGCTGGGGGGTACCGGCTTCAGGAGCAGCCCTTGGGAGCTGCAGGCGGAGGAGGGCACCGTCCCCAGCCCCCCAGCCGCGGCCGGCGGGGAAGGGGAGCCGGAAGAGGAGGAGGAAGCCGGGGAGAAGCGGAGCGGCAGGCACGGGAGCAGCCACAATGGGAGCGGGGACTGGGGGGGTCCCGCGGGCTGTGCGAAGCCCCGCAACTTCCTCTACGTGGGGGTGATGACGGCCCAGAAGTACCTGGGCAGCCGGGCGGTGGCGGCGCAGCGGACCTGGGCGCGCTTCATCCCCGGCAGGGTGGAGTTCTTCTCCAGCCAGGGCTCCCCCGCCCCGCTCGCGGGGCCCGGGCTGCCTCCGCTGCCAGTCGTCGCCCTGCCCGGGGTAGACGATTCCTACCCGCCCCAGAAGAAATCCTTCATGATGATCAAGTACATGCACGACCACTACCTGGACAAGTACGAGTGGTTCATGCGGGCGGACGACGATGTCTACATCAAAGGTGATGCTGGGCACCCAACACCCGTCCCCAAATGCTCAACCTCTCCCGGGGCACTTCCCAGAGCTGCCAAACCAGGACTTGCTTGACGTGGGGGGAGATTCCCATCTGGGGCAATGACAAGCCACGTGAATCGTCAAAAGCAATAACTAAAACCCGTTTTTATCCCCTCTTCTCCCCCACTTTCCAGAGCTGCCAAACTAGGACCATCTGTATAATGGAGAGTCCCATAAATGGGCGAAACTTAAACTATCTTATTGACACCCACATAAATAACCACTCAAGCCTTTTAAAAACTCCCTTAAAACTAAACCAATAGTTGAGCGTCCTTCATTCTGTGCTAATCCCCGCAAAAGAGTGAGAGCTGGCAGCAGGTCTGACTCCTCTGTTCTTCAGTGCGTCCCCACTGGCCTGACAAACACACACCACCTGTGTGTGTCTGTCTCTGGGTAGTTTTGAAAAACGTAGCCAGCGCTTTGCTGATCCCTGTCAGAGATGGCTAAAAGCTAAATCTCCATTTTTTGTCTGTTAGCCCCAATGCTTCGGCAGGGATTTATAGCTGGAAACAGAATTGCCAGTACAGGTGTCCGAGGGAATTCAGTTTTGCGGGTATGTAGGAGATGAGTCTCCGCTCTCGCTTTCGCCCAGGCTTGAGAAATGAGTGTATAATGCAGGGTTTTCGCCTGGAACCCTAAATAATCTTTTAAAGGATCTCTTCGACGTTACCCAGGCGTAGTTCAGTGGTTATTTGAGGGATTAGTGTTGTTTTTTCTCTTCCCCTTTCGCCCCCGAAAACCGGGACAATAGCAGTTGAAAGCAATTACTTTTATTTGCAGCAGACTGTAATATTGTGTATGAACTTAAGTATTATCTTTAAATACTGATTCCTTCAAGGTGCTAGTAACTTGAGATATGCTCATGCATTGTTATCCCAGGGCACTTACAGTTAAGAAATGAGGATGCTTTTTAGTACTAACATACTTGCTTGCTAACATTGTCAGTTGCTTCCGCCACTGAGTAGCGGGGAACAGACATCTGTCTTTTTGTAATAAATGAGGATGAAATGTCCAGTCTCCGAGGCTTTTAAAAGTGTTCCACTTCCCTTAAAATACTTCCAAAGGGTGTGTTGGTTCGAATCCAGAGAAACATTGATGTATGTCTGTTCTCCGAGGTGTTGCGGGGTTTACCTCGCATCTCAATTCCATGTGCGTGTACTGGGGTGGTTTCCAAGTGATGTTATACAAGGCACAGTAGTTGGAACTGTAATCAAGTTGCATAGTGAAGGCAGTTGGTGGGACGCTAAGCTTTTAGTGATATTAATATTCAGGAACCAAGACTTTTTCAGTGAAAAATCAATATTCTTGAATGCCTTAAGGGCGGTGAAGATGATGTGCTGGAATTTATGCTTAAGCCTCACTGTTTGAAGCAAATATTTATTATTTTAATGATGTGCCTCTAGGTTGGCTGACTTAAAGAGGATCCCTTACTACTTTGATCAAAAGAAAGAAATCTGCCAGGTTTCTCCAATTGCAGATTTTAAGATGAACTTTAGGGAAGAGATTAAGCCCAAGCTGGTGGGAATTCAGTTATGCTTTCACTGTTGTGCGTTTAAAGCTTCCCACATAGCTCAGCTATGCAGCCTAAGGGTGGCAGTCCGTCCTCATCTTACTCCTCTGTATACAACTATTGCATGTCACAATGCAGGTAGTATTACACGTCAGACATCCATACTACTTGGGCACAGCAGTATGAGTTAAGGATTGAATTTAGATCTGGAAAAAGTAATTTTCAGAAGACTTAATTTTTTTTAAATGAAATACTTTAAAATTGTATCTTCTGCTGCATTTTTAAGATATAGATATTTTTGATAAAATAATTCCTTTTTGTTGTTCCATGCATCCTTTGAATCCTGGATTTTTCTTTATTATTTTTTGCCCATTAATGTTGCAAAGGTTCCTTGTCAGGCCATTGTCATGCTTTGCAGTGTATCTCTGAAAAGCTTTTGCAGCATGCTTTCTATTCAAGTTTTTAGTACCATTGGAAAATGGCCTTCTGATACATGCTACCGTACAGTGTTTGCTGCTGCTTAAGGAAAAATGCTTGTGTTCTGATAAGCATAAATTTCTCACCATCAATGGATTATGTATATTATGAGCATGAGGGCTCAATTTGCAGTGCCTATTAAAGATGTTATGGAATGTAGCAATTTTGCTAATGAAGGAGATGATTTTTTACTTATTTAATTTTGTCACTTTATTTTTTTAAATGACTTTATGGACTAACTTGCTTGCTACATTTCATAATTATATATTCACATGTGTATATGTTTACATTTTACAGTATAGAAGTACACCTCTACCTCGATATAACGCGACCCAATATAACACAAATTGGGATATAACGCAGTAAAGCAGTGCTCCGGGGGGGCGGGGTTGGGCACTCCAATGGATCAAAGCAAGTTTGATATAATGCGGTTTCACCTATAACACGGTAAGATTTTTTGGCTCCCGAGGACAGCGTTATATCGAGGTAGAGGTGTAGTACAGAAAGAAAAACTGCCACTCTTCTTTTGTACTCATCTGTAACTTGGAAGCCACCACTTTTTGTAAATTGTTGCAAGGCTAAATTTATACATCAAATTGAAACTTTAAGAAAATGTTCTCAAAAGGAGAAATTGATATCAAGTTATCGTTTGCTGTACTGCTTTGCATCATTGGAAACATCCGGACAGGTAACTGAACTCAGGTATAGACATTGGGGGAATATGAAAAAATATTTGACAAAAAACAGGTTTAAATTAATTACAGTTATACAGTTAAAGTTGTATTTTTTTAAATTAATCCTGTTATATTTATTTCTGGCATAATTTTCTCCATTTGGGGTAATATATCAATGCAGATTTTGTCCATTTACTAGGATGTCAGGTCTAATTATGACTTCTATATGCTTCTCCTCCTTATTTTGGTAGATAACTTACACTGGAAATGGTGTTCCAGTACAGCTATACTGGCAAACCATCCTAATGTAAGACACATTTTATACTGGCAAAATAATGTTTTTTTCCCATATAGCTTGTAGCAGTTGTCCAAATGAAAGGAACTATATCAGCAAAAGTATTTTTTTGCTAGTATAAATGTGTCTACACTAATGCTTTTGCTGATGTAAAATGCCTTAAAACTTATCTCAGAATAGAAAGATTGGTTGGGTGTGACTTTTTTTCTTTTTAAGTGTGCATTGAAACACAGAAAATTACATTAGATTATTATAGAAAATTATGAAAAAGGTGCTTGTTACGTTTAAAGAATGGTTGAGATGCAGAAAACTAGATGACTGTTAGAAGAGCTGAAGAGATAATGCTCACCGTTTCTCTTCCTAGGTGAAAAATTGGAGGAGTTCCTTAGGTCACTGAACAGCAGTAAACCTCTCTATTTGGGGCAAACTGGTCTGGGAAATATTGAAGAACTTGGAAAACTGGGGCTTGAGCCTGGAGAAAATTTCTGCATGGGAGGGCCAGGAATGATCTTCAGTAGAGAAGTTCTCAGGAGAATGGTGCCACATATAGGTGAATGTCTTCGAGAAATGTACACCACACATGAGGATGTGGAAGTGGGAAGATGTGTCCGCCGATTTGGTGGAACCCAGTGCGTTTGGTCATATGAGGTAAGAAGTAATGGATAAATCATGATGGCTTTAATATACAGATTTTTATGTGAAAACGCAAGTAAGTGTATCTCTAATCTTTTCCCCTCTTTACTATTTTTAAGTGCAACTATATCAGGATGTAAATTACTGATCATAAAAAGATGAAAAACTACATTCACAGAGCCTCATCGCTGAAAAATATTTTGATTTATTTATTTCTGCCCATAAGTAAAAGTTGTTTTCTGGTGCCAGATGAGCTCATATCAGTAAGAAGCTGTATCATAAATATGTGATTTTATATGTATCATGGCTTATTATAATACTAGGTTAAGGGTTTATATGCATTTGTTCAATAAATTGCAATTTGTATAAACATGCATATTAACATTTGGATCACTATTTTTCTGATTGCACATAATGTCTTTGTCTTGTACAATCACTCGACAGATTATATCTATATCCTTCTATGAGTTCTTCAGCAATGTTATTGTGGTGTTCAGAGTGTAGTAGCATTTACTATTTTCCTAATGGTTCAGATGTACTTTTAATAAAGAACTGTTTGCTATGTGAGAAAGCAAAGTGGTATGATTATTTTATTCTGAAGTCTAATGAAATGGTGTTTGATGAAGAATATATCACACCAATAGATACAGGCAGCATAACAAATTATAGAAGTCATACATATTCAAGGAGCACATAAATTCCTCTAATATTCAATCAAGTTTTTAAGTAAAGATACATATTAGGCTACTAAAATTTGGTTGCAATGCTGATATATTTTACAAAACTAAATCAACCTCTATAGCTGTTTTACTAGGGAGGCTATAATTAGGTGTAAGATTATGCTTGTAGATAAAAATATAGACTCAGAGTACATGGACAGGAGTCATAACTGATATAGTGAATACGATTTAAGCTATTTTGATTGGTTCTTTAGTATTAATGTATGCTTGCCCTTGTGGCACCATCTCGTTAAACAGGAAAAAATCATTTCAGTAGGCCAGTGAAAGAGGTTATGAGCCATTAAAGACAAAAAGACAGTAAAGTAATTGGTTTTGTGTGTTTGTTATTTTTCAGAAAGCTTCAGCTAAATGTGGTGGTCTTTTTTAAAATGGCTTTGGAAAGCTACATTGGATATAAATAGGTGAATGACAGTATTTCTTTAATGGTTAAAAATCTCTGCTTAGTAAAATATTGCTTGCAGGTGATGGGAGTCTTGTACTTTAACCACATTATTAATAAGTGTGGTTGAAGATTTATTTTGAGAACATTTTGTGTTACAGTGTATAAAATACACTAGTGGCATAGAAAAATTGCTTAAAAATAATGAAATAATAATGTTGTGCATCATGCAGATGGACGTAAAACTTTGACTAGGATTCACCATTTTAATCAAATTACTAAGTTTAGATCCAGAGCCCACATTCTGATCTATTTGGGCTACTCCCACACAAAACCCCATTGAAGTTGGCAGGGCTTCATGGAGTTGCAGGGGGTCTATCCATGCATAATAGAATGCAGGATGGTGCCGCAGTCCTAACAGTGACATTTTGAGAGATTGTGGTTCTATTTTACCCATTCTTCTTTGTTGTCTTGGTTAATTCCCCCCTTTCCCCTACCCCCCCCCAAAGATAACTGGCAATCAAATTCTGCATTGAGCTCCACATGAGCAGAGAGGTCCACGTGCTTGGGGTTCAGGGCAGGATTGTGGCCTTAAACTGTCTGCTTTTTGGAGATGTGTTTATGCAGCACCTAAAATAAAAGGATCCCCAATTCTGACTGGGACCTTTGAGGGTCACTGCCATATATATATTAAATAAAGAAAAACTGAAAAGTAAATGTTTGATACTGTAATGTTAAATGGTGATTTTGAAAAGTGTGTTAGTATTAGAAGAATTTTATCACTTCACGTACAAAGAGCTCTAAAATACATATATGATTAAAATGAACTTTTTGAGACAATACATTAGTTTTGAAGTATTAAATATTAAAGTTAGGTATAAAGGAGAAGTGAAATGAATAAAAATTCTTCATAGCAAGCTAAAGTGCAGTCATTTTTAGACATGAGGAATGCATATATTTTCTATTTATTCATTTAGACGTGCTAGGAAGTAGGATGGGATTTTAATATTGAAAAAGAGAAAAAAATAGATCTGCAATATATTTTTAAGTCACATTGTGACAAAATATATTTTTAAAATTTTATGAAAAAGGATTTTATTGAAGCATTTAAGATCTACTGGTAACACATTTTACAATGGCTGTGTGAATAGGTCTTCTAGGATTTTACTTCTCTCCAGCTTTGCCATGAAGTATAACTGGAGACATAATGCTCCAGTTTCAGCAAAGCCCTAGATATTCTGACAAACGTAAGGATCCTTAGGTTACATATGTGCTTTGGAACAGTTTCTCATTTTTATTATGTAATAGTTTGTTCAAGGTACAGGTTTTAATAGTGTACCTCCATTGATACTACAGTGTACTATTGAAAGTACACCTCTACCTCGATATAACGTGACCCGATATAATACAAATTTGGATATAATGCGGTAAAGCAGTGCTCCGGGGAGGGACCCCGCACACTCCGGTGGATCAAAGCAAGTTCAATATAAGGCAGTTTCACCTATAACGCGGTAAGATTTTTTTTGGCTCCTGAGGACAGCATTATATCGAGGTAGAGGTGTAGTTAAATTAGACTAGCCTGTGTGGTGGTTTTTTCACCTCAGTGGATTGAATCCTTTTTTGTTGTAATAATAAAATGTGATGGTGTACTCCTTTATGATTTTCTTAGAACAGCAAGCTACTTCACATACTTAAGGTCAAATTTTTTTCCTCAGGTAACTGCATGCAACTCCTGGGGCCAGTCCTGTACTCCTTATGTAGGCAGACATTGAGTTCAGGTGGGTTGAAATACCTGGACACAACAGAGTGACTTCAGGGCAAAGTTTCATCCTTCTTTATGAACTTCCAAGCTTCCGTTGGGCCATATTCTGCAGCAACATACAACAGAGTAAATTAGGAATATCTCCACTGTAATTAATGGATTTAAACTGGTGTAGGCAAGAGCAGAATCAGGCCCACTATTGCATTTCTTTGGGGTGAGTTTGAACTGTAAGTTCTTAGTGCAGACATGGAACAGTACTATATACAGATTGTGTACTTAGCTTTCAGAGAAACAGGTGGTCATAATTCTCTATACTGTAGCCTTATTTTCTCAGTTGCTGTTTTTTTCTCAGTGCTTTTAAAGTCATACATGAAGATTACCTTCAGAAAAGTCAGTGTTATACAGAGCACATCTTGAAGGTTAAACATCAGAACTGTGTGCTGAGTGACAAAAGTAAAATGGGTAAGAGTGGCAACCCAACTGTGTGTTTTCTGCTTCTGTTCTGTATGGATTTAACCTCTGTCAGCTAATACCTTTTGTCTACACTATATGCAAACTGACATTTAAAAAACCTGTTAATGTATTTTAAAACATTGCTCATTTTTCCAGTGTAGACAAATACAATAATGATTCAATATTCAAATTTTTGGTGATGTCACACCAATTGATATGTAATGGACCTGACCTGTCTGGTTCAGGTAAATCCTCTCTCTATGTATTTAATGCAGTATTGCCAGCCCTTGCTCCCAAAAAATCATGAGCTTTTGAAAAACTTGCGATTGTCTTGTGATTTTTCTGGTGGTGTTTTTTTGTTTGTTTGTTTTTGAGCTTTTCAGGGTTCATGTTTTCAAGCTTTTCTTTGTAACCCTGAGGTCTAGAAACTTTCATTTTATTTTTAATGAGATTAGCTGTGTTGTTAGAGATGCATAGTTTTATAAACTTTTATATTCTATAGCAGGGGTAGGCAATCTATGGCACGTGAGCTGATTTTCAGTGGCACTCACACTGCCTGGGTCCTGGCCACCCGGTCCGCGGGACTCTGCATTTTAATTTAATTTTAAATGAAGCTTCTTAAACACCTTAAACCTTTTTTAAACACCTTTTTAAAAACCTTATTTACTTTACATACAACAATAGTTTAGTTATATATTATAGACTTATAGAAAGAGACATTCTAAAAATGTTAAAATGTATTACTGGCATGCGAAAACTTAAATCAGAGTGAATAAATGAAGACTTGGCACAGCACTTCTGAAAGGTTGCCGACCCCTGTTCTATAGAGTATAGACTCTGTTCTATAGAGTATAAAATATTACAGTATTTTAAACTACACATGATTGCTTGTTTATTTATTGGTTTACCATTTTAAAGGGACTTGACTGTGGAAGCTTGTATTGGATAATTTATTTGCTGTGTGTTCTTTTTTTTAAATGATAATGCTGATTTTGTAAACATTTTTTTAAAAAATTGTATCCCCTGGGTGTAAAATAGAAAATAGTTAATGCTGTAAAGCAGGAAAATTAAAAAATGCAGGATTTAACTAGCTGCATACATCACCCCTGTCAGGAATTGGACATCATTATTGTGAATACTGGGTACCAAATTGAGCAGAAGGTGGCAATTGAGATAAGGAGTGTGTTTCCAGAACTGAAAAAGGAGAATCAGGAAAGATGGACAGATAAGTCAAAGACCCCTCTTACCAAGTTGATTTGGGACAATCAAGGCATAACTCTGTTAGGTTTTTGGTTTATTCAGTTTGCATATGATTTTATATTTTTTCTTCAGTGCAAGAGAAGGCACATTCTTGAAACTAAGTACTTTGTGAAATATGATGCATTTACTTTGATCTTTTGAATTTACATATTGTAATTTCTACAGCATGTGTAATATGGATTAATATTGTATGTGGCTTGAGAGTTTTCTTTTTCTACACATCTAAATGCATAATTCTAATACCTGTGTGCACATTTTACCATCAGTTTTATATGGTTCTATGAAAATGTTCCAGTATGTTGTTGAAAAATAGTTAAAGGCTGAGACTGTTTAATAGCCTGCCTCTTGTTGCCTCCTGATAAAGATGTATTGTAATTTATGTAAGCATGCTGTAATTAAAACTAAACCCACAACATTCAAAATTCTGTTGGTCATAATATTACACAAATGGGTTTTGTTCCTTCTTCCATTATTTTTTTAAAATAGAAGAGGTGTATTACGTGCAAGCACCCAATCAAATAAAAATTGCCCATTTCAGGAAGTGCACCTTGAAAGTGGATTGATGTCTCAGCACTTATATCAGTGGTTCCCAAACTTTAACAACCTGTGAACACCTTTCACTAAAATGTCAAGTCTCACGAACCCCCTCCTAAAAATGAATATTTCCAGGGATTTTCTCCTTTACCTGAGTATAAATTATAAAAGCAGTGATCTTGGAAATATAAAATTTGTTTTTATGACATGCTTATTACACACTATTTATTATTAATTATAATTACACTATTTTTATTACATTATGAAAACGGCAACACTCTTCCAAGATCTCACTTTCGTAGTTTGTATCAATTTGAATAAGTCTGTTATAAGACAAGGCTCCTATGTTTCATCAAGGAATATCAGATGCGAAACAGCATGAAGGTATTTAAGAAGCCAACTCAAAGAGTTCCTCCTACATAAGCATTCAGATCTTGAGTAGTCCAGGCAAACAACACACGTTACAGCAAAGCTTAAACTTGTTCTTCATAATAATTCTAAAAACAATACTACCTGCCTATTTAATTTTAAAAACAGCAAAAAATATCCACCTCCCTTTCCATTTCTTATAAGGAGTCTTGGAGTTTAAATCTTCTCAGTATGATAGATATGCTTGCTTTGATCTGCTTAGCTCTTGGAAGTCCAGTGGCTCCAGGCTGCTGGCCCCATGCTGTCTGGGGTCCCTAGGCACAGCTCTGTCTGCCATTAGGGAATTTTTTCCCGAGAACCCTCTGTAACATTTTGTGAACCCCCAGGGGTTCACGAACCCCAGTTTGGGAACCACTGACTTATATGAAACTTTAGGACCCTTATAAGTGGACTTCTTTCCCCCTTAAAATACCCTGGGATTTTCCCATCAAAGTCAGTATTGCTCTTTGCATCTTTAACTTCTAGTTTATGTCTTATGCCTCTTCTTTGTGGCTATAGGGTGGGATGGGGTAGGGGTATATACATAGGATAATACACATCTGCGGACCATTAACTAGGGTTACCATACGTCCGTTTTTTCCCGGACATGTCCAGCTTTTCGGCAATCAAACTTTTCGGGCACTTCCCCTCCTGCGGCGGCTCTGCTCCTCCCCGGACTCTTCGGCTCTGTTTAAGAGCCGAGCTGCCCGAGCGCTATGGGCTTCAGGCAGCCCCCTTGCCTCCGGACCCCAGCCGCCAGCCGGGCGCTTCCCCTCCCGGGCTCCAGCTGTGCTGGGGAAGCGCCCAGCCGGGGGCGCAGGGTCTGGAGGCTGCCCGGCAAACCGTGAAGCCGGTAGCGCTCGGGCTTCGGGCAGCCCCCATGCCTCCAGACCCTGCGCCCCCGGCCGGGCACTTCCCCTCCCGGGCTCTGGCGGCGCAGGATCCGGAGGCATGGGGGCTGCCCGAAGCCCGTAGCGCTCGGCTCTTAAACAGAGCCGAAGAGTCAGGGGAGGAGCAGAGCTGCCTCGGCCGGAGGCTTGCTCCTCCCCTGACTCTTTGGCTCTGTTTAAGAGCCGAGGTGCCCGAGCGTTACCAGCTTCGGGCAGCCCCCATGCCTCCGGACCCTGCGCCGCCGGAGCCCGGGAGGGGAAGTGCCCGGCCGGCGGCTGGGGTCCGGAGGCAAGGGGGCTGCCTGAAGCCCATAGCGCTCGGGCAGCTCGGCTCTTAAACAGAGCTGAAGAGTCCAGGGAGGAGCAGAGCCGCCGCGGGAGGGGAAGTGCCCGGCCGGCATTTTCCTGGACATGTTTGGCTTTTTGGCAATTCCCCCCGGACGGGGGTTTGACTGCCGAAAAGCCGGACATGTCCGGGAAAAAGAGGATGGTAACCCTAGTCTCTTGGATTCCCTCTAACCTTTCCTACTTAATCTTCTCTTTATCTTGAAGTCACTGTCAATAAAAAACATCACTAAACATAAATACACTGTGGTTTCAGTTCAGTACCACCATTATCTTCATTGTTCACAAAACTTTACATTCCCCAAGGATTCAGCAGTTGGATTTGTTTTTCATACACTTTATAGGCTTGGTTTTATTTCTCCTTCATAATTCTGCAAATACAGTTCTGACTGTCCTTAAACATAAGTCATCAAGACAAATAGTTTTTGAAACTATGTTGCTTGAATTTTCCTACAAGGTGAGTTGTTTTCTGCAGATGAAAATGCAAATAACATTGTATACGTTGCTTTTATGTATGCAACCATTCTTAAAATGTTATTCATTGTTTAAACTTGATTTTTCAGTATTGCTTTTTACATTGTTACCCAGTTGACAAAGTACTCTTTGATTTGTTTTCCTACTTGTCTCCTCTTACTGTGACTTAAGTCTGTGCTCTTGGGCTTTCTCTCCCCCTTCTCCCCTCATCCTTTGACAAGGTCAGCAAAACAGGTTATGTCGCAATAGTGAAATGTTCATTAAGAAAGCAACTGGCAGCTATAAACAATCAGACCTAAATATATATATACATGAAAGAAAAGATATTTTGAGACCGATATTAACTCTTTAAGTATTATTTCAGCTGTAACTATACAAATTTAGAAAACCAGAAAAATACATTGGGCTATTACACCCATGGAAAAGAAAGCAGGATATAGCTTATTATTCATCATAGAGGAATGAGCTATCAAAGGTCCTTTCCCTGTCCTTGTGTGAGGGTCCTGGGAATGCTCTAAAAGTAGAGAGAAACATCTATTGGGTGGTCGAAGGACTTGGTCATTCCAGGTCCTGGTGCTTTCTATAGTCTGTGGTTATCTTTCCAAAGCAGTACTCTACCCATTCCAGAGCTAGTATTTAGTCCTCTGGCTAGTAAGTGACTGGTGAATGTTCCAAACCATGTAAGTTATTGGGCCTAGTGTAACATTTGTGGCTTCAGTGGTATTATGCCTGGGAAATCTTGGCCCATTTTGTTTAGGATATCTTTACAGATATGTATTTTTCTAATAAAATAGATAAAGTAGACAACAGTCTTTTAACCCAGAACTTCTTAACAACAAAAATCTATGATTTCAGATGACTCAGTGGGAGAAGAGTAAATCTAGAAGGGAAAAGCATTTTCTTTTAACCACTAACATTTTGCTGATTCAATCCATATGTAATTTTGCCTTTTAAGTCTGGCTAGAAAAATGGAGTCCACCTAGCAATTTTATTAAGAAATGTCACTCTCCATAATTAAGTAGAGCTAGCCTTCTTTTATAATAACCATGGGTTGTTTTATCCTTAACTTTACTAGACTGAAACTAATCTATCATTAATTTAATAGCCTTATTCTATAAAATATAATTTTTAGAATGTTTGAGGCCAACTTGATCAGGCATTTAAAAAATTTAAAATATTGTGGTGCAAAAATTGGCACACATCTGACATTTTTCTCATACTTTTTTGGCCTATGATAAATCAAATTACTTGATTTAGAAATTTTAGGCCAATATTTACAAAAGCAACTTGTGAGTTTGAATACCTCAGGTTTTGGAGGCCAACTTGAGATTTTAAGAGGCCTCAACACTTTCTCAAAATCCTGTTTTTTAAAACAAAAAAAGAGATAAGGTATCTCAGGTTCAGAAAAGATTGATTTAAACTGGAACAGGTGCAGAGAAGAGCTACTAGGATGATAGGAAATGGAGGACCTATTTTATGAAAGGAGGCTGGAAGAACTTGGCTTGTTAAGTCTAGTAAAAAGAAGGCTGAGGTGGGATATGATTGCTCTCTAAACACATGTTGGGGCGGGTAAAGAAGAGGGTGAAGAAGAGTTCTTTAAGCTCAAAGATGGTGTTGGCATAAGAATAAATGGATGTTAACTGCCCATGAACAAATTCAGGCTGGAAATTAGAAGAAGGAATGGGGTTCTCAAACAGCCTCCCGATAGGAGTTGTGGGGCAAATAAAGAGAGCAGAACAAATTTATTAGTGCATTTATATTATATGGTTACTTGTGATGGTAGGGGACAGGGCTCAAAAGACCTGGGGCTCATTTCTGGTTTACATCTTCTGTTTCTAAATACTCATGCTTCAGGTTTTCAAACAGCCACTGGCAGGGACCAGGAAGGGGTGTTTTCCCCCAATGTATTCTGGGAGGGTTTTTAATCTCCTTCCTCTGAAGCCTCAGCTTTGGCCAGGGCAGGAGATGGGGCAGGCTGGGCAATGGCTCTGAGGTGGCACCAAGCATTCTCTCTCTCAGGTGCTTGGCTGGCTGGTTCTTGCTCACATGCTTGGGGTCTAACTGATCACCATATGTGGGATTGGGAAGGAATTTTCCGATAGGTAAGATTGGCAGTCTTGGAGTTTTTTGCTTTTCTCAGCAATGTGTGGGTGTGTGTTATTTGTCTGGATTATCTGGGTATATCTCATTTATTCATTTCCTGGCTGTTTCAGGGGGCCTCAAGCACTGATACAACTCAGTCTCCCCTATTCTCTCCCTTTGGAACATAATAGTCTGGTCTCCTGTGGGTTGTAATGCGCTGGTCTCATTGTGGGTTCAGTGTGCTCTTGCTGGGTGGTGTTAGTGGCCTGTGCTATACAGGAGGTCAGTCTGTACGATCTAGTCTTCTATTGATCCCATCTGTGACTCCATGGGTACAACCTCTTCCCCCTCCAAAAAAAAATTTGCTTTTGAAAACCATGGTCTTCAAATATTAACGTATTGTAATTCACAAGAGGTGGTGCCTTTTTCTAGTTTTAGAGGGGTTGGGGGATAATTGTTTCAATCGTAATTTCTGGGTACTTCATGAGGCATGCAGACGCAATGCATGCTCCATAAACTCTGTATGGGGACAAATGTGCTTCTTAAAACTTAGAGGCCATGTATGTTTTATGTAGCATGCATGGGCCAAATGCACGTTTTTATAGCACACGCATAGCCGATGCTTCCAAGCTCCTTTGGAGCGCCTAAGCTCTAGAGGGAACAGCTTTCTTGCATTTCCTCTCCCACAGAGCTTATGAATTTTGCTTCTGGCTTCACTCTTGCAGATCTGCTTAACTATGTGCCTTAACTATTTAATTAAACTAAATAAAAAACAACAGTATTTTAAAGGTAGTTCAAGGTATTCTACTAACCTCTGATTCATCATCCTGATTTTTTACAACATTTTCTTATTTTTAAAACAATCTTTCTCTCCTCTTGTTGTGTGGGGGGATGTGCACACAAGCACAGGAGGCTGACTATAGTGAAAGAGTGAAAATGATTATACAAAGTGATGTATAATGCACAGAATAAACAAAAATAAAAATATTTTCTAGTCTTCAGTTTCAGCAATTTTAGGTGTTGTAGTACTTGTAACAACAGTACATTTTAAAAAGGTCAAGTAGGTATTTTTTTTTAATTGATAAGGTTCCTTAAGTTTCTAATAGAACAATAGTCTAACATGCCAGATATATTCCCTTATATTTGGGGTTTAATCACTTTATTGTGGTAGTATATACTGGGAAGTAAAAGCGTTTAGGCTCTTACATTGATCTGAATAATTCTTCCATTAAGCATGTGTGCTGTAGATTCAAATTCATGAATTCAGAAGTAGACCTCTAATTGAAGCCCATGAAATCACTGTTTAATGCCTACCAAAGATGTTCTTGAATACAAATTGTTTACTGACTTTAATGATAGCTTCTGAACCTTTCAGGCTAGTTATTTGGGCACCTAAATAAGGAATTGTGGTAACATTTTAAAGTAATTTAAGTGCTTTTGAAAATTTTGCTGCAGGAATCTAACTGTAGAAACCTGTTGTTGAGAATTCTGGCTATTGTTGTTAATGTTATTGTTATGTAAATTCTGACTTCTACTGACTTCTACCATTGTATGCATGGTTAAGCAATTTTTTCTGAGTTCTTTCAGCTTGGTGCCCAAAATAGTTCTGTTGCATTATAATGTACACTTTTTTTATAAACCCTTCAGTTTTTGAAAATTAACATAATTTAATTTGCTGCTACTTGGAATTTGCCTTACTAAAAATGGTGTGAGTTAATATTAAAATATTTCCTGGGAGATAGGCATCTAACTTCTATTTGTGCTTTTGAAAATCTCTCCTGAGAGATGTCTATATAGTCTCAGTTTTAAATCTGAAATATATTTAACTGGAAAAACCTGCAAACTAAAACAAAAAACACCTACCCATGAAGTAGTAACATTTGCGCACTTTTCCTTTTAAAACTAGCTGCATTTCCTCTCCCCCCTTCCCCTCCTGATAAAGGACTTTAACTAAAACATGGACCTTTATTTTTTTAAATTTTATTTTATGATGGGTAGATGTAGTGAATTCTAGCTTAGTAAAATTGGTTCAGTTTGACTTTCCTGCACAGATAAGATACTACCCCCTGCATACTAGATGCCTTTTTTTTTTCTGGATAATTTCCCAGCCATCCAGCATAACTACACATGTTGTTATATTCTGTAAGTAGACCACTGAATTAATAATATCTATTGCAAAAGACATTCCACCTTATTGAAAATCACAATGCTGGAACCATATATAGTATCAGTACTATGTTGTTCTGCTTGTAAAATTTTCCATGTTTTCTTGGAACATTACTGGTGAACATTCAGTACATTTCTTACTCTATGTGTGTTAGGTAAATAGACGGCAATGAGGCAGATAGTAAAATATTGAATTTTGTGGCATGTATTCATCAGTTTCAGCAATAAAATAAATAATTTAAACTGTATATAGTGTCTCTAAAGTATTTTGCCCTATTAGTCTAGTTGATATTTATTTGCACAATATGTACGAATCAGTGAGCTTGTACGAGGTGTAAATGCCCAGAACCAGTTTTTTATGCCTTTTAGCTGCTTAAGAAGCAGTGGGTTGACTGAACACTTGGAGCCAAATTTTGTTCTCTGTTGTGTATGTATGGCCCCTGTTGATGTTAATGAGTGTTCTATATGTGCACATAAGAGTAGAATTTGGCATTACCGATGAAAAGCTGCATATTTCAGTATTTGAAATGGCTATTGGAGTCTGTCAAAGTATGTTTTAACTGACTAGTTAGTAGTTTTAATTGTATTTTTGGCTTACATATTCAATTGGCGTTTTGTGTTTTGAATCATTACCATCTTGGGGTTTAGAAGTTGGTTTATTTTTAGATATTCCACCCTTGTTAGTTTTTCTACAGTGCTTAAAAATCTATTTACAGCTATCTATATTTTATTGTTCAAAATACAGGTTGGGTCAAATTTGGGTCAAATTTTCAGTAGTATTCAACCAAGCATCTAAGTATTTGTGCAGACAAATCAGGTAGTTGGGTGCCTAACAATTCGAGTTGTGGAGTGCAAATATAAATAGGTTTTGATCCTGCAAATAGTTATGCAAATGCTTGACTTTATGCTCCTCCTTTATACTGTCAGTAGGGGAGTATGTAAATTCAGTATATCTATAAATATTTGTGGGATGGGGCTGTAGAGATTGTTTTTAAAAAGTGGGATATTATTTTCCCAGGTTTGACTTCTTTTTTAAATGGGTGAAATTTAGATCCACTGTGCATTTATTATGAATTCTCCCCATTGATATTTTCTCTTTGTTTAATAAAGTGGTTTTTTTTTTGGTTAACATCTTCTTTTAATAGTCAAAGAGGGTATTTTCATTCTATCCTGTTTACTAATATTATTTGAAATGAATACAATAAAACTTGTTTTTCAGCATATTTGATTGTATCCTTAAACATATTGGCTCCTCAAACTAATTTCTAAGTGCACTTTTGATTTATTATTGTAAGAATATATATGCAGTTTCAGGGCAGTTCTGGGAACAAATATCTTAGTATTTCCATCTTTCTTTCCTCCAGACATTTTTATATTTATATGTTTATATATTTTCACACAGAAAAAAAGTGGTCCAGTGGATTAAAAGCATAGGAATGGAAGCCAGGAAATCTGAGTATTGATTTGTATGATATCATGTCATTGAACCTATCTTTGCCCTTCTTTCCATAGTATTTATGACTTGGCTGAAACTAGGAAACTCCAGGTACATTTCAAGAACCTTGTGAGATTTGCAACTCAAAGCAGTTTGGATAAATTCAGTTCAATGTAATTGAATTGTTGCTTGTATTCCGACTAGGGAGACTAAATTGACTAGAAAGAGCTATCATTTGAAGTGTACCATATGCCAGTGCTGTCAGCATTTGCATATTATACAGACATTCGTATAGTATGGTGCATTTTATAGACATAACTTTTTATTATATAGGTATTCAGTTCATAATTTTGTATTTTAATGTTAAATTCACATTCAGAGTCCTTATTTTACAGTGGCTGATTGTGTTAAAAAACCATGCATTTAGGATAATGAAAGGGAATGTGGGTGGCTGCGTTTTGAAAAATCGGATGCTTCATGTTGTCATCAAACTACATTTTCTGTCTGTTCTAAATTATCTATTAATACAGCTTGTTTTTTTCTGGAAAATAACTGAGTAGAGGATCAGTATAAAATAAGTAAAATTCAGTTGCAGTTTAAGCTACCAAGAATGAGGTTCACAGGAGCCAGGTAGGACTTTGTCAGTAAAAGGCTCTAGCCTCTGGATTTGATCCTATTGGAAATATGTCATAAGCAAGTTACAAGGTGCATCTTTGTCCAATTTTTCCATGAAATGTAGATTCTGGAATTGTTGGCTTTTAGCCTACTGACCCTTTCCCTCCATCTCTGCCTTTAAAGTAGTTGTGGTGAAGGGTCTTCAGTGTATTTACTCCTTGTGTCCCTGATTCAGCAAAGCACTCAAAAACGTACTTAACTTTAAGTATGTTTGAGTGCTTTATAGTATTAGAGCCTATATTAAGGTAATGTTAATTGCTCCCAACGTAAGCCATATTTGATATGTCCAGATATCATTATCCTGAGTGTTCTGTAAATGCCTCTAATCTGTTTTTCCTTCTCTAAAGTCTTTTTTGCCTCCCTGTTGGATTGAGATTCCAAAGGTTGGTGGCAAAAGAATAACAATAGAGAGTAATTGACTCTACGTACCCCATTGTCTGAAATCTAGTCACTGAAGACAAAGACTGGTCTCTGCACAGAATAACTGGTTTAGCCAGCTGGGGAGTCACCTTGGCAAGGGGTCATGTGACATGGGGAGGTGAAGATTTTAAAAAGGGCAGAAGCTGTTCTGCTTGGGAGCCATTTTCTCCAATCCATGAGAGAGAAGCAACACAGCACACAAGACTTCATGAAGCAGGGGACTACCTGGCTGCCTTCCTGGATGATCCTCACAAGGGAAGGGTGAGATAGTGAGGGACACTGCATTTTAAGATGTTTATTTGTTTTGTATGATCTGTACTCTCATGTGCTAAGTAAGAAATATGAAAAAAATCCCTTCTGCTTCCTACACACAGGATCCCCTTATAGATACATTTCTTAACTCTCAAAGGGCAGACCATTACTGTCAAGAAAGATTTCTGAAGGTTCAACCCTCCATAAGGGTGCTGCTCCATCAAAATCCTACTCAAGAAGTAATGTTTTTTCTAAGGCTACATCTACACTACGGGGGGGGAGGGGGGTCGATTTAAGATACGCAAATTCAGCTACGCGAATAGCGTAGCTGAATTCGACATATCGCAGCCGACTTACCCCGCTGTAGGGACGGCGGCAAAATCGACCTCTGCGGCTTCCCGTCAACAGCGCTTACTCCCACCTCTGCTGGTGGAGTAAGAGTGTCGATTCGGGGATCGATTGTCGCGTCCCGACGGGACGTGATAAATCGATCCCCGAGAGGTCGATTTCTACCCGCCGATTCAGGCGGGTAGTGTAGACCCAGCCTAACTCTCATGGGCCACACGTCCTAGCCTGCATATGTCATGTCTTAGGTTGAGAAGACTGCAACACTGGATTTTGTTAAATTTTCACACAAGTACAGGCAATATATTCACAGGGTTGATCAGCCCAAAAGAAATGCAACTTCTCACAGACAGTACCATGGCAATGTATTATGTGAACAAGCCAAGAGGGAGTCACTCTTCTAGCTGCAAGGAAGCAGTCAAGTTTGGAGCTGGTGTATCCAGCACAGCATTTATCCCATAGATCTACACTTAGCAGACAAGGACAGCAGCCTAGCATGTCAGTTGAGCAGAGATGTAATGGAACTACACGAACACCTTTTAAAGAAATGGGTGATAGGTAACACATTCAACTTGTGGGGGTTCCTGTACATAGACCTCTTTGGCATCTGATGGAATCTGAAGTCTCTTTGCTTTTGCTCAAATGCAGGGAAAGACGGTCTGTCCACATTGGTTGCTTTTCCCTGAACTGGGGGGAGAGGTCTCTTCTATGCTTTCCTGCCATTTCCTTTCATCCAGAGACTGATTAAGAAGATAAGATAATTCCAGTTGCCCTAGCATGGCTGAGGCAACAACAGTACACAACCCTTTTTCAACTCCCTCCAGGAAATGTATAGATTTCTTTCCTATTACTTGTTCAAAATACAGGTTGGGTCAAATTTGGGTCAAATTTTCAGTAGTATTCAACCAAGCATCTAAGTATTTGTGCAGACAAATCAGGTAGTTGGGTGCCTAACAATTCGAGTTGTGGAGTGCAAATATAAATAGGTTTTGATCCTGCAAATAGTTATGCAAATGCTTGACTTTATGCTCCTCCTTTATACTGTCAGTAGGGGAGTATGTAAATTCAGTATATCTATAAATATTTGTGGGATGGGGCTGTAGAGATTGTTTTTAAGGAAATCAAAGTCATGTACTTTAGATTCTAAGAGAACTCTAGCATACTATCTTAACAGGACCAAAAAACTACTTAAGTTTTCCAGTCTCTTCATATGATGTGCAGAGGGTCACATTGTGTCTCCACACACCCGCTAGATCTGTTAAATCAGTGGTTCTCAACCTGTGGTCTGCGGACCCCATTATGTCTAAGATTTCCAAAGGTGTCTGCACCTCCATTTGAAATTTTTTAGGGGTCCGTTAATGAAAAAAGGTTGAGAACCACTGTGTTAGCCTGCAACTTTCCTCTACATACCATCTAACATCAATTTCTTACCTGTTTGGAGGTAGGTCACACTCTACCAAAGCACTGGCTTTCTGGATTGGGTGATCACTTTTGGTAGGGCAGTTCTACAGTCTCTATTCAGTTAGAACTCTGTCATCTTCTGCAGATGGGATATTGCCTGCCAAACTATCCCATAAATGGGAATATTCAGGGAATACTTGATGAGCAAATGAATGTTAGTTACATGTAACCAGAGTTTTTTGAGATGGACTCTGCATATTCATGCTCGTCATCTACTTTCTCCTCTTCCTCAAATTCCAAATACAATTTGTCTCTGAGGAGGCAATGGAAGGAAATGAGGCAGCAGAAGGCTGTTTATATATAATATTATGGATCTATTTTTTTCATACATGCATGTTGCAAGGGGTTATTTATACTGCTCGTTTAATATTAGTGTTGTGTGTAGTATTTTCCTCATCATGTTTATGCTATTCTTTATACAATATTAGAATGTCAGTCATAAAATTTAGCATTTATTTTGAAGAAGTAAACCTTGGAGTCCTCT
The DNA here is from genome assembly GCF_027887155.1 of Malaclemys terrapin pileata. Classification (NCBI taxonomy): domain Eukaryota; kingdom Metazoa; phylum Chordata; order Testudines; family Emydidae; genus Malaclemys; species Malaclemys terrapin. The sequence continues at coordinate 53,200,313 of NC_071510.1, read as the reverse complement.
CCCTTGCTCAGAAAATTTCTTGGCATTGTTTTCACTGTTGGGCTTTCCTTATACTTTTTATTTTTTACTTTGTGTTCAAAGCAGAGTGGGCCAACACCTGTACCCACTCTCCAGTGTTCTGGACACTGAGTGGTGTTGTGTCTCCTCAGTAGAGCAGCTCTACACAGGCTAACCCCTTCCTTCCACAACTTGTGTGTACAGAGGGGACCCAACTACTTCCAATTTGAACGTTTGGAGAAGAATACTATGAGCTGACGTAGTGACACTTTGGAGGTGGGACAGAGAAGGTTGTCCCTCACTCCTTTCCTCCACGGGGAAAGGGGTAAAAGTAGTGGCTGCTGAGCTGCTCTGTGGCCTGAGAAGTTTATTCTTTCCCCCTTGAATTCCCCAACATCCAGCTGAGTTGTTTGGGTGCAATGAATAAAGATCTGATCCAAAGCCCATTAATGTTCTTGGGAGATGTGGTAGGGAGGGAGGCATGATTTCCACTTACTTCAGTAGGCTTTAGATCAGTCCCAGGATCTGTTCAGAAGAAAGCAGAACACTTTTTATAGCGCTGTTTTTTTTTTTATATTTCAGTAATACCAAATGTTGCTGCTTAAATCCATCTAAAATTAACACAACTGTGTGATTAGCCCCTTGAAAGGCAGATCTCACTATATTTAAATTGAGATTCTTTGAAACAATAATGTCTTCAAAATCTGCCAAGAAACATAGCAATCTATATACTCTTATGCTGAAAACAAGTGAGTAAATTTTAACCAACAAATGCAAGCATTATTTACCTATTTTTATTTTTTTAAAACAGTTTTTTTCTTTCTAGAATCTCTTTAGCTTTCTGTGATTTCTCCTCCTCCCCCATGGTCCTGTGCAAATTTCTGTTCAGGTTTAAATCTGATTTTTAAAAGTTATGCTATTCCTTTCTTTTAACATCTGAACAAATTCAGTGTCTTGGTGTGACTTAACTATAAAATAATAAATACCAAATTAAAAGTTCTAAACAAAGTGCAGCAAAAAGACGGGAGAGGGGTATTTGTGACCGGGTTTGGAACGAGGTTAGTGAAAGTTCATGTGTTCTTGTGGCAAACATGGTATTGCAAAATGACGCATTCTAGATTAAAAATGTATGTGTATGCAGTTTTAATGTCAAATAGTTTAAAACTATGGTTCTTTGTGAGAAATTAAGATCTTTACCTCACGTTTGTCTGCTTCAGTGCAGCTCTCTTGGAAAAGTATTACACGTGCTTGTGTCCAAGAGGAGTAGAATAAAGGATATTGTTGTACCCTTCTACAGTCGTGTCACTTTACTAGAGTACGTTAGCAAATAGTTGGTTACAAACTGTCACATTTTGAGAGTAAAAACTCTTCTGAGGTTTAGTAGGTAGTACAGCTTTCATCAACTTAGACCATATCTACACTAGCGAACTTAGAGCGGCACAGTAGTACCAATCAGCTGTGACACTGTAAGATCGCTTGTTTAGCTGCTCTATGCTGATGGGACAGAGCACTCCCATCGACATAATAAAATGACCTCAACAAGCGGAGGTAGCTATGTCGGCAGGAGAAGTTCTCCCACTGATACAGTGCTGTGCGCACCATTTATGCCGGTGAAACTTAGGTCACTCGGGGGGGTATTTTTTTCACACCCCTGAGCAACATAAGTTATTGAGTAGACATGGTCAGAGTTGTGAGGAATGTTTTTTATCACATTGAGGTTGGTTGATTGATTTCACTATTTGTGAAATGAGGACAGTTCACATTTGAAAGATACATTTTAATGTGTGAGAGTAGTCTTAATGAATGTACTTGATTCACAAAGAATAGGTAAAATCACTTGGGAAGATGTTACTTTTTATGTAATTTTGAAAGTTAATTTTTTTTTTCAAAAGCAAACAGTGGATGTACTTAAATAAAATATGTTTTTTAAAATAATGCAATCAGTGTTTCATATATTGTGTATTGTTTCTTTTATCATTACACTTAAAAACATTAACACTCATTAGGGTAAAAATCACTTAAAGATTACTCAGGTATTTCAGTTAGTGTTAGACATTACTTCACTTGGTTTCATCCACTAATACATGAGTTTTAACGAAGTTATTTAAAAAATATGATGTATAGCTATGCTAAATTGAATTAGTCTTTTTAATCTTTAATGTGGATTTTAAGAAAAATAAAATTAAATGATCTACCAATATTTCTATTGGTACTGCCATGTTTAGTAATCTAGGACAAAAATTATGGAGAAAGCAATCTGTTATGGATTTTTAAATAAAAATCAACATTTAAAATAATGTAGCAGCACTGAAAATAATCACATTTTCTGTATGTTTGTATGAGAACTTTAAATAATAGGATTGAGATTTTTTGATGCTATATAGCAAATTTAGATATACATTTATCGTTCACTTTAAGGTGTCTAAATCCCTTAGATGGCTTTGAAAATGTTAGTTTTTGTACAGGGAGCATTTGCCAGAGATTTTCAAACATAGTTCTTTGGCTCCTAATTCACACTCTGGCACTAAACTTTTTTTCCAGATAATGTAATTTGCTTCTGGAAGTTGGCATCATCCTCATAACAACAAGAAATAAGCAATTGAGTCTCCTTGCAATTGACCAATAGTCCACTCCAGAGTTTGAAAAATCTACTTAATCAAGATCAATTGGAATCTTGCTTTTCTGACTGCCAGAAAAATGTCTTACACTGTTTCCAGTATGGACTACTGTCCATCATGAAAAACTATTTAAGATCTTAAAGTATCTTTCAAAAATAAATGTTCACCATAACTAGAGTCACGCAAAAGTAGAGTCATGTAACACCTACGCCGAAAAGAAAATGGAGCAGGGTGGAGTTTATTCATAGGATCCCTCCTGTCAGTCAGCCCACAGGCCAGTGTGTGTTAAGTAGCTCTGTCAGTGTCTGTTCCACAGACGATATGAGTATGTTACTGGCCAGGATTACAGAGCCTGGCTCCTGAGCTCAAGATCAAGCTGTGGAGATTAATGCTTTTAACTTTGGAGGTCCCTGGTTCAATCCTCAATGTCAGAAAAGATGGCAGCAACCACACAAATATACCACAAATCCTGGCTTTTTGCAGTTAAATGTTAAATATTTTAATAAAAATACTGTCGGCTGTATAGAAAATACAGTTTAATAATGTGTTCTAGTTTGTCTTTTGCAACAATTAAAATCACAAATGACACCAAATTTTAAAGAAAACTCTGCTACCAAGTCATACCCAAGAAAATTTAGAAACAGAAAGATATTTGTTAGCAAGATGAGAATTTTTAATAATAATGTTCTTTTCTAGTCAGTTGGCTATTATCACTTTCTCTTGCTCCTGGGTGGATGGTACTTTCACATGCAAGTACTTTTCAGCTTCTTCACAATCAAATATACAGAATCATAGAAATGTAGCGCTGAAAGGAACCTGGAGAGGTCATCTAGTTCAGCCTCATATCCTGAGGCAGGACCAAGTATACCTATACCATGCCTGACTGGTATGTGTCTAATCTGCTCTTAACCTCCAGTGATATGGATTCCACAACCTCCCTTGGAAGCCTATTCCAGGGCTTAACTATCTTTATCTGAGCCTCTGCAGCACCATAGCATAGACTTACTCTAGGAGTGGAAGGGGCTGTAGTAAATCCCCGTCTTCTAGATGTGATAGCTAGGTTGATGGAAGAAGACTTCCATAGACAAATAGTGTATATACTGGCATTTAAGTGGATTTAACTTTTTGCACTGGGCGTGAAAGTCAGGTCAACCTTAATTTGTAGTGTAGACCAACCTTTAATCTCCCTTGCTGTAAATTAAGCTTATTACTACATGTCCTACCTTCAGTGGATATGGAGAACGATTGATCACCATTCTCTTTATAACAGCCCTTAATGTATTTGAAGACTGTTATGTCTCTCCTCAGTCCTCTTTTCTCAAGACTAAACATGCTTCCCGCAGCTCCCATTGGTTAGGAACAGTGAACCGTGGCCACGGGGAGCTGCAGGCGGCCATGCCTGTGGATGGTCAATGTAAACAAACTGTCTCGTGGCCCACCAGTGGATTACCCTGATGGGCTGCAGGTTGCCCACTGCTGCTCTAGCTACTTACAATTGCTTATACCCCCACTTAAAATGATTCAGAATTTTGCTGGATAGAACATGGCAATTATTGCTCAAATACTGGAAAATAACCCTTTGCAACATGCATGTATGGAAAATCAGAGCTTTAATAGATATCTTCACAATTTAAATTGGGTTGGACAAAACATCAGTGAACATATGAATGTTTTTCTAGGAGTTTAGAATTATTTTAAAGTTGATTATAAGCAATAATGGATCCCTGTCCATCACAAATACAAATTGTCTCACTTCTCAGAAAGATTGTCTTCTTCTCCTCCCATATCCTCACAGAAAAATATCAATGCCCCTTTAGTTTCTTGTTGACATGGTGGCTTCTTGTTGCCACTTAAGCAAGTTTGATTACATACCATGTCTTGTTTTACCCTGACATTTTATTATAATTATCAATTTTGGAAGAACTCCATGTGTCTTATTTTGTCCTGTCTTGAGGCATATATTAGGTTCTTTGGATACCATATTAATTATAGAAAATCAGAGGCAATTAGCATACTTGAGTTTTGACACGTTCAGATATGCCTCAAAGGGGCTTAGATACCGGAACATAGGAATTTTGCCTACAATTTCTTAGTTTTTTATAATGCTTATTTTTAACATTGTTCAACTAGCATGAATGCAGGAAAAAATATCATGTTATTTCAAAATATAGCCCAGTCAAATATATATGCATGTATGCCTTACACCACAAATAGATAACATAGCAAACTGAGTCTTGTAGTCCTTACTTAGGCAAAACACTGCAAAAGTCAGTGCCTGTATGTCTGCTCTCCTCTCTTCTTGTGTCCATCTATCCCCACTGCCTTTGCTCTTCTCAAGTCTCTCTCCTGCTCATTCCTTCTTTATCAACTTCTACACTCACCTCTATGACTTTTTTCATGCTGCCTCCTTTACTTACGCACAGACACAAACCACAGTCTTTGTATCCGTGTGACTATCTAATCTCTTAACTTACTTCTCTGTGAAGCCTTTCAACAATAAGCCACTAAAAGTAGAATTTTAAATAAAAAAAGAAAAGTGAAACTAATCAAGTCAAACTATCTGCTCTCTGCAAGGAAACTGCTTTCCTGAGCATTATTCTACTCCTGGTGTTTGCCATTTCCACACAAACATTGTCCCAGCCATGCTGGAAGAAAGACCGGATTCAGTGGATGTGGTTTCATTAAGCTGCAACTTTATTCACTTAACAAATGGGGGAATACCCAGCTATTAGTTTGCATAGCAGAGCATCATTCTTTCCTTAAATGTTTCTACCTGTTTAGGAGGGCTGCCCCTTCTCAACCTGGTCCTAACCTAGTTCTGGAACTCTGCTGCCCTTCCCTACTATAAGTGTTAAGGGGCGAGGGGGCTGGGAAGAAAGGGAGGGTTGTCCCCCGGCTGTACCAGATGTTAGGAGCCCTAGCCCCCTTTTCCCAGCATCCTTAATGGATACCTTTCCCTAAATCCACTTCCAATTGCTATTTATCAGGAAGCCTTGTTCCTCTGTAAGGAGTAACTTCACTGGATACCTACTACCTACTAAGTTGTGACCTGCTTACCTATCCCATTTGGTCCCTGACTTGCTGTGTGGAAGGTGAAAAAATCCTGCATTGGCCAAATTGTCAGTGAGGGAAAAATTCCTTCCTAGTCCCAAAAGAAAAAAGGCAACTAGTACAATGTCAACAGATATCACAAAATGCAATCCTTCTCTGGTCTCACAGGGGAGAGGGTGGATCCTGGTGATCCATGAAACAGAGGGTCTCTTATGGAATGCAGGGGATATAAATACTGTCTCCCCAACCTGATGTAGATGGTTGGGTCAGTGCCTCCACCTGGTCTGGCCACTTCCTATTCCCCTCTTGCCCCCCTTGGTTCTGCTCCTAAGTCTTCCTTTCCACTCTGACTCTTAAAGGAGCCCCAACCCCTTTTCTTCCTCTCAGTCAGACAAAGATCCACTGTATTCAGTTACGGTGAGAACATTTTCTTCCCTCTTTCTTGGGCTCTACCCACTATGGTATGTTGTTATCTTTTTGCATTCTTAATCTAATTTAGCTCAACCTGTTTATCTCTGCTTTGAAAGTGTCATGAACATTCATAACACTATAAATAAATAATAGTTTCTGCATCGGGTACTGTAGGATGAGACAGGAGATAAGACAAATACTGCCACTAGTCAGTCAAAAAGAAGTAAATATACTAGTAAATAAAAGACAGGTACAAAGTAGTTAGGGCAAACAGGCAAGAGAGGTATTATGTTAAATAAACTTATCATGAAGAGTTTGAAAATAGCTGGAAAGGGAAGATGATGGTGTAAAACTGTTGTTTATGTTGAGGACTATCCTGCTATCAATCCATGTGCAGAATTCAAGTTCCTTTCGAAACATCAGTGTATAGAATGCTAGCAGCATATGGTATGTACTGAAAATACAAACCATATTTTTTCTAATCTTTCCTGATTGAGCCTTTTTTAAATGGTCAATAGGAGGAGCTTTCCTTTCCCTTGTAGAATCAAACCAATAAACATGCACTTAAATAGACTTCTTGACAACATCTTCATGGATGTTGATTTTTATTATCTTCAAATGGATGTGAACCACTCTAAAAGAATAGGGAAAGGACATGCTTTGCCAATTAGTGCAATGGCAGACAGTCTTGTTGTGGAGAGAAAGATACTCTCTGAGGAAACTTTTATACATGTGTTTTCACAGAAATTGGAGATGGGGCAGAAACAAAATTTCAGAGTTAGTATAAATAACAGTCTTAGGATTTATGTGAGACATTTGATGCTTCAGCCAAAGCAGTTTTACATTTGGCTTAAAAATAAATGTGGAATAGCTAGCCAGTCACTCATTTTTAGTGTTCATATTTCCTGTCATTTAAACATTCTAGGAATTGAGAGTATGTTGTCACAACTGTGTGTTGCTAACTAGGGGCTATATGTGGGCATAAGCCATTTGTTGCATGGTCCTAGTTTTTCCCAGTGCTGGTCTACTCAGCATTATATAGGTTGCAGCAACATGGATTTACAAATTGATATTAGTGTTTAATAAAAACTTATGTTAAAATACAATTCCAAGTATGCAGCACAGAGACTTATAAAATATTTTTCTCACTGTTAAGCTTCCACACAAATCATATCACCAATAGACTTTTCTAAAGAAAGAGAATGGGAAACTTAGAAAATCAGTGTTGAAATGCCCACAGGTTTTTAGTTTTTATTTAGAATCTTTATAATAAAATAAGTGTACTTTCACCACATATAAAGTGCAACTATATTAAGTGTTAATACAAAGTATGATTTGCACTTTGTGATACTTTTACTATGAAATGTGTTTTAAAACAGTAATCTATTCTGTCACAACTTTTTGAAAGCAGAAATCTGTTACTATTGGGGCAGTTGTCTTTTGATCGAACCTATGTCGAGGGGGGCAGTAGCTATTAGAAAGCACTTTTAAAGATTTAATAATTTCTCATATATTAATATACTAATGTCTTTTCAACAAAGGAGTTTAATTATAATGCTGAAAGCCTATTGCTATGTGACTTTCTTTTTAAAGATTCTCTTTGAATGCCGGCAGGCATTCAATGGGTTGTGATTCTGTCAGAGCAGTATTGGGCTAGGAGATAACCAGGAAGAACGTAGGAGGTTCAGGAAATGGTGTTAGCAGTATCATAGATTGTATTTGTTTCTCTGAATCAGCATTGAATTAATACCACACCATAGTATTAAGAGGTAGGCCACTGTGCTTCTTGAGTTGCTGTCTTTAGATGAGATATAAAATAGAAGTCTTGGCAACCCTGGCAATCTTTCTAACAGATGAATTCTTAGCATAGGTAATTTTATATCCAACCCCCCCTAAATCTATCTGTTGTAATGTGTGCAATGGTGGCATATGCTATTAAACAGCCCACTCATCTTGGTGATAAGTAAATACCTACCCCATAGAAGGATTGAGTTCCTTTAATAGAAAGTTCTCCATATTGCTCTAATTGATTGCAGAATGTATGACCTACTCCTGGGTTATTCTGTTTCACTATGATGTGCTTGTGAGCAATTTAAACACAGCATAATCTATGAGATGCTTAGCTAAGCAGATCTGTTCTGATTTTGAATTGTTGATATACAAATTTCAGTTAGGGGCAGGCTCCAGAGTGTGTTAAGAAAATATTTTAAAGTGATCCTTAAATTCACATTTTAAAAGAAGTATATTAAATGTGTAACTAAGTATTTTCCTTGAAATCTTTACACATATTGGTATATGCAAAGATAACAATGGATTGTATAGGCTACCTAAATTCAGTCTGTTCTTTCTGTAAATATGTGTATGTGTATATACAATTCTTTTTTTAAAAGTGTCATTATGGAGGAGCAAAACCTTTTCCCCAACCACAATGGAATAAGTTATTGTTGCATATAGCAATCCATTGCACCAGGGATCCTCTTTGATTTGGTAGGATTAAAAATGTTCATTTGACATGCAAGCGCTGTAGTTGGTTGCTCTTTGTCAGTATAGGAACCTCAGTTTTTCTTAGAGTATGTGGTATGAATACTAACTTTTTTGCATTTGTACTGGGCGGTGCCTGTTCAATTATTTGTATATAGCACTGAAAATTTACATAGCATGTAGAGGACAAGAAATGCTGCTTTCTTTGTTTCCAATAAATTTACAGTTTTAAGGCTCCAATACAGCAGGTGACTCTGTGCTGCCAAACTCCTGCACCTGTGCAGAACTCCACGAGGGCTAGGGGGTCCTCCAGCACTGAGTCACTAGCAGAATTGAGGCATAAGACAAAACAAGTCAAGGCATGAGGGAAAGGCAAAATAAATGAATAAGCATGGAAGTCTTTCTGAAAGAAGTGGATTCATAAACATGTATCTGGAGGAATTGATAGAGAGAGGGGGTCTTAATGGGGAGGAGTTCAGACTGTTACAGGTATAGGGACAGAATGATATGACCTAAACTGAATGTGTGAAAAGGAGACAAAGGGAAAAAGAAAAGTGTAGAGGAAATGAGAACAAAGCTGAAGCCTGGGGTGAGGTTTTATAGAGCCTTGAAGTTGAGGGTCTTGAATTGGATGCTATCAGAGACAGGAAACCAATGAAGAGATTCGAGGAGATGGAGTGACTTGTTCCCAACTAAGGGAGAGCAAGTGAAAAGAGGGGATACTGGAAGACTACAATAATCAAGGCAAAAGATAACCAAGGGGTTAATAACGGTTTTTGGTGAAATTAAAGAGGAATTGGCTGAATTTAAGAGACTTAATATAGTGGGAGAAAGCATCATGCTTGAATGTTTTATTCCTTTAAGGGATCCATTTATGCTGACCACTAGCATAACCTGAATTTTTTATGAAGTATGTAGGGAAATAAATTCCCTGTGTAACTTATTAAAAATTGTGTGTTTTTCAAAAGGGCTTCCATATCTCTCAATGGGATATTCTTACAGTTGTGGTCTTAAGGCACCAAAACAGATGTAAAATGGATGGACCTGTATAAACAAGCAATGATTCATTAATAAAAATAACTTCTGGAAAGTAGAGTAGACCAGAGATTCTCAGACTGTGGTCCATGGACCCTCCATTCAGGTGGTCCATGGATAGTTCCCTCTAAAGTGAACTGTCTCTGAACCTCAGCTAGGGGTCCCTCATGTTTCTTGCCTCTGTCTAGCTAGCAGGTTTAGTTAAGATTTTCTAGAAAGTTTTATTTTTGCTTTCCGAGTGTAAGGTGAGGGTTCTGGGATGCTCCTGTTAATCAGTGATGGTAGAGGAACAATTAGTAATAGTTATTATAAAATAGCTTTCAACTCTTTGCATGCAGAGAGAAAGCGAAGGAAGATAGGAGCTTTCTCTCTATCTTGATTAATGTGCGGCAGTTGTTTCATTATAGATAAATATAATGGCCATTGATTTAAAAATGTATAATTTGCGCCAGCCTTAATTTTTTTTTGTCCTTACAACCCTTTTATCTTTAAGTAATTACAATTTACATAGCAGGTAGCCAAAGGTCTACCCTTGATAATCTTACAAGGCAACCTATTTTTATAAGAGCAGTTTTTTTTCTCTCTCTCCAATGTATTTTTCCTAATAGAGGCTTTCTTTAGCTATTGAAAATCCATGTTGTTTTGTCTCATTATTTTTTTAAATTCAGTAAACCTGCCTGATGTGGACACAAGATTTTTTTCCCATTTGTTTGGAGCTTCCTAAAGTATGTTCCCACATTCAGTGCTCTAAGCATTAACAGCAGCATCCGGTAAGGGCTTATCTACACGGGTACCACAGTGCGGACTACGGGGATGTGAATGGTAGATGCTCTAAAATATTACAATCTAGCTCCTCTGTGTACATCATGTTAGCACAGATTAAAAGGTGCCTTGTTTGCGTTAATATAGTTCTGTTTGAAATGGGATTAAGGCTATGAACACACTACATCTTGGGTCGATATAAATTATGTTGCTTGGGGAGGGGTGAATAAACCACCCCCCTGAGCGATGTAAATTACACCAACCTAAGCGCCGGTGTGGACAGTGCTCTGTCAGTGAGAGAAGCGTCCTGCTGACAGAGTTACTTCCGCTCACTGGGGCTGGAGTAATTAAGTTGACAGGAGAACTCTCTCCGGTTGGCTTAGAGTGTCTGCACTAGCAGTGCTACAGCGCCGCTGTAAGCTCGGTAGTGTAGCCATAGCCTAGGTTGCACTGATGTAAGCCTCACTTTTCTTTAGCACAATACAACTATTGTAGGGGTTTGCACTGATATAATTCATCAATATAGTTACATTGATACAGATTTCTCTAGCACAGAGAGGCTTTGAGTTACTCATAGAATGCAGAATTCCTGAACAAAAATACCTGACAGCATTTTTGTCCAGCTGGGTCACAAATCCACACTGATGGAGTGGTTCCCAGTATCTCTTTAATAAACAATAACCAGTAGTGATCAGTCACCATTTCCTTGACTCTTCAGCCTCTCCTGTGTGTGGCTTGGAAGTAGGTTGTTCCCTCCCCCCCCTTCCCTCCCACCCCCAATAGTTCTTAAAGTTTTCACTTTCTAGTCTTTTCCTCTGTCTTGAACCAGGGCATTATCATGAGATTGCAGAACTGGGAAAAATCTCTCTACTTAGGCCAGTATGTTTTATACTTGGGTCCCTAAACTAGCCAGGTGTGTCTGTGGGCCATATTCTGCCATGTTGACCAATAAATCTGAGAGTGCAATTACTTGCAATCTTTCATTCACAAAGAAACAAAATATTTGGTTTCCGGACTGTATGGTTGCAAAAATATTTTTTTTGACTGAAAACCAAATGTAAACTGATACATTGTCTGTAGACAGTTAGCTCCAGTGCCTCTGCTGCTGCTCATAGCTTTCCCAAGCTGTAACAGAGAAGGATCTGACCAGATTGCTCCTGCTTAAGGCAGAATTTGCTGCTTTTGGTTTTTCTGCCTTTTTCTTGTTTCCTGTTCATCTTAGGTTAAAGACCAGAAATGTTACAAAAACGTTTTTCCAGTCTGTGCAGCAAGAGTTTTGCACCAAATTAAAAAAATGAAGATAGTTCTGTCAGTCAGATTCTTTATTAGATTAAAGTCAGTTGTCTCACAACCTATTTAATTATTATTCTTATGCCAATCTAAGCAATGACACTTATTGATTGAGTTTTATGTACATTTTTCTCCTCCTAGCGATATTTTTGATGGTTTATCTCTCCAGATAAATCTTAGTATAAGCTGTTGATATTGATTTGATATGTTTTTAAAATGAAATAGTTATTTACATTTTATAATAATATACGTATTGAATTGAATTATTGCAATTAATCACAGTACACAATCAAGGGACACAACTATTTTACTTTCTTAAATTTGATGGAGGGAATGGAGATGGAATCACAAGTATTTATTTTGTTGGCAAGTAAACCGCCCCCTGGCATCAGGAAAATGTTTGATGTCCTGAGCAACTGAGTGACTACCTCAGTGCAATAGACTTCTGCTACAATTAGAGTTTTGCGCATGTGTGTGTGTGTGTGTGTGTGTGTGTGTGTGTGTGTTAACACATCCCACTTTCTTACAGACTTCCATTGTGATTAAGATCAGTTTACTAGTAATGCATCCAAGTTTTCTGAAAACTTTAATATTGTGATTAGATCATCTTATCTTTAATGCAACCAGGTTTATAATTTACTACTATATGAATTTTTGCTATGTTCCAAAAGAACTAATATTATCATGATAAAACCTTCTAAGAGGATTTGTAACCAAATGAGCTGCTTCACACACCACTACTAATGTAGTCCAACCATGTTAAAAAAATCAGATTGTGATATAAATGGTTAAAAGTAAAAAAATGCAATTAAGAAACATGCCATCTGTACCAGTACCTAATCACAACAGGGTTTCACCTTCTTGATGTACCTTTTAATACAAACAATAATATCTATGTATTTTACAAACCTACCATATCTATCTGTCTAGGTTCTTGAGGGCCTTGATGAGTACAATATCTATCAATCTGTATGTTTTTTTTTTTCCTATTAGTTGTTGGTTTTCTTGTTTTTGTGGGATTATATCATGTACTTAGTGTTCCTTTAATACAAATTTACAAATTTGTACTGTAATATACTAAACTAAAAATGATCATAGACATACCTGAAAAGATTAAGAATTGTGTACTATAATGATTTTAGATGGAAAAAATGGATGGTTAGTAGCACAGATTAAAAATTACTCGTATACCAGTATTCTACTTGCATTTAGGAATGTAGTTGCAAATGCAAATCATTTGCTCCTCCTTGCCACCCAAAAGACTCTTGATTGCTAAGGAGCAGTTAGCCTTTCACTTAGCAACAAGCTAAAGCAGTGGGACTTTTCCTAATGCTAAGCCTTTTTAAGTCTTAATGCTATAACCTAATTGTGCCTGCATGATGATGTGAGGAAGGTGAAAAAAACTCACCAGACCCTACCGGTTTGGTCCAATGGGAAAAACAGTGAGACCCATGCTATCCTAAATAACACAGCACTAACACTATACTAAGAGGAGGAGGGGGGACAGGATGTAATGGGCTGAAGCAAGAGGCTTTTTGAAGAGACTGGGTAAACTTAAATAGGCAAGGAGGGAGGGGCTCTCAAAGGCCAGCCAGCTAGCCTGTTCCCGTTTCCAGCCCATGGGAAGGCACTGGACCAAAGGAGGGGACAGCCCTTCTTCCCCAGCCACAAATACACTCTTGCATTGGTGCTTCATACTGTCTGCCACCTGAGTACTATCCTTCCCCTGGGGTCATTCAAAGCTCCTCCCCACTTATTGCTGGGAAGAGGCATTAGTGAGTAAGGGCAGGTCTTCACTACGGGGGGGGGGGGTCGATTTAATATACTCAAATTCAGCTACGCGAATAGCGTAGCTGAATTCGACCTATCGGAGCCGACTTACCCCGCTGTGAGGACGGTGGCAAAATCGACCTCCACGGCTCCCCATCGATGGCGCTTACTCCCACCTCCGCTGGTGGAGTAAGAGCGTTGATTCGGGGATCGATTGTCGCGTCCCGACAAGACGTGATAATTCGATCCCCAAGAGATCGATTTCTACCCGCCGATTCAGGCGGGTAGTGTAGACCTAGCCTAAGGAAGTATAATGTAACAAAGTACAAAAATTGAGACATTGTTTCTCCATGCCTTATAAAACTGTATGTAACCTTTAAAATATCCCACAACTGGGAAAAATAAAGATATTTGAGATGTATTGAACATGCACCTGATTCTATACTTACTTGTACTGGTATAAATCAAGAATAACTCAATGGATGGTAGTGGAGTTACCTTCCTGTAAAATCAGCATGAGAGAAAAATTGGACACTATAAATATTCTCAGTGAATTGATACAATTATGTAGACTGTTTTCTTCATTCTAATTTTTATCCATTGGGAAAATGTCATTGTTTAACATAAGAATGGCCAAACTAGGTCAGACCAATGGTCCATCTAGCCCAGTATCCTCTCTGTTACAGTGGCCAATGCCTGATGCTTCAGTGGGAATGAACAAAACAGGCTAATTTTGAGTGATCCACCCCTGTTGTCCAGTTCCAGCTTCTGGAAGCTGGAGGCTTAGGGACACCCAGAGCATAGGGTTGTGTCCCTGGCCATTTAGGCTAATAGCCATTGATTGACCTATCCTACATGAACTTATCTAATTCATTTTTAACCCAGTTATACTTTTGGCCTTTACAACATCCCTTTTACCTCAACATCTGCTTGCCACGATGTTAATATATTGTTCTCTAATATAAATTCCCTTAATAGCATAAACCCTGGAAACTTGAGCAAAGTTTAATGATAAGGGGTGAAGGTGGGAACAAAAAAGTTGAATGAAAACCTGCAAGGGTTAACTCTTAATTTATGAATATCAAGTTATTTTATGATTTCTCTTAATTTTCTTTTTTCTTCTCACCTTTGCGGGCTACAGGCTTGGGGACAGACAGAGCGCTAAACAAATTTAATTATATGTGCAAACCTCTGCCATGTGATACTTGGCTGTAAATTTTACATTTGCTTGTATGCTGAAGGTAACAGAAGAAACCAGTGAAGTTGTGCATTCTTTTCTCCCTTACAACATAGTCAGGTTAGATTTTGCATTAGATAGTGATGTTTGGAATAAAGTTTAACAGCCACTTTGTGCACTGCTAAAATTTCTTACATGGTGTCTTCTCTCCTACCCCAGCTAAACAAAGGTTCCTTTGTTTTTACACCTGTTAAAATTGATTGTAAAAGGGTAAATTTGAACTTGGAAGTCTTCATGCTGTAGATTGATATATAACCAGTATATGGTGTCACCACAAAATCAGGTGAAAAAAGAATGTAAAATGGTAGTAAGAGTTGTGCTGATGAGTCTGTTATATATTCAGCCCAAGATGAAGTATCTCTTAAATGTTAAAACTGGGGGATTTTGTGTGTGTATGGGGCTTAATTTTTAGAGATATGAATGAGTGAAGCTCTTCTACTCTCTTTGCCCCGTGATGGAATGCACCCTTGTGTTCACACCATACATGCTATTGTAATAATCTTTGTACAAAATATGCCTTGTAAGATATTATTTGATAACTAATAACTCACTGGTCAGTATCAGGAGGTAGCCATGTTAGTCTGTAACCACAAAAACAACAAGGAGTCCGGTGGCACCTTAAAGACTAACAGATTTATTTGGGCATAAGCTTTCATGGGTAAAAAACCCATAATTTTCGTGGGGCCCAGAATGGGTCCAAGTCCCGCCCCCCACTCCCACACCTTCCTAAGGCTCTGGGAGGGAGTTTGGGTGTGGGAGGAGGTTTGGGGTGCAGGCTCTGGGAGGAAGTTGGGGTGTGGGAGAGGTGCGGGCTCTGGGACGAAGTTTGGGTGCTGGGTGCAGGCTCTGAGCTAGGGCGGGGGTTGAGATGCAGGAGGGGGTGTGGTGTGCAGGCTCTGGGAGGGAGTTTGGGTGCAGGCTCTGGGCTGGGACACAGGGTTGGGGTGCAGGAAGGGGTGCACGTAATTGGGCTGTGCTGGGGATGAGGAGTTTGGGGTGTAGCAGGCAGGCTGCCCCAGGGCTGGGATGGGGAGCCAGAGAGGAGGACTCCCCACAGCCCTCTCCCCACTGGCAGCAGCGAGCTCCAGGGAGCTGGGGGAGGAAGGGACCCCCCTTGTCATGACACTCACCCAAGCCCGCCCAGGCTGCTGCTTAGGTGGTCCAGCCAGGTTAAGCCCCTTCACCACCCTCGCAGTCGACTCAGAGTTGCCTGCTGGGCGGGGATGCCATGCGCCACCTCCTTCTGCAGGCATAGCAGCTGCCTGAGCCTGCCCCCAGCGCCACTCCCTTGTAGCTGGCAGCGGCCGGAGAGGGAGTGCAGCATGGAGCTGCAGGAGGCAGCTGCCCGCTGCACAGGGCAGACAGGGACACTTGGGGCAGACGCGCAGGGGTGGCTGGCGGGACCAGGGACACTCCGGGGGAGGCACGCGGGGTGGCAGGTGGGGCCGGGGGATGGACCCGGCCCCGAACATTGGTGGAACTGGGCTCCCCAGGCCCACCACAGGCCCATATAACTCATTGCCCCTGGTTGCAGGGCAGGAGTGACAGCTCCTCACTGGTCTAGATTGCACCCTGGAATGTCACCGCCCCCTTCATCAAATAAACATAGTTGGGAAGGAATTCTAGCATAGGGCTAACATGTAGCAAGGAGATGCAAGAGTGCTGAGGCTTTTTCACCCGGGAACAGGTTCTGCCATACTAATGGTGAATCTACCTTATTCTGCAAATAGCCACATTTTATTATTACTTGTGGAGTAAGTAAGGGCCGCAAATTCTGGTTCTCTGAGTAAGAAAGCAATAAAGGAATTGACTCAAGCTTTACTACAGGTTCAATATTCATTTTCTATCTACCGGTATATTTCTCTTTCCCTTTCTCCCTCAATCTTACTTTCAAAGACAGTCTTTTTATTGGTATTAAATGAGACTTGAACTTTTGATGTGTTCCTCGAAATGTTGGGTTACCTGACTACCCACAAATATTTTCAGGAAGTGTTTGTGTTCTTAATTAAGATACTTGGCATAAACTGCTTCATCACACTTCTCAAGCTGTGTGTGCAAGATAGTCTTTTAAAATTTCTACAAGAAAGATACAGTAGACTTTGTACGTTCACATTAATTATTAAAGGTACTTTTTACTCAAGCATATTGATTATTTAGAGCTGTTTGGGTTTTTTGAATATACTTCTGCTTGCATGTGATAATGAAAAAACAACATTGCATTGTCAGAAAATTATTTATTTATTTATTTTGCGATCAAGAGGGTAGGCATGAACAAGAGAACTCCTTGTCTCAAATGGGAATTGTAATATCTTAACTTCTTCATAATAGGAAATATATTCACAACTATTTTAACAGCTTGCTTTTTCAAAAAGACCCTTTTTAATGTTCATTTTTATATTCGAATTTTTCTGTGATTGCTGTATCAAATATTAAAGCAAGGTGGATTTATTTAACTTATCTGATTTCAACACAAGAATCTAAGGGCTGTCAGTCATATTTCAGAAGTCTGTAATTAAACTAGGATGTGACTAATATAATTTTACCATGTCATTATATATTAAAAATGATTGAATTACTGGCCCTATGATTTGAATCTTGCTTTGCATATGTATGTTTTAGTTATTTTCCTAAAGAAAGGTTGATTCTCATTGATTGGTAGCCATTAAATCATATTGATTGGCAACTAAATATAGCCTTTAAGTTTGGTGGCACTTTTTGCTAGCCAGGTGGATACACTATAGCTGCATGTTTATTTAAACAGTTATATAGCTTAAATTTCA
The DNA here is from genome assembly GCF_027887155.1 of Malaclemys terrapin pileata. Classification (NCBI taxonomy): domain Eukaryota; kingdom Metazoa; phylum Chordata; order Testudines; family Emydidae; genus Malaclemys; species Malaclemys terrapin. The sequence continues at coordinate 53,182,881 of NC_071510.1, read as the reverse complement.
GAGTAGCAGCCGTGTTAGTCTGTATCCGCAAAAAGAACAGGAGTACTTGTGGCACCTTAGAGACTAACAAATTTATTAGAGCATAAGCTTTCGTGGACTACAGCCCACTTCTTAGTCCACGAAAGCTTATGCCCTAATAAATTTGTTAGTCTCTAAGGTGCCACAAGTACTCCTGTTCTTTTTATAGCTTAAATTATATTTATTCAGATTATTAATTTTTATTTTTGCATTATGTGAGAAAATGGTGAATGAGACATTTCTTATTTACTAGGTGGCAATAATTTTTTTTATTTGTGATTTGTGTCAAACTGCATTTGAATGGAAATAGGAATTCAATTAAAATGCATACAAAAACCCATTAAAAATGTTGTTAGTTAAATAAAACTACCTTAAAGTGCTGGTTACATGAGAATTTTTTTTTTATCAAGACCTCTTTTGCATTTAAAACTAATTGATTTATTAAACAAAGGCAGTATTAGCCATAGTTAGTGAATTGAAGTGATTGTTTGTGGTCACTATGTCTTTCAAGATTTTAAAACTGGTAGATCTCATTCTCTCATACAGAGTTTTATTCATGGATTGGAAAAGGAAAACAAGCTTTCCTGCTTTTTCAACTCCCAATTGGTTTTTCAGTTTTGAATGAACTTATCATTGAACTGAACTAGTTGAATAAACTGAAATGAAGAAAACAATCTCTCTGTACTTGCAGAAGAGGCTACTGCTGTCAAAAGATGGTTTAGCATTTCAGCAAACTCTGGTTCTAGGTGCCTAGACAGTGACTTCTACAGTTCAGTGCTTTGACTTCCTTTAAAACTTCGGCAGAAAGCATATTGCTTGAATACTATTTTTAAAAGTATTTTTATTTAAATTATTTTAATAGATGATAGTAAGTTTAGGCCTTCTCATAGGTTGCCATAATTTAAAACTTAATTTTAAATAGGATTACTTAAAAAAAATAAAAAGTTAGTTGCGTCTCCCCTGCAATATTTTGATTTGGCCTATCTTTTGTTCAAGAGGCCTAATTTCTACTTTGATGCTGTGTCTAGCTATAGTTAAGGTATTACACTGACTGGGCAACAGTTCACTGTTGTATGTGCAGGTATTAACGCTTTGACTTACACCAAGGAGATGTAAAATATTGACTCTTGCCAGTGATATTTTGGAATGCCGCCCTGTGCTGAAAAGGTGTCAGAGTTCTGAATTGCTCAGATTCAGTGCCAAACTAGGGATGTTTAAAAAGTAAACATTTAAACTCTTAAAATTTTACTGGTTAAACATTTAACCATTAGGCTCCGCTGCCACCCTACATGCCTGGGATCCTGGCTGCTGCCCTGCATGCCCAGGGCTCTTCTGCCAGCCCCACGCTCGGGTACTGCGCTCGCTGACGGACCCATGCTGCGGACACCGCTGATGGCCCACGCCCGGGGTTCCAATTCTCACAGCATATTATATAAATACCTGCATAGTAATAGACTTGTCCCCTTAACAACGCTTTGGTAATGGTAAAATAACTATTGTCATAGAGAATAATGTATTCAATGAGGGCAAAGAAACAGTTGTTTTTTATAGTTACTAACACTTTATTCAAAACAACAAACAAAAAAAACCTCCCAAAAAACAAAAAAACCCAACAACCAACCAATACTTATTCAAGGAATTAATTTATACTGCCAAAAGTCCAATGAAAAATGATGGTGTCACTTGAATAGATATGTGGACAGAGTTGGCATTGGGCTTTCTGTCCACATATCTATTCAAGTGACAACGTTATCAGCCACGCCATCAGGGGTTCGTTCACCTGCACATCTACCAATGTGATATATGTTCCAGCAATGCCCCTCTGCCATGTACATTGGCCAAACCAGACAGTTTCTACACACAAGAATAAATGGACACAAATCAGACATCAGGAATCATAACATTCAAAAACCAGTAGGAGAACACTTCAACCTCTCTGGTCACTCAGTAACAGACTTAAAGGTGGCAATTTTGCAACAGAAAAGCTTCAAAACCAGACTCAATGAGAAACTGCTGAGCTTGAATTAATATGCAAACTAGATACCATTAATTTAGGCTTGAATAGAGACTGGGAATGGCTGAGTCATTACACAGATTGAATCTATTTCCCCATGTTAAGTATCCTCACACCTCTTGTCAACTGTCTGAAATGGGCCATCCTGATTATCACTACAAAAGTTTTTTTTCTCCTGCTGATAATTGCTCATCTTAATTAATTAGCCTCTTAGAACTGATATGGCTACTTCCACCTTTTCATGTTCTGTATGTGTATATATTGCCTTACTATACGTTCCATTCTATGCATATGAAGAAGTGGGATGTAGCCCATGAAAGCTTATGCTCAAATAAATTTGGTAGTCTTTAAGTACTCCTATTCCTTTACAGTTAGTTAAGTATATGGGCAGCTGCTGCATAAAAAGAAATTGAGACAGCTTTCTTATATTTGATGTAACTAATTTATTTACAGAGTTTACAACAAATAAATATTTGTAGAGTCTGATTCACAGCAACATAGTGTGAAAAACATTACATTACAAAAATGATTAGGGGTATGGATCAGCTTCCGTACGAGGAGAGATTAATTAGACTAGGACTTTTCAGCTTGGAAAAGAGACAGCTAAGGGGAGATATGATTGAGGTTTATAAAATCATGACTGGTGTAGAGAAAGTAGGTACGGAAGTGTTGTTTACTACTTGTCATAACACAAGAACTAGGGGTCACCAAATGAAATTAATAGGCAGCAGGTTTAAAACAAAGAAAAGGAAGTATTTCTTCACATAATACACAGTTAACCTGTGGAACTCCTTGCCAGAGGATGTTGTGAAGGCCAGGACCCTAACAGGGTTAAAAAAAGAACTAGATAAATTCATGGAGGATAGGTCCTCAATGGCTATTAGCCAGGATGGGCAGGAGTGGTGTTCCTAGCCTCTGTTTGCCAGAAGCTGGGAATGGGCGACAGAGGATGGATCACTTGATGATTACCTGTTCTGTTCATTCCCTCTGGAGCACCTGGCACTGGCCACTGTCAGAAGACAGGATACTGGGCTAAATGGACCTTTGGTCTGACCCTGTAGGGTCATTCTGATGTTCTTATGTACTATCCATGAATTTATGAGCCACTTCTATATATATAGTTCATAAAATGTGCTTGCTTGCTGGTTTCAAGGTAGCAAGAATACTTATAAATACCTACTTGTCTAAGTAAAATAATCAAAATAAATTCCATTTGTGCTTTGAAAAGGAACAGTAAACTATTTAGGGAACTACTGGTAAATTAGGTTTACCTACTGTGGATTACACAGGGAATTCCATTTTGTTAGATTTAATGTGTGATATTGTCATACAGAAACCTGTTTTCAAATGGAACAAAGCAGGAGATTAAGTATACTGGTAACAAATCTATTTGTGTAGTGTAGGGAAAAGAGAAGAGCCCAGTAACCTCCCTATTGTGAAACAATACATGATATGGATGGTACCATTCAAGGAATAAACAAGCCAGTGCTTTGTTGTTTTCTTACTGTGACATGGATCCCGCTAGAGACTGAAGGAAAATTTTAAAATGGACTTATGTATGGGGCAATGCAAACTGGAAAAAGACTAAAGAGTGCTTAATTGGCTAATCAATTATAAAAGGTTCTGGCCCTGTATTGTCTTTTATTTGAAGGTGGTATTATTTTTGTTAATAATAATAATAAAGAATAAACTTGAATATGCACAAAAATGTCTCATGAACTAGAAATACAGAGTCTAAGCTGTGTAGTCTGTGTTGTTATATATGCTAAGTAACACCTTGAAACTTTCTGACTTTTTGAGTAATATGTAGTGAATGATCACACTAGGAAAAATGAATGACCGCCTTTACTATCAATTAAGCTATATACAGATGTAAAGTATACCTTATCAAAATTTATTTCAAAGAGTGGAACAGTGAATTAAGGTTTAACTGCATAGTTCTAGCTTGAATAATAATAATTCACTATTTTACAGCACCAAACTTGTGCAAACTTCCTGAAGTGGATCTGGTGTTGATATAGTTTTGAGCCTGAGTATATAAAGAAGTTATTAATCAACATATTTCTTCTTTCCTTAAATGCCATAGGTCTGTCCGGTAAGATATTTGTAATTAGAAAAATATGTACAAGCAGCAATGTTTGATTTGTGGAAGAAATATTCCTTAGTCTAAGCAACGTGTATATAAAGAGAAACAAGGCATTTCTATGTGGAGATGATAGCATTGTCAATAATGTTTTTCGGTACATAGAACATTTTTTAAATTTTCGTGGGCAAAAATCTTATGATTCCCTCCCCACCCTCAGCACCTAAAAAGGAACCTAAAGCATGGTAGAACAATGATGATTTTGCTAAATAGGGCAGGGAGGGAGAGGCTCAGTAGAAACTCAAAACCATGTTATACAAGAGTTGAGGGCAGGATGGGGTTGAGGTTGTTTTCTCTACGATCAAATCATAGCTCTCACTCACTTCATCTACAGTTGTGAGTGCTTAGCACTTCTGCAAATCTGACTCCAGGTGTCTCAAGTTGGGCACCAAAAAATGAGGAACATACAATGGCCATCTGTGAAAATGTTGATTACATGACTTGCCCTGTATAAGAACTCTACGGCAGAAATAGAGAACAGATTGTTGTACAGTGGCATTCACAGGGCTGGCTCTAACTTTTTTGCCGCCCCAGGCAAAAAAGAAGAGCGTGCCCTGCCGTACCCCGCCCCCGCGAGCGCCGCCGAAATCCTCACCCCCCCAGCACCTCGCCGCCCGAAGGCCCGCCCCCTCCAAGCGCTGCACCGCCCGAAGCTCCCGCTCCCCCTCTGAGCACCGCACCGCGCCAGCCCCCGGCCCCAAGACCCCGCCCCCCGAGCACCACGCCACCTGAATCCCCGCCACCAATCACCATGCCGCCCGAAGCCCCCATTCCCCCCCAAGCACCACACCACCTGAAGCCCTGAGCACCACGCTGCCTGAAGCCCCACCCCCGAGCACCGCCCGAAGCCCCTGCTCCCCCTCCAAGCACCGGCCAAAGCCCCCGCCCCCTCCGAGCACCACCCCGCCCGAAGCCCCGCCTCCCCCGAGCGCCGCGCCGCCGAATCAAAAATAAATAAATAAATAAATAGAAAATCAAGCGCCGCCCTGCCCCAAGGTGCCGCCCCAAGCACGGGCTTGGTCGGCTGGTGCCTGGAGCCGGCCCTGGGCATTCAACTGCCTTAGCCATGTGATCATCCTTTCTCTTTCTGCAGTCCTCTGCCTCATTTGCTACACATCTTTCAACTTCTACAACAAATGAAGCAGGAGTCCTACAGGCAAGTCTCATTCACTACACAGCCCTGTTCATTCCCAGAGCACTGTCTGTCCCGTGCATTGAATGAGGTGGGAGTCCTTTAGAAAAAGTAATATGTATGTAAGCATATAATTAAAGACAGTATCCCAATGCAGTGCAAAAGAGTGCAAAATTAAGGTTGCACTGATGTATAATTTAGCCAAATGTAGCTAAATTTTACGGATACAGCAAAAGGCCTTCGCTTATCATAGGGCAGTAGTCCCCAAACTGTGGGGCACACTCCTTTAGGGGGGCACAGAGGGACGTCAGGGGGTGGTGCGGTGGAGCCTGGGTCAGCCCCTACGGGGGGCAGGGGGGGCGCGCTATCTAGTCCTGCTCTTCCCCCAGCTCTGCTCTGGCCACACTCCCAGCCCCACCCCCGGCTACAGCTGTGGCCCTGGCTCTACTCCTGGGCTCCAGCTCCTGACTCCGGCCCCCGGCTCCGCTCCCACCCCTTGGCTCCAGCTCTGGCCCCTGGCTATAGCCACCAGCTACGGCTCCACTCCTAGCCCTGGCCCTGGGCTCCTGGCCTAGGTGAGGTGTGGACACATTTCATTACTGCTAAAGGGGGGAGTGAGAGGAAACCTTTGGGCACCATTGCCCTAGGGTGACCCCCTTCATCTAAATTTCAGGTCCATACTCCAAAGCATGGAGGTACTAACGCTTCCCAACATATTTTTTCACATTTATAATGTATTTTCCCCCCAACCTCATTTTTGGAAATGTCTGTCCAGTTTTTGCTGAAACTTTATAAATTAAATTAAATTAAATTAAAAAACCAGCCTCAAGCAGACATCCAGTTTAAATATAGGCAGTGCTACACCTGCAGTGTTATTGCAGCCCAAAAGATAGTTGTTTTGAAAAAGTTATAAGGCATTGTAAATAGAGGCTTTCAATGGAAATATCATTTTAATTTATACTTTTTTATAAAAGCAGCTAATAAATAAGTGCACCTTGGCAAGAAAAATATAGATTTCTATTTCTAAATGTCAGAACTAGACAGTACAAAATGATATACAGTACAGTAAACCCCAGTTGAGAAATTCTCATTTCTCAGTTATGTTATGCCACAGCTAGGAACTGCTACGTGTAGGCAACAGACTGGAGATGGCTGGCCTTGCAAGTGAATATGTGAATTCTAGTTACTGCTAATCAATTTAGTTTTATCTAATTTATGAAGTACCTGTTAAAAGACAATAAATGAAGCCAGGATGTTTACAATCTGAAAGTCTCTGTTGTGCTAAATGAGAATCTCTTTTAACTCTCCGCATGCTTTTGAACCATGTAAGCAGCATCTGTTTGCATAAAAGATGTTTCAAGTTTCCCATGCAAGTATTTATCAGACTGTAACTGTTTTCAGCCTTTTATATTATTTGAAATCAGACCACCTCAGCCCTGCATTTAAAGAATTTAGAATTAGATATTTCCTTTTCAACTGCCACTTTCTATGATTTTAATAATATTGAGTACTTACATAAAGACTTTCTTTCAGAACACTGTTCAAGTGTTTACTGTTGTTCATGATGCACTTATATGGTACTTATATTACACTATTTGTGTTTTAATTTACAAATTTAAAACTACTGCAAAACTGACAAACTGAAAAGTTAAATGTTATTGTTACCGAAGTGTGATGAACAGTGCTCACTCCGATTTGTAAAATCGAAGTTCTTGAAATGGCATATTGACTTGCTATATTTCCCTTAAAAATCTCCAGATCTGAAAATTTGCTGATTAAAAATCACCTTTTCCCACTTCACTCTGTATTCAGTTATAGAACATTGAACTTCTATAAGTGCTTAAGAAGTTAGAAAAAATAACCCGTTGTGCATGTTTAGACAATTTTCAAATGGCTGTATCCATTACTTCAAAATCAGAGAGTTTAAAATATGTCAAAGGCACTTATTTTTTTCAAGTGCTCAATCTATGGCAAATTTGAAGTGTAAAACAATAAGAAACAAACAGTATCCAAAGAATAAGAAGAATGTACTATACTTCTTTCTCTACATTAACAATAGCATGGCAGCTGCTACACGGCCAGTATCGTAAGAGAGCATACCAAACAGTTTGTGATCTTAGACTTTTAACAGTCTTTGTACTATAGTGCAGCACATTAAATATAGATCTCTTTCATTTAGATTTGCTGTGTCTGAGTATTTGTTTTGGTCATTGGTCTGTCTCAGTAAAAATTTATACCATATAGTCAGCTCTGGAAACAAGACAGAAAACTTTGGTGATGATTATCTAGTGTTGCATTACTAAAATGAAAAGAATAAAAAGTTTTTCTGTTTTGGCAGGTGGCTTTCAATACCTTAATATGGCTCACATAACTTTAAACCATAACCATGGATATATTGGTTTGCATAGACTCTTGAACATAAAATATTTATGGATTTAAACTGTGTTGATATTTCCTATGCAGGAGAAGAAATTTTTGCAGTTCTGTTTTCAGCAACCCACTGTTATCAGGAGTGTACATTTGTGTATTACAGTAAGTAACGGCATATAGAATATCTTCCCCAGTTTTGTTGTAATCTTTGAAATACTCTTCCCAATGTCTCAAAAGACAGTGATATATTTTTACCATTTCATATTGGTGTCCATATTTTAATCTTTCTCCCCTCATATTCTGCTCTTCTGCATTAAGAACCACAACACCACTTTCAGACGGTGACAAGCGTCAAGTCAAATTGAGATATAGCAACTTGTTAAGGATTATTTTGGCTGTAGTTGCCAAACCTGATCTGTGATGCAGGGAAGCAAAAATATAAATTCCCTTTCCCTCAACAACTTTATCTTAAAATCATATGTACTATCTATGCTCCTGTATTACTTCTATAAATCCTGTAGACGGAGGTGTAGAAAGGTAAAAAGAAAGAATAGAAACTAATAGCTTGTTGTAATATATAACAAATATTTTTCTTTTGAATGTTTGTGGATTAGATAAATTTCCACAAAAAAAAATTGCTTGTACAATGGTCTGGTTATTGTAGGTTTACGAGCATCTGTTCCCATTTGATTTACAAGCATCTGTTCCCATCTTCATTGAGTTTGTGATCTTTCTAGTTGCCTTTAACTGATGAGTCAATTTATTGTTGTTAAACATTGATTATGACCATAAGGCAGAAATGTTCTTGTCAACTTAATATCCTTGTAGATGTCTTTCCAGAGGAGGAATATATGGCCATGAAGTTTAAACTACCCTCTCATTCCTTGGTTCTTCTGAAATAGGGATGTGGCACACTTGCAGGGTAGTGTGGGGATGCTTGTACTACATCTTATCTTGCTGTATCTGATCTGTGGATACACAGAGCTCTTCAGTTTGTAAAATAAATCTTGAAAGTAATTAAACTTTTCCTTTTTAATAGACCACAAGTAATTGTAGTCTGTGCCACATGTTGGAAATAAAAGTAAAGCTTTACTTCCCTCACATTCATTTTGTTCCCTTTCCCCCAGCCTTCCTTTTCAATTGCTGGTTGTAAGAATGGAGAGTATTTCATGCCCATCTTCTTATCTAATCTGAGTATTGTCTGTAATTGATCAATATTTAATGGTTTCTATTTTGGATGCTCAGTTTATCATGGGAGCTATTGTATTTGACATGGAATTTACAGGGTATAGTGTGAATACCTTTTAAATTTCCTTCAATCTAATAACTTGTAATCTCTTTGATGGAATACACACATTTGATTATACCATATTGAAAAGCTGCATCGTACTATTTACTTATTTTCTATTTGTGTAATACAACCATTATGGGGGTGATACTGACAAGAGTTTGAAAGATATCAATGCTGCTGTTGTAATCACTTTCTATGGGCATATTACTTAATAGGAAATTGGATGTTTTAATTTCTAAACTAATATCCATCACTGATACACAGTCCATATTAATTTAATGGCATAGTATTTTTCTGTATTACTCTGTGCTTTGGTAGAATTAATTTCTTAACTCCACAATTTGAATTGTATTGCTTTGCTCAATGCAATCAGTATGATTTACGTTTTTCTCTAAGCAGTAAAGAAGAGAGCTGGCAATATGGCTGTTGGTATATCTAAGCGAATATACCAAAAAGAACCACATCTTGTAGATTTAGGTTATTTTACGTAAGTTCCAGTAATGACTGGTTTTGAGAATAGTTTCAAGAAGAATAGATTTTCTCCTGATATATTGGTAATTTCTTCCTCACAAATAGAACATGCCAGTTGCATGTGAAAAATTATATGGAAAATAAAACACCTTCCTGTCTGCTCCAAAATTGTAGAACTTCTTTGGATTTAACTGGTAGGTAAGGGAGGGACTAACTGTCTGTTCCACAGATTGTTTTATGTTGTTGAAATAGCAGATTGTGAAAAAAATCTCTTCCCTATTAAGATATTCTGTTTGCATAATACATTGTTCTCATAGTTGAATCTGTCTCTCTCACTTTCAGCATATCAAACATCTGTCCTCTTGTGCCCAAAATGACATTTTAGCTACAGGTATGTTACAATTAATGTAGCAGCAACATATTAAAGAAAAGTGGAAAGAAAGCACTTGGAAAAACCCAATAACATTAAAAAGTAAAACAGAATAAATCTTTAAACTGAATCTTGCATTCGCAATTGAGCCCATGCAGTTTTAGTGTGGGTTGAATGGAGGTGGGGGGAAAACTGGACAAGATAGTAAACACCATATTCTTAATCTCACGGTGCTACTTATAATTTCTTAATGTAGCTGTCAAGAAAACAGAGATCTTAAGAATTTTCAGTAATGTCTTATCTGAATTACTGTCCCAGAAATGATTTCATTCAACTTTTAGTAGTATTAGAATATTGCACATTCCATACTTATTTGGCAAATAAGATGCAACCTCTTCTGGTTTTCCACTAAACTTTTTATTTTATGGCTACTGTCACAGTTTCAGGGTTAATTGGACCTTTGACTCCCTCCCCATACTAGATCCCCATCTCTTTGAAGGCACCTATTTAAGGTTTCTGGTTTCCTAGGCATCACCTCTCTTGGACATCTTTCTCTATCCAGACCAGGGGTTTAGGCTTGCAGTCCCTATACATCTAATTTTGATTTCCTCAGCTGGTCTAAGTGGGATCTCACACCTGTGGTTAACCTTTTTCCAGGGGCTGAGAGAATGTACACCTGTTAATCAGTCTTCAGAAAGCAAAATACATTTATTCTTAAGGCAACAGCATCACAGAGAAAACCTATAAAAAACAATAGTAGTTCCTACATGCATGTTAACAGTTTACCAGAGGTGACTCCCAATTCCCACATAGGCCTCCAATAGGTGTCAGTTTTTCAAACTCATCAACTGGATTTTCTCTGTGGTTATCAATTCATGTCAAGTTCACTTTAAGAGCCTGGACCCTCTTGGGATAGTTCAGCCACTTTGTTTACAGCTTGGGCCTTTATTAATTGACCTCCTATTACAGGTAATCACAAATCAATCACCTTCTCCTCTTGGGGAAGCTTCAGAAGGCTGGTTTCCCTCCCTCCCTCCCCCCTTTAACTTGTGTTGAGGAATTTGCTTAATCACCCCCCTAGTGAGTACAGACTCTGTAGGAAACCCATCACCTGTGAGCTAGGAACATATAAATACACACCACCTATACTGATACAAAGGGCTAAGAACATTGTATGGCTCATACTGTCTGGCCCATGTCAGTGTAATGGCTTTTTGGGGTTTTCCTGTTTTAAACATAAAATACAGTATGCTTCCTAAAGATGTTGCGTGTGGTTGCAATCTCCTGCTTGCTTGTTTTGTTCCACTTCAAACACTCTGGATCGTGGGCTATCTACTTTGTTACTGACATATGGGGCTCTGATCCTTCACTGCAGTTCCTCTGTGCTACCATAATATAAATAACATACTCTGTCTTGGGTTTCCAAATAATCTGATTTTATTTCTGGCGGTATATTATTTCTTTAGAGGGATTTTAGTAACTTTGTAACTAATTCTTTGCATTTTAATCTTAATCCTGGCCCATGATTTTGACTAGGGACCATATTTTGGTGCCGAAAAAAAGAAAATTAATGGAGATATCCTATTTCCTAGAACTGGAAGGGACCTTGAAAGGTCATTGGGTCCAGCCCCCTGCCTTCACTAGCTGGACCAAGTACTGATTTTGCCCTAGATCCCTAAGTGGCCCCCTCAAGGATTGAACTTACAACCCTGGGTTTAGTAGGCTAATGCTCAAACCACTGAGCTATCCCTCCCCCATAAAGATGCAGATAGGTGCTTAATGCTCCTTAATTTCAATGGGATTTGGGAGCCTAACTTGCTTAGATGCCTTTATATATCCCCCAAGGCACCTGTCTACCTCTTTAGATGTCTGTGGACTTCAGTAATCAATCTAGGCCCAAGGTGCTTGAAAGAGTTCCTCTTTATTCAGTGATTCAGTTCCCCAAGGGCTCTATGTAACAGAACATGGACTTCTGCTGCGACTCTCACACAGACTTCCTGTCTGGGAAGCTGAACCATTTAAAGGTACAGTTTCCAATACCACATTGTCCAAATACCTTTGTAAATCGGATTTTGGGTTTAGATCTTCTAGATCTGTGTCAGAGACTTTACTGTCATAGTATTTAACTTTGTATTTCTTGTCAGCCTCTTCCTCTTGAAGAATCTCTTATTCCTTGCCCTGGAGTGAAGCAATAATTTCTTTCAGTAGAATTCTCTGGATTTCTTTTGTGTCAAGCTGTGATTTTAGAAATCCAAGATGGTGCTAATACACTCATCTGATTCAGAGGTTCTTCTGTGACCGCTGCCAGACTTTCCCCTCTTCTGGTAAGGTGAATGCCATCAAATTAACTTTTGAAAGATGTTATCGGATGTTGCAATTGTGGATGGATCACAGATCAGTAGTGTTCTAAAACAGGTTTTCCTGTGACAGGAGTAACTTTGGACTGTCTTTCCAGCATCGTGCCAAACGCTTCACTTCACACCTTTAAATCTTTTAAGCTTCTCCCATTATAAATAACTTAATGGACTTGATTCTAGCATATCTGTTTTTTAATATTTATTAAAAAGGTAATATAAATACTAAATTTCAGGGGAGCCTGTAGCATTTGAAACTTCCTATGGTCTATGGAAACAAATGCCTTCCTGATAGGTCTGAATATTATTTAGATGATTGAGGGTGCACCCTGATTATGAATAATTGTCCTGAAATGAGACTGTCTCTGCTAGTTAATTTGCAAGGATACTGTACAGATACTGATACATAACTACAATTAGTTATGCAATTCCTTGCACTGAAGTTGTCTGTGTCTGATTTGCACAATCAATATCGATTTCTTAGTATCTGTGCAGTATGCAAATTCTTCTGAACTGGCTTGACAGCCATGATTAGCCAATCAGAATGCCAATATTTACATGATCACTGTATTGGTCTTTCACAATAACGTCATAGTGACTATATGTAAATCTCTATTCTGACTGCTATAAACCATCTCTTCTGGTTCACGTACTCAAAACTTTGAAGTCGTTTGCCAGCAACAAAGGTTCTGCCTCAGCTTCTCGTTCCTTTCAGCTGAAGCAGAATAGCTATATAGTTTTCATGAAAGTAAAGGGTGTTGGACAGGATAGAAATAACTCAAAAAAGCAAAACTGAAAAGATTGATTTTTTTTAATTAAAAGATTTTGAGTTCCTTCTTTCTCTGTGTCAACAAATCTGCAAGGCTTTTGTCTCTAGAATAAATACAATACATTTTTACATTGTTTTGCCCAGTGAGAATCTTTGTCTCCCAGTTCAGTTTTTAAACACAATGTTATTCTGGAGAGAATAACCTGGTAAATTGGTAGGACAGGGAAATGAATGAGAAAAACAGATAAAGGAAGAGGAGAATAAGAGGATGAGTGAGGTAAGGAAGGGTCATACAGGTTTCAAAGAATTCCTTCGGCAGTTTGACTAATCATTTGTATGTTATGTTTTTTTATTGTGGGGTTTTTTCACTTTCATAAAATATTTAAAAGGTTGACTAATACAACAAGCTGAAATTGATTCATATTTACTTAGTAATAACTACACAATACTGCTAAAATTTCAGTCTCAGCCTGGGTATACTTATAAATTAGCCTGTGTAACAGCTTGGCCCTCCTCAAGAGCAAGAAGCAGTTGAGGGGGATAAGAGCATGTGGACTAAGAGGCTGTGGAGCAGGACTGAAGCTGCAATGACTCTATTTGTATGTGTACATGGAATTGTGGAGGTTGTAGCTGATCAAAATATAAAAGCTTTGCATGAGTAAGAATTAACTTTTATAGCACTTCTGCATTCTGGTTGACTAAGAAGACAATTCAATTTCAAAATAACTGGAACTAATATACAGTAAATACTATAAAAGTTCTCATGTTTTATCTATTCAAGTGACAAAATTTACTACAGCATGTCATTAGTGGTAGAGAGAGCATACTAATTCCCTATATTGTAATCCCTTTCATAAAATATTAGCTTTTAGGAGGATAGTCTTTATACACTCATGCTAAAAACATGAAAGGGGACTTGGATATCTTTTTTTAATGAGCTAATTGTAGTGATATGTACTGAATTGCCTCGACAGTGAAGGTAAGTAGATAGTTCCGTATAGAATTGTATGTTTTAATTTTTAATCTGTACATTTTAATGGTCCAGCCAACTGCCATGAATCGCATTGACACACAAAACAAGTCAGGTAGCCTTTTTAGTAGGTTGTAAGCTATTTGGGCAGAGAACATTGTCTGCCATTCAGTTTGTATAGCACCTAGCACAACATGGTCCTAAGGTCTCTGGGCACTGTCACAAAAGAAATAATAAGAAATATTATGTTGGCATAGGTTTGCAAAGTGTTAGTGCTCTATAATCCAAAAGGTGGTGGCATTAATATTACAAAACTTAGCATGTTAGTTCCTTTTATCTGAAGTTCTCAAATAACTTTAAAAAAATTAATTAAATCTGACAACATTTCAGTGAAGTAAGTAAGCCAAGATGAGGAAAATAAGGTGCAGAGTAAGGAATGTTGCACAGCAATTTACTGGCATAGCTGGGAATAAAATGCAAGATTCTGGGCTTTCTGACTTTTGCTAAAAGCACTAACAATAACACTCCCTTAAGTTCATAAACTTTCACAATATACTAAAACTGTCAGTTGCCAAACACTTCCCCTAGTAAGCTGGTTCAGAGCACTGTTAGGATTCTGTGGTAGCTGTGAAGTTATCTTAGAAATTTGAGAGACAGCTGATCATGATTTCAGGGGACCAAAAAAGCCACACACAAAAAACTAAATTCACTTATCTGTTGAACACCACTTGTTACCTTTTCTTTGTAACTTATACATTTAGTACATAATCTTGCAACAGATTTTTTTTAAAAAGTGTCAGTAATTTGTCACTTGCAAAACTATGTGTAGTTTGTGTACAAATTATAATGTATACATGTACCCTGATATATTCGTAAGTTAATTTCTGTAGTATGGCACTTCTTAACTTGGGACCTTTGTCCTAGTGTAAGGATTTTGTTTAAAAATGTTTAGAGTAAGTCATGGTGGTTTTAGCAGAATCATGTCAACAGTTTGTTATCAAGTTTCTATATAATTCCCTTTTCTGAGCTGGAAGAAGAAGGTATAGAAATCTTGAATTTCTGTGCCATGGTTGCCACATACACAGGATGGGCAGCTTTTCTTGGCAGACAGGTTAGCAATCAATAAGAATCTCTAGTTTGGACTCCCTTCAGCCATCTGGTCTTTGCTCCTTTTCCTGCTCTTTCTTCCTGGTCACACTTCACTGATGTGGGAGAACAGAGCAGCAGAGACAGCTGCTATTCTAGGCTTTACTGTGCAGCTATCAAAAACTGTTCCTCCAGTTTTTACTTTTTTAAGTAAAATGAGCAGCACTGAAACCCACCCTCCATCCCCCAATAAGGAAAGCTGGCTGCAGATGCTCTGGCTGTGGGTGTCTGAACTTTTCATGCTTCTTTCACAAATTCTTTCTATTCTTGCTCTGGCCCCGCATCTGTCAGAGTGGTAGCTTCTGGTGGCAGATCAAAGGTTCAGGCTGCTTTTCCACTGCTGCCACCAGCACAACCTGAATGATAGCTGTACATCCCAAGCCACAGCCTATTCCAAGAGGGAGCCATCAGACCCTGCTCTCTGGTAGAAAATGAATCTATGGTTCTAGATAGTGGATGGATTACAATAACATCAGATCTACAAAAGTTTCAGGGCAGGTGAAAGGAATATTTTATCTTTGGGTAATGTTATGGTTCACCCCGATGTTTTATAAGACTCACCCTCTTAGTGAAAGCACCATGAAAAGTTGCTATACTGTCAGTCTTTTCCTCTGTCCTGTGCATTTTTCTCAGACTGCATTGGGATGAAACATTGACCGCCTCTTCCACCAGTGAGTTCTGATGAAAGGATAAATAGGTGTTAAATGCAACTAAGAGGCTACTTCATCAGATTACGGTCCCTCTTCCCAGACTGATATCATTCCTTTTACAAAACTGAGGAAAAATGGGCTCCTTTCTTTAAACTCTTCACATCTTCATAGCATGGAGCTATTGACCTCACCCACACCTGAAGTGGGGGGGTGGGGAGGGAGAATGATGTAATGATGTCGTCCAGGCTTGCCAGAGGCATGTTAGCATTGCTCTTTATGGGTGAGAGGTGGGGGAGAAGAAGGTCAGAAGCTGTTGCAGAAAGGGTGGGTGGGAGTCAGTGGGAGAGATGCTGACTCATCTCCTGGGAATGTAAGTGCAGAAGGCTTTAAAAGGGGGCACGTTTGGGCTTTAGAAGCCCTATCTCCATGGAGCAGGCAAAGCAGCACCCATCCTCCCTTTCCTCAAGGTGGCGAATATCAGAGTATCAATGCCATGGGCATTGTGCTTGTTGCTCCTTTTTAGGGGCCTGGGAATTAATTTTTCCCTCACCATTAGATTGGCTTAGGTAGAGTGGGTTTTTTTTTCCCCTCTAACAATGGGTTTCAGGAAGGGCTAATTATGGTGAGGAGGAAAGGGGTTAGGTTATATGTCGCAACTCATTTTGTAAGTGTGCGGTGGATGTCCAGTGCAGGTACTCCATAGGGAAGGTATACAGTGGCCAGATAAATAGCTTGGTAAAGGACTTAAAAAGGAGGTGCTGGTTAAAGGAGTGGAATGAGGGGGCTGGGACTCCTATGATTGGTACGACGGAGCCAACCCTACCCTTTCTTATAGCCCACCTTAACCCTCTTACGGGTGATATGGAGGGTAGCTGGTAAGGTCTCAGCCATGGGTTGGATGGGGGACCTGGATGGAAAATGAAGGGGGCTGATGGAAGTCCCGGGTAGTTATTTGAATTAACACAGAGTTGCCTGCACTGTAAACTTTTATCTGTCAAGTAGTCTCACACATCAAGTTGTGGCCTGATTAAATCCATATGAAGTGTCTCCTGTCCTTTTGGTATAGCCAGACAACCAGAGGTTGCATCAAGCCAGGAATTCCAAAGGGCATAGTCAAAGCTGTCTCCAGGTCCTAAAGGCTAAGCATATTTGGCATAGGGCTTGGAGCTGATCTAAATATTTTAGAGGCATTGCCCCTATGACATATGTGAGGCCTGGGAAGTGTGAGGTTGCCAAAAGATTGTTACATTGAAATGTTGGACAGACGTGGACTTCTGCGACAATAAGTGTTAAATGTATTTTCAGTGTCCTGGCTTGCTGAGTTGGCTTCCTGGGGGATCTGAGAAGGGGAATGGTTGGGAAGAGGATTAAAGCAAATTCCCCAATGCTAGTTATGTAAAAACTCAACCTTTTGAAGGCCCAAACTGTATAAAGAAAACTGTGGAACTGACCTGAACTTGTAACTGAGAATGTCTCTTTGCTGTAATTAGACCCCTGTGGCTGTCCTGAGCCAGGGCTGGCTCCAGTTTTTTGCTGCCCCAAGCATGGCGAAGGGGGGGGGGGGAGGGAGGAAAAAAAAGCCGCGATCGGCAGCACTTCGGCGGCTGCTCTACCGCGCCGCTTTATTCTTCAGCAGCAATTCGGAGGCCGGTCCTTCCCTCAGAGAGGGACCGAGGGATCCCCTGCCGAATTGCCGCCGAAGACCCAGATGTGCCGCCCCAAGCACCTGCTTCCTGCGCTGGTGCCTGGAGCCGGCCCTGTCCTGAGCCAGCTCACTCAGGCTAAGGGGCTCGGGCTAAGCGGCTGTTTAATTATGCTCTAGACATTCAGGCTCGGGCTCAAGCTCTGGGGCTCTCCCAACTCACAGAGTCCTAGAGCCCAGGCTCCTGGCTCAGCCTGAACATCTACACCACAATTAAACAGCCCCGCGAGCCTGAGTCAGTTGGCACGGGACAGCTGGGGTTTTTTAATTGCAGTATAGACATATGCCAGAGAGCAAGCCCAGCTGTGGGGTTTGAAAGAGTGACATCCAAGAGAGCCCTGTGTTGGAGTTGAGGGTGATCAGTGGTAAGATTTTAGCATGCATGTAGGGACTTTTATTGTTGTTGTTGTTTTTTTAAATGTTTTCTCTGTGATGCTTTTGCCCTAAGAGTAAATGTATTTTGCATTGTGAAGGCTGGTTGGTAATTGGTATATGCTGTTGTGACCCCTGAAGAAAGAATGACTCAGAGGTGCTGGCCCCCTGTTAGACCTGCTGGGGAAATCATAGTGAGTTGGAGAGGGACAGCAAGCCATCATGTGGGTCTCCACCTGAGAGAGGAGATGGCCAGGAAGACTGAAATCTTATGTGGGCGCCCTCAGGGAAGGGGGGGTTTGGTCAAAGGTGCAGCTAACACTGAAACTGACAGCATCCTCCTCTTACTGTTTTTGTATTACTCCTGAAAACTTCCATGATCATTTTGTGATTCCTAATTAGTTTGAGACCTATTGGTGAGAATTAGTGTTATAGAAGGTGTATCCAAAGTAGCTATTTCAACTTTTTGTTATGAAACATACTGCAGTATTTCAAATTAAGTTTATTATACATTATCTGGCATATGGCTTGTCAAAAATTTTCATTAATTGTCACAGCTGAGACTTCCAATAATTGATACATTTTAGGATTTTTGTTTGCATTGCAGAAAAAAAATTGCTTAATAATACTTTTGTACTTTTAAAAAATTAAATGGCTATATGCTGTTTCTGTGCCACAATTCACATTTCATTTGTTCGCTGTACAGCAAATGAGCTGATGTATGTATTGCTGTGCTAGCAGTTGAAGCATAGGTGACTTGCCTATGGACTTCATTCAAGTGAGAAAATGCTAGACAGGTTTCAGTAAGAATAAAGCTTAGTCAGTGGAATATGAGTGGTATGCATGTTTTTTGTTTTAAATAGATGATAAAAAGTACCCTCTTTTTTCAAAGAGTGGAAAACCTTATCGCTCTTCAGTAACTGTCACTCTAAAGGTAGAAATGTCATTATGAAGGAACAGCTCCTCAGTTCTCCAGGAATTTGGATTTAATATTTTACAAAATACTAGTTCATAATCTGTATTAGCCATAAACAGATTTTACTGATCAGAAATACTGTCAATGACTTTCTCTCATAAGATATGAGCTAGAAAGAAAGTTCAGTATGATTCACCTTTTTCCTTAATCAGTGCCTTCTGCTTGAAAAAGCTATCCAACCAAAAGTGAATTCATGGGTAAATCAATAATGAGACATAGCTGAGCTAAGCGAGAATACATTAAACTTTGTCATCCCGGTGAATTGTCTATGCTGGTGAAACCATACCTGAGCTGCATCAATGAAAAAGCAAGAAGCTTGGTTTTGTGACTTTTGAGAGTATAATTTAAATGATAACGTTGAGCATTTTTGGACATCCTAACTTTTGAGCATTGGCCTGCTAAACCCAGGGTTGGGAGTTCAATCCTTGAGGGGGCCACTTAGGGAGCTGGGGCAAAATCAGTACTTGGTCCTGCTAGTGAAGGCAGGAGGCTGGACTCGATGACCTTTCAAGGTCCCTTCCAGTTCTAGGAGATAGGATATCTCCATTCAATTATTTATAACTGACTAATATGTATACAGTAATGTGTTAATATTAGAATTATTTAAAATCATGTGCAGTACTTTTATTCTTAAACATAGAATAGCTGGATTTATATATTAACTATAATAACCAGCCCCATTCTGCATAAAGATACAAGATTAAAGAAAGTCTATGCAATATAAACAGAATTTTCTTAATCTTTTAACTAGATCTTAAATACAACAAACCGTGATTATTTACTTTTAAAGGAAGCATGAGGAACACCAGGAAAAGGCCCCCAGTGTAAGGCTATAGCTGACAAGACCAACAAAATACAGACCTTTGGTTAAAGAAGTTTCAGATACTAAATTCTAGTTTTAGGCACTCGATTTATCAGTGCAAACAATCAGGGCCGGCTCCAGCATTTCTGCCGCCCCAACCAAAAAAAAAAAAAAAAAGGCGCGATCGCGATTGGCGGCAGCAATTGGGAAAAAAAAGCCGCAATCGGCGGCAGCAGTTCAGCAGCCGTCCTTTGCTCCTAGAGGAAGTGAGGGATCTGCTGCCCCCAAATTGCCGCAGGTGCCGCCCCTCTCCCTTGGCCGCCCCAAGCACCTGCTTGTTAAGCTGGTGCCTGGAACCGGCCCTGCAAACAATTTCCTAGCTAGGTGAGAATCAACTTGTAGTTTTTTATTTTAAGTATTCAAAAGAAGTGGACTATTACATGGTACACTAACATTGTCCACAAGATTTTCTGTTTTAAAGAACCCAGTCAAAGTTGTTAATCCTAAAATTAGACCTGCCTGACTTGCTTTTAATTCTTATTTGCAGATTTACTTGTGCAGGTTCTTGGATGTTTTTTTCCCAAAATTAAAAAAGATATTTTAAAAATATGTATGTAAGCAATGGAATAATATACTCGTTACATTAATTTATTTAATTTCAAATGTTAGTGGGAAATTTTTAAAAGTAATGAAAAATACTTTGAACCAGCATCCTTTTTGCCATCTTAACCAAAGTCCGTGTTCCCTTTGTTGCAACTTGGTATTTGTAACAAATATGGTGCTTTCAAATAAAATGTTCAAAAGTTTTTAAGTGATTTAGGAGCCTAAGTCCCCTGGCAAATCAGTGAGATTTAGAATCTTTTAAAAATGTTACCCTTTCTGTTCAAAGTCTTGTGCTAGTCCTCAATAATTTGTAAAATGAAGAAACTGTAACGGAATTGAACTGAATTTTTCAAGGACATACATAGCTATTCAGTGGCAGAGCTGGGATTAGAATGAAAAGTTTTCTGCCTCACAACTCTATTCCTCCACACCATGCTGCCTCTCATGAAGTTATAGGCTGACGTAGATTAGTAATGTGAAAGTGGTGATTGATAATTTGCTGTGATTAAATTGGAAGAATGTATGACTCTGGAACAATGCATCTGTGAAAATAGAAATGTTAAGAAGTTGTTCTCTGACTCACTTGTCCCAAGTGCACATTGATGGGTAGTTTCTCTTCTTGTCCATCAGTCATTCAACAACCAATAAGGATGAAACATTTTTTTATGCATGGCTCAGCAGAGTTGATTCCTCCCTCATCAGACAAATTGATTCTTGTTTTTTTTAAGCAGACTGTCTGATGGAGGCAGCCTTGTCCTGAAACTGCTTCCAGTTGCTTCTCACTTTTATTTTAAATTACATATTCATTTCATTCTGTGATAAAAATTAAAATTGATTAAAGGATGATGCATGAGGAAAAGGAAGAAAAATCATATTTGAAGATTTTTGCTGTATGCTTCATGTTGTGCTCCCAACGCTATTGCTGGATGATCTGCTTAGAACACAGCCAGAACTGCACTTAGTTTCCCCCTTTTGCGATGGAAGTCAACTCTCAGTGACTTCAGTGGTGAAGGATTGAGGTCTTAGAGTGTAGTACCCTAAAATAATGTGCTTCCAAGAAGGAATAGTTGGGAGTATACTCCCTTAAAATGGTGTATTCAAGGAGCTCTTAAATTATAGCTTTTTATTGTTTTTTAGCAGGCAGTCAAAACAGATAACATTGCACTGAAACCAAGATTCTACTTGTCTAGTTTCTATCTATAATCCGTTACTGAGAAGAGAAATTCTGGAAGTGCCTAGACTCCTTCCTTGAGTTTAGTGGTAAAAACAGAAAACAAGACTTTAATTGCTAGTCATAGAGCCCCAGAGCCAGTCACTACAGAAAGAATTCATCCTTCTATTTCAATGGGCAATGAAGAATGTAGCTTCAATACGTGCTTATCTTGTCACGTTACTAAAGAAAGTGAGAGGGAACATGTAGCTACAACCACTGAAGTCCATCATTGTAATTTATCTCATTGTCCCTTTCCAAATTTATCATTATCCCCCTTATCATCATACATAGTGCTCTGTGAGGTCTCATTTGCCCTTTGTACAGTTGCAAACTGATCTCTTCTGATTTGTACTTTCTGAATTTATACTAGTTTTCTATTTGCTTTCTTAATGCTACCAGGCCTTGAGCTAATGGTTTTTATTTCTAGCTGCTGTCATCCTTGGATCCCTTTTTTTTCCTGATTAGCATCTAGTGGATTGTATCCATTTAAAACACAATTCTTTTTTTCATGTTTTGATCTATTCTTCATTACTCTATTCTATTACTCCATTTAACATATTCATAAATAATCTGTAAAAAGGGGTAAACAGTGTGGTGGCAAAATTTGCAGATGATCCAAAACTGCTCAAGATAGTTAAGTCCCAGGCAGATTGCAAAGAGCTATAAAAGGATCTCTCAAAACTGGGTGACTGGGCAATAAAATGGCAGATGAAATTCAGTGTTGATAAATGCAAAGTAATACACATTGGAAAACATAATCCCAACAATACATATAAAATGGAGTCTAAATTAGCTGTTCCCATTCAAGAAAGATCTTGGAGTTATTGTGGATAGTTCTCTAAAAACATCCACTTAATGTGCAGCAGCAGTCAAAAAAATGAACAGAATGTTGGGAATCATTAAGAAAGGGATAGATAATAGGACAGAAAATATCATATTGCCTCTATATAAATCCATGGTACGTACACATCTTGAATATTGCGTGCAGATGTGGTCACCCCATCTAAAAAAATGTATTGGACTTGGAAAAGGTTCAGAAAAGGGAAACAAAAATTATTAGGGGTAAGGAACGGCTTCCGTATGAGGAAAGATTAATAAGACTGGGACTTTTCAGCTTGGAAAGGAAATGACTAAGGGGGGATATGATATTATGTCTATAAAATTATGACTGGTGTGGAGAAAACAAATAAGGAAGTGTTATTTACTCCTCGTTACACAAGAACTCGGGGCCACCAAATGAAATTAATAGGTAGCAGGTTTAAAACAAACAAAAGGAAGTATTTTTTTCACTCAACGCACAGTGAACCTGTGGAACTCCTTGCCAGAGGATGTTGTGAAGGCCAAGACTATAACAGGGTTAAAAAAATAACTAGATAAATTCATGGAAGATAGGTCCATTAATGGTATTAACCAGGATGGCCGGGATGGTGTCCCTAGCCTCTGTTTGCCAGAAGCTGGGAATGGGCAACAGGGGATGGATCACTTGATGATTACCTGTTCTGTTCATTCCCTCTGGAGCACCTGGCACTGGCCACTGTTGGAAGACAGGATACTGGGCTAGATGGACCTTTGGTCTGACCCAGTATGGCTATTCTTATGTTCTTATTACTTTACATTTTTACATATTAAATTTCATTAGTAATTTGTTAGCCAATTCCTGTCGCTGTCTCAAGATCTCTTTGGATAGAAACTCCCTTTACTTTTGTTGTCTGTTTCATGCATATCTGTCTGCCTTGCTACATGCCATGTGTACATTGGATTGAGGCAAGTTAGATCCAATCTGTTGATCCCTGTATGGCTATAAAATCTGTATCCCTCATGATACAAACAGTATCTATTTATTTGCAGTTGCAATACTTTCTAAGAATCTTACTAAGCCAATTTTTTTTTCTAATTTAGAATATCCTTGGCAATGTACATGCTAACCACATAGCTCATGTTGTAAAACAAAAACAAAAAAAATAGATCATTTGAAGTCTTTGGATACAATAGAACTTTTAAAATATAGTTTATCAAAATTGGTACAAAATTTAAGCCAGGTTAAGGATATAATTCAGAGTCCCTAAAATTTTGAGTTTTTGTAATTTACGGTGGTATATATATTTTTTACAATAGGAACATAATAATTAAATTGAAAGTGTTTGGCTTTTACAGTATGTCTTCAGAAAAGCAAATCTTCATATCTTGTAGTATATATCAATGGGTGGCGAATGTTTCTCATATACAGTTAGTTATAAATAGCATAACTGAGGAGTAAACGAAGGACCTGAAAAGCTGCTCATAAATACAGATTTCTTCCTCCCTAAATCCAGCATTTATTAAACAAGACTTTATTTGCCACCCATCACTATTCTTCAAATGCAGTAAAACCATTCTAGCTATTAGAGCAAGCCAAATGCATTTGGAGTTTGTTAGCAAAGAGATATTGATTGTCATTAAAACAGAATTGCAGTAGAGACCTTTATGCTTGTATCTGCATCTGAGTAAGTGAATTATGATTTTGTATAGTGGCTATTAATTATACAGGACAGAGGGAATGAATGTAAAGGATAATTCAAACACAAAGTCTGTTTTAAATCTGTGTCCTTAAGCATTATTCATTGTCTCTGACAGGCCTTAATTAATTTACCCAGGTGTTTAGACTGCCACGATAAAGGTTTAAATGGGCACATCTAGAATCCCTGTTAGTGTTTGCATTTCTTCTGTTAATTGAATTTATTGTCAAGTAATTTATCTTAGAATCTGTATTATACATTTGTTCATAATGGCAGAAAAACAACAAATATGGTTTCAGATGAAGAAAATCTGACAAAAGTTAGGGAGCTCTCTTTAACGAAATATCCCTCCCAAGCTATAAATGATGCTGATAGGCTGTTACAATATAACTCTCAGTGGCATTTTGTAATATGTTTCCATGTTGGAAGACATACAGTGCAGTGTATCATTTTTATTAAGATGTCTGCAAGTATGTTGTGCCTTGTTAACCATATCATTTATGGGAAATCCACATTTGCTAGTTCATGCTGTCTACTGACAGTGCAATTTAGAAAAGAAATAAGCTGAATAAATTTTCAATAACATAATCATGCAATTAAGAAAAAAAAACATTACAAATAGAATACATATATATTGCACCGCGAATATGTGCATAAATGAAATATATTAGATGCTGCTTAATAATATTCTGGGTAATAAAAACTTCTGGTTTTTCCTGAAACTGATTCCATCCAAGTGACTATAATGTTAATTGGTCCCAAGACTGGCAACATGCATGCTGGCTATTGACAACTTTTTTTTTGTTTTATCTGCAGCCACACAATCCCTAGTGCCCCCATTCCATATGGAAAAGTCCAGCCACAGGCAGTTGACACTGTGGGACCACAGGCTGCAAGGGAGGCTGTGGGCAGGCAAGTAGAGAGCATGTAGGGTATATACACCTCTACCACGATATAAGGCTGTCCTTGGGAGCCAAAAAATCTTACCGCGTTATAGGTGAAACCGCATTATATCAAACTTGCTTTGATCCGCTAGAGCACGCAGTCTCCCCCACCCCCCCGGAGCGCCGCTTTACCGTGTTATATCCGAATTCATGTTATATCGGGTCGCGTTATATCGGGTTAGAGGTGTACTTGTATACCTGCCCAGACCCTTCTTGTGCGAGCCATGCCGCTTTAGCTATACTGCTGTTTATATCTGTGCGGGTGTATACGCTACATGCTGAAAGAAATGTGCACTGTAGACATATCCCTAGTCTGACCTTCTACAGAACACAGACCATAGAATCTCACCCAGTAATTCCTACATCAAGCCCAGAACTTCTGTTTGACCTCTAGTCTGGAGAGATCTTGATTTAAAAAACTTCAGGTGTTGGAGAATCCACCACATCCCTATGTAAGTTGTTCCGATGGTTCATTACCCTCTCTGTTATAAATGTATGCCTTATTTCAGGTCTGAATTGTCTAGCTTCAGCTTCCAACTATTTGATTTTGTTATACCTTTTTCTGTTAAAGAGACCTCTACTGTGGGACATCTCTTCCCCATAGAGGTGATTTATAGACTGACCAAGACAGCTCTTAGCCTTCTATTGGATAAATGAAATAGATTGAGCTTCTGAAGTCCCTCACTATTAGGCATGTTTTGCTGATCTCTGATCATTCTTGTATTTAATTTCTGAACTCTTTCCAGTTTTCAATGTCCTGTTTGGAGTGTGGACACCAGAATGGCATACAACAGTCCAGAAACAGTCTCACTAATGACTTTTATAGAGATAATACCACCTCCCTTCTCCTACTCAATGTTCCCTTGCTTATACAGTAACTCCTCACTTAACATTGTAGTTATGTTCCTGAAAAATGTGACTTTAAATGAAATGATGTTAAGCAAATCCAATTTCCTCATAAGAATTAATGTAAATGGGGGAGGGGGTAGATTCCAGTGCAGCTTCCCCTGCTCTGCAAGCACCGGGACGGGGGACTCAACCCTCAGCCCGCCCACTCCACTCCTTCCCCCAAACCCCCACCCTTGACCCGCCTCTTCTCTCCGCCCCCATCTCTTCCCCCTTTACTTTGCACGCTGCATCCTGGCTCCTCCCCTCTCCCGCCCCTCCCTTCTAAACGTGGCAAGCCAGCTGATTGCCGGGTTCTGGGGGCAGGGGAGGGAGGGGGAGGCATGCCGAGTCCTCGCTCCTCCCCACTTCCTCCTGCCCGGGGCAATCAGCTGGCTTGCTGTGTTTGGGAGGCAGAGGAGAGAGGGGGAGCCTGCATGCCGAGTCCTTGCTTCTCCCCCCTCCCTCCTGCCTCTAAAATGCCGCAAGCCAGCTGATTGCTGCGGGCAAGAGGCGGGGGAGGAGGGGGAAGGCACTGATCCGAGGGGTCTGTCGGTGGCCGGGAGGCACTGTGGGGTGGGGGGGCATAGGGAGGCTGCCAGCTGTGGAGAAAGCAGCCAAACAACATAAGAGTGGAGCACTGCACACAGGGCCGGCTCCAGGGTTTTGGCCGCCCCAAGCAGCAAAAAAAAAAAAAAAAAAAAAAAAGCCGCAATCGTGAACTGCAGTGGCAATTCGGTGGAAGGTCCTTCCCTCCGAGCGGGAGTGAGGGACCGTCCGCGAATTGCCGCCAAATAGCTGGACCTGCCGCCCCTCTCCGGAGTGGCCACCCCAAGCACCTGCTTGCCAAGCTGGTGCCTGGAGCCGGCCCTGATTGCACAACTTTAAATGAGTATGTTCCCTAATTGATCAGCAACGTAACAACGAAGCAACGTTAAGCGGGATGACTTTAAGTGAGGAGTTACTGTATATTGAAAGATAATGCTAGCCTTCTCAGCTACCGCATTGCATTACACACATTCCTCAAAGACAAAATACATTTGCATTCTGTAAGTTAGACTGTACCCTGCTACTTTTCACTAACCCTTGGGCATGCAAACCAACACAAAGGTGCCAACTGAGGGACTGGATCATGGTTTTTTGCTGATGAGCAGAGCTAGTTGGGGACACGAAGTGGGAGTGTACACACTGTACCATCCATGTGTACTATATCCTTCTGAAGCCCAAGCCCTCCTAGAGCTCAGATGTCTATTGATATAACTGACTCTTAGCACAGTGCAAACTATTGGGTCAGAAGCATATCTGTTTGAAGAGGGTGCAACAGAAGCAAATAAGTCTAAATCATAAAAGAACTAGTTTATTTCCTACCATCAGCAGAAGGGGAATGTTGTAGTGCCAATTCACTTTAACCAATATAATGATGATTATTCATCATTGCTTAATTATAATATTAAATGTATAATGTTTTATGATGTATTCTTCAGTGAATTAGTTACATATTTATATTGTTCTGTATCATTAGGTATATTAATTACATGCAAAATATGTATTACTGATTTAACACAGGCACTTAATTTGAAATATTGCCAGAATAACTTTGTTTTGTTCTTTGCTGCTGATCACACTCAAGCCTAATGTGGAAAAAATTTTCTCACAAAGCATATAGAGTTGACTTATGACATGAAGACGCATGCTGTTTAGAAACAAAACAATGAAAATGCAACTGCAAGATTCCTTATAGGCAACTCTGAGCAGCATAATAAACCTAAACACTATTATCTGTGATTCAGAGCTAGTTCGTTTTGGTAGTGTATCCCTGGATATGTTCTATGAAAAATATTACAAATGCTGTTAGAACACTTGCCAAAAGGATAATTTTCAATTAAAGAGGAACACTTAGTCATGTATTAAAGCAAGTGTCCATTGTTTAAACCACACACAAATGTTTTAAGGGCTGTAAGACCATCACAGAGTTTTATAATCAGAAAGAGAAGGATTTTGACTAAACCTATGGTAAGCAAGTCTGAATTTAGCCTCCTTAGTATACTCTTAAGTATATTAAATGTGTGGGAAAGCAGAAATGAAAATACATCATCTGCTTGGAAAGTTGGGGTCAAGTTGACAGCTAGGGTATCCTCTACTCTAAAATTTATCTACTGTTTGTTGTTAATATCACTTTGGATCACTGGAGATATATATGACTAATGAGGTATTTACCCTGGACTGCATGAGCTCTTTTGGATATTTGTTTTACATGCTATCTATTGGACATAGTTTGCCATGTAGTGTGTACAGAGTGACATATCCTTTCCAATAGAAAACTTACAGTATCTAGAGGTTCCATTAAAAAGCAAGCAGATGTAGACAAAATGTACTTTTTAGATCTTAAAAAGTATTATACATACAACTGTTTAAAAGGATCTGGAAAGGTCAAAGCTAGTATGCTTATTTTATATATATATGTAGTGTATATTAAGGCGAAGTGTTGGATCTCAGATTGACAGTTTTATAATAAGATTCAGTTTCTTGTATAGCAATTGATTTTATAAAATTAGCAGACACACATACTTGCATATACAATATGAGGTTTGGGGTCTAGGTTTTATCATATGCCGTTAGTTTTATATCCTAATTTTATTTATAATTGCTTTTATAATAATATGCAGATATTGCATTTATTATTTTGAATGTAGTCAAACTAATAAAACACAAATAAAATGTATTCAGTTTTCAGTAACTGACTGTATCAAAAACACTCCCCAAATTTACAATTGCCTTTTCTACAGTAAAATCATAAGACATAGGGTCACCCCCACCCCCAACCCATTTATCATGAAAAAATCTGGTAGAACAGATGGGCTTAGATTTATACACTGAATGTTAAAGAGCTTGTATGTTGTTGGACCAACCAGTAAATCAAATTACAGATTGCATGACCCCTCTACCATTAAGAAAAGCCAGTCTTCTGGTGTTCTGCTCTAGAAATTGTAATGAGTGCTTCAGCAGATCTTAACTGCCATGGCACTAAACAAAGTACAGCAATATGCAAGGAGCTTCGAAGGACTTAAATCTAGGTGAATGGGCATCATGATGGCAGTTGAAATTCAAGGGTCATAAATGCATGATAATCGAGGTTGGAAGGAATAATTTTAACTATTACTGGGCTCTAAATTAACTATAATCACTCAGGAAAAAATTCCAGGGCATCATTATGGACAGAGGTCTGAAAACTGATGCTCAATATGCAGCAGCAATCAAATAAAAATTAAGCTAAATAAGAAATGGGATAGGAAATACTAAAAATATTTGAAAGCTATAAATTGGTACCCTCTTTACCTGGATAACACATGTAATTGTGGTTGCTCTATCTCCAGTTTACAGGAGAAACAGGAACTCAGAGATGGGCAACAAAATATTTACAGACACAGGAAAGATATATGAAGAGACATTGAGAAGATTGGAACCCAGTAATGCTCACTCTAGAATTTATAGCGTGTGAGAGCTCAGTTGTCTCAAGCCCATCCTCAACTTTTTCCATAGCACATAAGCAATTAGCATAAAGCTTTCGGAGTGAATTATACTTTTAAAAAAAAATGAAATTATTTGCAAGTCAGTTTTAAACACTGGAAGAAAAAAACTGATGACTTCAGAATAATGTGTTAAGTCCCCCAAATTACCAGAGTGAACGGGATATTCAGCACCCTAGAAATTTAACATTTATCATTTTAAAATTTATTTGCTTTTTTAAATCCTGGCATCTAGACACTCTGCGTCATTGGTTTAAGCTCTGTGTGATGTCCTACAATGCAGCGTGCTAACAAAGTGACACATGAAGCAAGAAGCATTGCTAGTCTGGATATTGGTACCTTAACATGTTTTTAAAATAGTACGGACCCAATGTTTTGACTCTTACTCCTGTGAGTAATTCTCATTGAAATCAACAAAATTATTAATATGTAGCCTGTTGGGTTGGGCTCCTGTATCTCACTTTTACTTTTATGTTGTTTGTGATATCTAGCCCATTCTAAGTTTTTGGCTTTTCAAATATATTTAGAAGTTGCCTTTATTTATAATATATTTCATTTTTGATGTAGCTTGATAGTTCAGGGGACTGGTGATCTATTTGGGTGTCAAAAACAAATGTATTGTATAATATAAATAGGAGAGAGGGCAAAATGTGGAAAAGACCAATTGTTCTAAATATTTATGAAACACTAGTCACTTTGCTGTTGTTTTTGTGGTTTACTGACAGTAGCACAAGGGAAACATATTTATAAAGTCTTTGAATTTGATTTTGAAACTAAAATGTATATTCTGAAATAAGCCATTAATTCTCTTGATGCTAACTGGAATGTAGTGAAGATGATAGTCATAAGTAAGGAATTTTAGAAAATAGCCAGTATCTAAATTTATGTTTCCGACTGCCCAGTTCAACCTGATGAGTGTTGGCTTTTTGAACATGAGTGGCTGTTGTTCAGTGCTTGGTAGCACTAACTGGGCAATGCAGTTGCATCTATCAATAAGACTTTGGTCTAAAAACAAGAGAGTGGGAGGAAAATATTTCTAGAAGGAAAAACAAAAGGGTGGGTTGGAAGGTATGGGTGAGCTTTTACTGCTGAACTAATGGTGGCTTGATCACTGCTTTCTCAATACCTGCAACAATAACGTAGCAGGATGGTAGTGAGTAGTTGTCCTGCCAAGAGTAAGTTTGTCAGGGAAAAGTAAGGACACTGATCTAAACTGATTTAGATACAAAATTATTTATCATAATATACTATAAAATACTTTATTTGAAGCATTCACTCTAAAATTATATTTATTTGGTAAACCAAGTGTGGTTATAAAGAAAAACAACCAATATTTCATAAGCGAGTAGTGATATTGAGTGCCTCAATTTTTGGGTGCTCAGCTTGAGGTACTTTTAAACTACTAGATTTTCATACAGGGCTGAACACCCACCCTCTCAAAATCAGACCCGTTAGGGGATCTGAAGTTGGGCACTCAAAAATTGAGGTACTCAAAATAGCTATTCACTTTGGAAAATTTAGGCTCATATGTCTGAATATGGAGAGCTGCTGTACATAGTTATTTGTGAAAGAGGTATTTTGTAATGTAATCCATATTTAATGTATAGACCTCTTTAAAGTGCCAAAATACAAAATCTATAACATAACTTACCTAGATAATATGAAACATGATACAAGTACTTGTAGCATTAGAGCTTTTAGTGCATATTGAAATGCTTGTTTGTACGAAAATATTGCATCTGCTTTTCTTAAAAGTAACTCCTAAATTACTATAACTGCCAGTTTTATTTTTTGGTTTGTTTTTATTTGTTTTGTTTTGTTTTTTCAATTTTACTTTGTGCATTGGACAGCAGTTTGTGAAATGAGTTTCAATGAAGTCAGTCAGCTTCCTCTTTTTGTCTGTTTGGGTCTTCTGTACACCAACAAAAAAAGAGAAAACATTTAAAAAAATAAAAGAATGTGCTCATGAACCCAGAAAAATGTGGTAGGGAGACTCAGGATTAGGTGAAGTACTTGAAACGACTTTTAATTATTTTGTTATTGAAATTGATTCGATTTCAAGCTTACCCCTTTAGAGGCTTGATTTTTTTTAGAGGTGCTGAGCAAACAATCTTGCTTTGCCTTAATTGAATTTATCGGTGCTCAGTACTCTGAAAATCAGACCTAAATGCATTTTAAGTGTGCTTCCTAGATTAAAAATGTTTAGTGGCTTAACTTGTTCTTCAGGGAAGGCAGCAATTAAATTGCTTTAATGTTTAGTGACTCATAACATAAACTGGCTGTTGGGTATGAACCCTGCTTATATGCAAATCTGCTGTGACAGTTGGCAGCTGATGTTAACGGACAAGGGGGCATTAATTTCACAATTATATTGACACTCAGGGGCAGAATCACATTTTAGCTGTCTCTTTGCTGTATAAAAGATTGCTATGTAGATTATCATGCAGCAGGTCCCAGTGAATGCCCTCTTCGAAACTCATCTCTAGCAAAGATATATAAACAAACTGGAAATCACTGTGCCTTGATCTAAATTTCAACTGAACAGCTACTCACTCCTGGTGTTTGAGTCATCTTTAAGGTCACTTTACACCACAAAAGCAAAGCCACTTATGAGAAAGAACTCTGCTTTACTTTCAGTTGCAGTACTGAGGTTTGGAGGGTCTCGCATTTAGGATTTCAGCTACTATTTAAATCTTACATGTTCATTAACTATTGTCATAGTATTTCTTTCATATTTTTAAAAAACAAACTCTACTATACCAATAGATTTCCCAACTTTCACTTTTAATTTTCTTACTTTTCTAGCCATTGTGTTTCTTATTTCCACAGTGAATCACCTTTTATTTTAGCTGGGAGAGATTAAAACTGATAGCTCCTTCTTATGAGCCTTGTAAGACAGCATTATGCTTCAATAATTACTTAATTCACCAACCACATAGAGTCTGTCAATATCTTCCATTCTTACAGATAGGCTGGAAAACAGTGACTTTTCAAAGCTTGTATTTTTAATGCTAACTATATGGGCTATCTAGCATTCTGAATAGATATTTGTTACTTGTACTATATTAAAAATAACATCTGCACTCTCAAAATGTCAAGAGCAAATAGAAAACAGATTAATTAAATTTCTTTTTATCTTTAAGTTAGCTGATAATTATCTTTAGAAAATAAATGTGGCTTTTTATTATTATTATTATTTTAAATAATACTGAGCATTGAATGAAAACAATTAAGGGTTGTTCCCAAAGTGAACGCTCTTGAAAGCATAGATCTCGGCAGAGGAAAAAGCACTCATACTGATCTGTGGGAATATCCTCTATTGTGATGTTCCTTGATTTCTTGACTACGGTGCCATTTCTTTTACATCTTTGATTTTTCAGTTTATACTATCTTCATCTTTTTAAACGTGAATGTGGATAGAGCCGCCATTATGGATCTTAATTATGCAGGTTCCTTGTGAGAACTTGCACTTTATTGCTTCCACATTATAAAAGTTTCTATGTCCGCCCTGTACTGTAGGCAGCGCACTATTATTGCCTAAGCCGACAAATTTGCAGGGGCGGAAGCTCCCCTCCGTGCCCCGCCCCCCTGCTTCAGCTCAACTCCGCCTCCTCTGCAAGCGCACCGCCGCATCCTGTTTCTCTCCCCTCTCAGCGCTTGCACCGCGAAACAGCTGTTTCACGAGGCGGGGAGGAGGGGGAATGCTGCGCGCGGGGGAAGAGGCGGGGCCGGGGGTGGGGATTTGGGGAAGGGATCCAATGGGGGAAGGGAGGAGGCGGAGTTGGGGCGGGGACTTTGGGGAGGGGGTTGGAATGGGGGCGGGAAAAGGGCGGAGTCGGGGTGAGGCCAGGGCGGCAATTATTTCCCGGCCTAGGGGCGGAAAATTATTAATCCGCCACTGACTGTAGGGATGAAATTCTGGCCCCACTGAAATCAGTGGACAAACTCCCATTGACTTCAGAGGCCAGGATTTCTCCCTAGATCTCTAGACCTTTCCTTTTCATGACAGTTCTGTAGGTGTGACACATGAAGGATCAAAATCAAAAATGTCAGAAGCAGTCACCTAATTTGCACTTGTTGGCTATACAATCCAACTGGTATTCACCTACTTGTCCTTATTAGCTAACTGTCCCCACTTTATCATTTATGCTGGAAATATTTTTATAATGCTTTTCAGTTGCTCTTTTAATGGCTTAAATGATAACATAATGTGACATAATTTAAAGTTTTAGGGCCAAATTCTGACTTCTCACATTTGTAAATCAGCAGAAACACCATTGCAGTTAATAAAGTTGCATCTTTATAAAACCACTGTAACTGAGATCAGAACCATGTAGTTTATCTCTTAAATGCCAAAAGTGCAGTGTAATTGGAAAACATTATCCTTGTATCATACAAATGGCGTGTTAGTATACCCTGCTTTTGCTTCCAGAGTATTGCTTTACAATATTCTGTGGTAGAACTTGAAGGAAATACAGAAACTTATTGTACTATGCAGCATCAATGTGATAGATTCTCACATCTTGGTACACAGACATATGTGAACTGTGTGCTGAGGATCTTGTTAGATATAAACATTAAACTTTCCATAAGAAGAGTCGAGAAAGACTTGTTGCATTTTTTTAAAAAAACTCTGAAATCCAGTAGCCACTGAAATTTTTCAGCAGGCTTTAAAATTATCAGTTTGGTGACAGCATATACTGTATATTTGCATTTGTATCATTTTAGTATTCCACTATTCAGGGCCGGCTCTGGCTTTTTTGCCACCCAAAGAAAAAAAACGCCCAGCCGGCCGGAGCAGCAAGGGGGCGGGGAGGGGAGGAGGAAAACAAACCTGCCCCCGGCCGGAGCGGCTAAGGGGGGGTGGGGAGAATAAACCAGCCAGCCGGAGCAGCAAAGGGGCGGGGGGCGGGAAACAAGCCTGCCCCCAGCCGGGGGGGGGGGGGGGGAGACAACAAACCGGCTGGAACAGCAAAAGTGTGTGTGTGGGGGGGGACCCGGGAAACAAACCTGCCCCCGGCCAGAGCGGCAGGCGGGGGGGGATGACAAACTGGCCCGCCTGGCGGAGCGGCGAAAGAATGAAAAAATAAAAACAAACAAAAAATACCTGCGGGGCGGTGGGACCATGGGTGCAGGGGGACTCCCGGCCCTGCAGACCCCGGGCAGCGGAATGCGCACCCCGGCTAGCGGGGGGGGGGAGAGACGGGGGGCGGCCAGGGCTTCCTTAAACGGGGCACTGGCCACACGGCCCCTCCCGCTGCGCCGCCTGCTGGGAGGGCTCCGCGCCGCTCCGTTCGGCAGGCAGGGAAGGATGCGGGCTGCCCTACCGGGCTTGATGCAGGGCGCTCCCCTCCTCCGCCCCCTACAGGGCGGCGGGAGCAGTAAACCAAAAAGAAAAAACCTGCAGGGGCAGCCAAAGCGGTGAAGTGCAAACCAAAACCAAAAAAAAAGGGATTAGATGGAATGCCGCCCTTTGAAATCTGCCGCCCCAAGCACGAGCTTGCTCGGCTGGTGCCTGGAGCCGGCCCTGCCTCTATTCCAGTTTTACTGCATCCATTAATTAATCAGTTTAAAATTAAACACTCTGTCCTTTAAAAATGTTAGCAGTCTTTTCTTTAGTCCCAATGATCTTAGCAACAGTTAACACAGATGCCTCAGAAGATAAAAATTAATAGAAATCTTGCACATCGCTAAATCACAATCTAAGTTCTACAAATATAGCCCAAGTTAATTAATTGCTCTATCTAATTGTTGTCATATATACTACCTAAGGGCAGGGTCAGGTCAACAGCTCAAGTAATGCTTAAGTGAGGTCATTGTGATGTCAGAGATAACTCAACCAATCGCCCTTTCTCTACAGTGAACTGGTATAAAACAGTCCTATTGATTGTAATAGTTGTATGACGTTGTATGAAGTAGAATGGACATGTGTCAAGAGTAGAGCTGGGTAGAATTTTTCTGATGAATTATTTATTTGCCGAAAAATACTATTTCATTCACTCTGAAACTATTTGCAAATTTGACATGATAGTTTCAGCTGGAGAAGAATTTTTCAGCATCAGAAAACCATGTGTAATCTTTATCTATTGGTTAGACTGTAGCAGACCCACATTTGAATCCTCATTCTGGAGCAGGGACTTGAACTCAGACCTACGCCTTGCCAATATGTTAACTTAACATAGCCATCAATGTTTTTCAGAGAGTACTTACTTTGACAGTTAGCCATGAAGGCTGTGTTTCTTCAGTGTCCCTTCTTGCACAGCAGTTTAAGCTTATAATGATTTTTCTGCTGTGGAAAGTTTTAGGATTGTGCGTAGGCATTGGCTCTGAAATCTTAACATTATTAGGTTTTTTAATTCAAAGTATGTTATTACTTAACCAAATAGCATAATCATAAGGGTTTCTATTACATAGTGTGTTTTCATCTAGCACTCTTAACATGTTTAAGGGTTTTTTCAAAAAATGCACATTGTACATTTTTACAGTTTTTGGCATCAGCCATGAACTAGTTACAAGATTTAACATTAGCATTAATATTAACAACAAATATATCACAAATGTACAATCATAATCACTTTTGTCATGCCAAGCCTTTTGTTTAGATAAATTATTCTTTAGCTTAGCTTGTTCAATATGCCTTTTGAACCTTTGTAGCTTTTCCTTTACCTCAGAGTTTTCCTTAAAATAGGCTTTTACTTTAACCACTTCCTTGGGGTTTTGGTATTTTAGAGATGAGTGAGGTAAGTCTGTAAGGGCACTTTGCCTTTCAGGGGTCAACTTGCCTTCCTTCTTTCCCTTTCTCAGAGGGTTGAAATCTGAGATTTCTGGTATACTATAATCTATGGTCTGGCTGGCTTTATTCTTATTGCCAGCAGCTAAGGGCAAATTTATTCCTCCCTCATTAGCTAGGTAGTTTGCATGGACACCATGCCTTAAAGAGACACAACCATTTTCTATCATCATGTCTGAACTACAGTTCTTTTTAACTGCCAATACACTTCTGTTAGTAGACAAACTGTTTATTACCAACAATGGCCCATTAAGAGTTAATGGAAGCAATTCCTTTTCACCCCCACTAGGCACAGCTATTGACTTCTCAAAGACTTCACTAAGCAATTCCTTTCTTTCTGTCATATTTGAACTGCTACAGAGTTTCTGAGCTGTAGCTGTGTCCAGAACCAACTTTGGTACAATAGACCAATTAACAAACTCCTTTTAGAGTTTCACTCAAATCCAGAACTACCTTTGGTACATTGAGAAGATTTACAAACAACTTCCTTTTGGGCAAGCTGCTAGACTCCATAGTTAAAAGGTTAGAGGCATTCTCTTCCTTGTTACAAGTTTCCACACTGTCATTGAGTAACATAGTCAATTCACCTTTATGCTTTCCTTATTCCCTGGTCAAGATATTAACCTGATCCAACAAGGTTGTCGTATCTTTACCCAGTAACAAATTAGCAACAGGCAAAATAGAAACATCAGAATCACCTGGTCCCTGGGAACTAGCTATGACAGTAACTGGATGCGACCTAGTTACCATGTCATTATCCCTAGTTGACACAAACTTAGGAACATTTCTTTCCTGGGCTTCAGTTGTGTCCAGATTTAACTCTGAGACAACTGATAAATTTTCTACCATCTTAGGCTGACAGGTTTCTTCTGTTAGGCATCAGTTGAATTTTTATCTTTATATTTCTGGTAACCATTTCTGACAAATCACCACAAAGCTGCCACTGATGTTGGTCATAGTTGGTCATAGTTTATGCACCTCAAAAGTTGTTTCATGTTGTCATAGGTTTCCTTCATATGGACTGCATGACCAACTGGAATTGATGGCAAAACATTGCCATTATGCAGTAAAACAGCTTTAAGACTCGTCTTCGATGAATCAATGAACAGTCTCCACTCATCTGGATCGTGAACGATGTTGAGGGCTGCCATCACACCATCGATGTTGTTGCAGGCTACAAGATCACCTTCCATGAAGAAGAATGGGACAAGATCCTTTTGACGGTCACGGAACATGGAAACCCTAACATCACCTGCCAGGAGATTCCACTGCTGTAGTCTGGAGCCCAACAGCTCTGCCTTATTCTTGGGTAGTTCCAAATCCCTGACAAGGTCATTCAGTTCACCTTGTATTATGAGGAGGAGGATGGGAGAAAATGTGGGTCCTGTGACATTGATGGTTCAGGACCAGAAGTTTCATCCTCTTCCTCGTCTGACTCAAGTGAGAATGATTCTGGCGCATCAGGAACCGGCAGTCCTTCTCCGTGGGGTACTGGGCGTATAGCTGATGGAATGTTTGGATAATGCACAGTCCACTTTTTCTTCTTTGACACACCTTTCCCAACTGGAGGCACCATGCAGAAGTAACAATTGCTGGTATGATCTGTTGGCTCTCTCCAAATCATTGGCAATGCAAAAGGCATAGATTTCCTTTTCCTGTTCAACCACTGGCGAAGATTTGTTGCACAAATGTTGCAGCATATGTGTGGGGCCCACCTCTTGTCCTGATCTCCAATTTTGCAGCCAAAATAAAGGCAATAGGCTTTCTTAACCATAGTGGTTATACTGTGCTTTTGTGATGCAAAAGTCATTTCACCACAAACATAGTAGAAGTTATCTGCACTGTTCACACAAGTACGAGGCATCTGTGCTCACTTTGGCTAAACAGAAATGTGTGCCTTTGCAAAATCAATCACTGACAAATTAGAGAGCATGACATTGTATGATTTCTAGAGCTGATATAGGGCAATTTGTTCAGCAGAGTGATGTAAGCTTCATTATGATTGCATAATCCATGACTTCTAGGAATAACATGATGCAATTCATATCATGTATGATGCAATACCCACTTCAGATTGCATCATTCATTGTTTTGCCTAAAAAGCAAGTACTGTCCAAACCCAGTCATAGATTTATTCATAGATCCAGTCAAAGATGTATTTTAGTCATTTCTGGTTTAAATTGAGATCCCTTCCCTTTATAACTCACTTATCCTCCGCCATTCCCAAGTCAAGGGGCCAATCAACCATTTTAAGCATTATTTTCATTCTCAGTGACCCAGAATTAGTAACGTTTGACTACATTTATTTCAGAAGCATTTTGGCTGTAGAACAGTGTAATCTAAAAAAATGGTAGCATAAATCAGGTGACGTGACTCCTCTAATATGGG
This sequence comes from Malaclemys terrapin pileata, assembly GCF_027887155.1. NCBI lineage: Eukaryota > Metazoa > Chordata > Testudines > Emydidae > Malaclemys > Malaclemys terrapin. The sequence continues at coordinate 53,144,486 of NC_071510.1, read as the reverse complement.
GCCCTTCAGTGTGTTGAGTAACCACAACTCTCGTGGACTTCATTGAGAGTTGAGCTTTACATGTTCCAACATTTATCCTGTGGTTTGGTAGTTCTAAATGGAAAATTTACCTTGGAAGCAAAACAAAGTTTTCTTCAGTAATTTTAACAGTATCCTCCTGAGGGAAGGTAACTGGAAGATGCAAATATTTTATCTCTTCTTGAGAATGAAATTCCTAATTAGTGCAGCCATCACACTTTGTATGGGGAAGTATGGTGAAAAGTAAGAACATTGCCTGGCTATTGAAGGATTTATTGGAAACCCGTTAACTCCTGTGCACTGTAGGCTAGGGCTTGTAAACGTTTTCCCTGACAAGGCCACCATTCTGTGTCTGGGAGCAAGAGCACTCCCCTCCTGCCCCCAGGATTAGAGTACCTCCAGGTTTCTGGGCCTTCTCATAGACATCACAGTAGTGACCTTTTGGGGGCTGGAAAAGGATTTTTTCCTCACTGTCAGATAGGTCTGGGTTGTGTGGGTCATTTACCTTTATGTCAGTAGCCCAGTAGGTAGATTAGGATGGTAGGTTTTTCCTGTTGTCACAACTTGGCAGGTGTCTGATAGAGGTCCAGTTCCCTTAGAAACTGAAATTTGAATTAGGAAGAAGGTTGTGGGGTGCGGGGGGATGGGGGGACAAGGGAAGAGTTGGAGATGTTCCTAACATCTGGTATAGTGAGAGGACACTCTCTTTTCTGCAAGCCCTAAATCCTCATGTGAAGGGAGAGTTGTGGGTTCCTACCAATAGTGTTAAAGGGTGTAGGGGAAAGAGGTGGGTGGTGGGGGCAGCCTTCTGCCAGATAGTACAGATTCCTGAGGAAGGCATACCTGCACTGAACAAGTTCTTGTCAGATAGTTTCCCACAAATATTAAATGAATAAAGTTGCAGTATTGCCACCCCCAAATATTCAAAATCATGAATCAGGCCCCTCCAAATTCATGAGATTTAAAAAAAAAATTATATTCTGCGTTAAGACTTTCTTTTGATTTTTGAATACCCTCTGCCTTCTCCCAGTGTGTGTTTGTGACTACTATTGTTACTCACTCTCCAAATTTGAGTAAGGTGATCTCTCCCCTCTCCCCCATGCCCTCACAGCAGCTCTCGCTGTGGCTACCTGATGGTATGATGCTCCTAGCTCCTCTCCTAATCCAAAAATTATAATTAATTTAATTATTTGCTCCCCCCACCTCCACATCTACCCATCCATCAGTTCTGCCCCCTTGAATCCCTATATCAACTGCACACCCAGCCCCCTCATCTGCTCCTCCTGTATCTCCTGGGGGTCTTCATCCGCTCTCTCAGACCTAATGATCAGCTAAAGTAGGGTCATTTTCTCCTCCTTCCCGGGCTTGTTGAGCCAGCCACAGGGGTTCTTAAGCTTGGTGGTGTTGCAGGGACGGAGGAGCAAATTGGTCTGTTTATCACAGGAGGGGAGGAGAGAGCAGGACTGCCCTCCCCATCAGCACCAAAAAACCTCAATCAGCCAACTAAAACAAAGCAAAACCTCCTCAAAAAACAAAACTTGGCTCCTGAGGGGGAGGAGGAGAGCTCTGCCAGCTTTCTTCAGGTCTTATTGCATGCTTTTCTGAAGGAGGTGGGCAAGTGGGAAAGGAAACCAATGAGGAAGGGGCTCCCATAGGCAGGGCTGAAATTTGGCAGCGGCCAGGAGCTTCTCCCTATTGTAGGGGTAGGCAACCTATTGCACATGTGCTGAAGGCAGCATGCAAGAATATTTTCAGTGGCACTCACACTGCCTGGATCCTGGTCACCAGTCTGGGAGGCTCTGCATTTTAATTTAATTTTAAATGAAGCTTCTTAAACATTTTAAAAACCTTATTTACTTTACATACAACAATAGTTTAGTTATATATTCTAGACTTGTAGAAAGAGACCTTCTAAAAACGTTAAAATGTATTACTGGCACGCGAAACCTTAAATTAGAGTCATTAAATGAAGACATGGCACACCACTTCAGAAAGGTTGCCAACCCCTGCCTTATTGGCAAGACTGACTTCAGCCCCAGACAAAATCATGTCATTGGTGAGGAAATCGCAAGAATCAGAAACACTGCTTAGTTGCAGTCTAAGTAAATAACATTCCTGGTGTCGTGTCTTGTCTTGCAGTGTCCAGGATAAAGGTTTGCAAACACCATGGGAGACAGCCTTGTATAACTCAGCTGTGGGAATGGAAACCATTGCCATTGTAGTTTTTTAGTTTTCATGGTTCTGGGCAAGGTGGTGCTTCTGCAGTTTAGGTAGCCTCTGAACTCTTGTTATGACTGTTTGGTTATGCTGGAAATGGAATAGCGCACCTTGCAAACCTTCTTCCCTCTGCCAAACTTGGGCAAGGGGAGATATATTTTAGCTGTACTTTTTTGGTGTGTACTTTCCTGAACAGGATTTAAAAATTTTCACAGTTAACTTAAACTAGCGTAGCATGTCTCTTTGTAAAGCTGCAGTTCAACATAATATTTTTGCAAAAGTAGGACTTCAAAGTGAGCTCAGTATTAAGGTCTTTCTGATCCATTTCTGCTTTGTTAAAAAAATGTTATATCATGGACTGGAGCTTTTGCAAACTGAAACCTACTTTTCATCCATCAGTGCTGTAATTGCTTCCAGAAGGTAAGGTTTAAATCTGCAGGATATTAGTGTCTTGTTCAATTCTCTTTTACCAACTGGCTAAAATTTAATCCTCCTAAATATGTATAGTCAGTGAGAGTCTGATTTCTTCTAACAGTATTTTATACTTAGATTCTCAATATTCATTTCTGAGCCTAATTATTTATTAAAATCTGTATCATTGATACAACAATATTGACATGTAATTTCTCCTTTTTTGGTCTGAATAAATGTTGAACAAAATAAATGTTTTCGATTTCTGTAACATAGTCTTTCAATACCTACAACTTAAATTGCCCCTGTGTTTATTCCATATGGGATGTAGTAGGAATGGAAGTATGCTTATTTAGCAATTTTTTTTGACTGCCCCTATTCTCAATGCATGGGAATGTCTTTTTCAGGATAAACTTATACTGTGTTAAAGGGGCATTAGCCTTCAGATCACTGTTACCTTAAGCTAAGAATTCTTTCTTGATACTCTAGCTCACTCTTTGTGCTTATCTAGCAAGCATCAATGGCACTTATGGATGAGTCCACAAGTAAGTTTGAGTAAATAGGGATAATGCACTTTTTCATTTTATTGTATTGTAGGGCTCTCTTTTCTTGCTCATAACCAGATATATCACTATCAACTTTAAGCATTCCTACTGTTTTTGTAGGTTTTCTGTTACTCTGGATGCCCATATATTTTAATTATCACCCAGTGACACTTGCTGTACCTCTGCAGGAAGTTGTTGTTATATGCTGTCAACAGTCAGCAGTTGTGGATTTCCAGGGGCACAAAGGCTTACTCTAGAAATGAACTGAGGCATGAAGAAGGAAAGATGTATAGCTTTGAAGGTAAAGACAAAGTCTGAGAATTTGATGTGGAAAGAGACAGTCAGACAGTGAAGGGACTTGAAGAGAGAGGTGACATAATCAGAATGTTAGGGGGGAGATGGGATTTTAGCTGGGCACAAAATTGTGAGCAAAGGATGGAGTTTCAACCTTAATACTTAATTTCTTGGCTTCTGTTGATTTAAGACCGGTTACTTTTTTTAATGTGTGAGATTTCTTTGTAGATTTACTATATTTCAAAATAATTTAGATTGCTTGATGTAGCAAAAACCTATCCAACAACCTCTCTGGTGTATTGTGCATACATGTCAAGGCCAGCTTTGATTATATGTAATTGTATACTTTAAAAATTGTGCATTATTTACATAATAGAATGTAACCCTTCCTTTGGTATTGTAAAGGGGACCTAATCTAGCATTTTAAGAACATATCTATTTTTTAAAAATACTTAAGAGCAGAGTCAGTGGGAGTCCAGCTCTCTTATCCTAGGGCAGAGTTACTCCCTTGATATTTTCCTAATAGTAGCAACTCCAGAGAAGCCTCTCCCTTCTGTTTAGTGTGTAAAATATTCATATTCATTTGTCATTTCAATGGAAATATTATTGGCTAATAAATGTTAATTATTTTAAGAGTATGAACATTTAATACATTTGTTTTTGAGAATAGTTCATTCCCTGTGAAGTTAATCAGAAAACCCTGCATATCCAGTCTATAGGATTCCTCATGAGAAAACATGCAGCAAAAGATCTGTAAACTTGAAGGGATCTCCCAGAAATCTGAGCATTCATTATAGCCGGGGAGAATAATATAGTACAATCTCATTCCAGAGGTGATGAATACATGTTTTCAGTCCTACAAGTCAAGGCTAACATCCCTAGGATTATCAAAAATCAATGTCTTTTTTTATGCAAGCAATGTATCCCTGTGTTAAAGTATAATTTAAAAAGTTGATTTAAACATTTTCTCAAATATATATCTACACAATTCTTCTAGGTTTGTCATGTTTGGTACCATTGTGTTCATGGGAGAAAGGGTTTTTGAATGATACTCAGTCTGACCCATTTCTGATGAAATTGTATTCTCAAAATTTCTACAAACTGGAGAATCAGGATCTGGCAGCTGGAGGGTTGGGGGGAAATAGGGCATGGGTGTGTGAGTACCCCTGCCACACTGCAGAGGATGATACCACTGAAATTATTATCCTATAGATTTTAAGAAACAAATGACGTCTCCCTTTCCTCTATCATTAACTTGCCCACGGAATTACACATGCGCCCAGACTATTAAGGGAGAATTGGAATATATAAGTAGTAAAAAATCTCCAAAGAGTAAAATATACTTTCCCCCGACATATACTGTAGAGCTTGTGAAGACAACTCCTTCATGTAGCTATTGCAAACAATGCAGTATTTGGAAGTTAAACAGAATCTTTTTGGAATTTTACATCCTAATCCTTGTTCTGATAGTATCAGTGGGTATTCTCCATATCTACATGCAGTACCAGCCTGGTGGTGAAAGAAAATAATGCCCTGTTTTTCATCTGAACATGTCAAACAACCTTTTTATTTACTTTTGTTAAATTAAATTTAGCAATGACAAGAAAGCGGAACAACAGAGAAATTGGTTGGATTGTGAATGATGATAGAAGGAATGTATGAGACTAAATGTAGGCCGTTTTTGTGTTTTAAAATCTGATTTCCCTGTTGCAATGCTAGCTGGCCATTATAAATAATTATTGACCAGCCAGCAAAAGACTGAGACAGGATTACACAATCCCGCAACTTGAAGCAGAAAAGCCTCAGTAAAGGGTGAATCAAATGCTGCAGCATGTTGGCACAAAAATAAGTTAAAACCATTTTTTAAAAAAATCTGAGTCTCCAGAGAACTAGGTGTTTGGTCAGTTGTTCTTAGTGAAGCAGACATTTTAAAACAGAAGTGAGTCCAGATACTTCCTTAAACTGAAGAAGCAATATCATATACATTAGTTGAAAATGGCAACATCTCTTAGGCACCAAGGTCATACCTGATTTCTAACAAGTAGGTAATGAACTCTGCTCAGACTTTTCACATGTTGTCTGGGCAAGTAAAGAATAAACTGAAGACTAATTCAAGGTGCTGGGGAAAGTAGGAATTACTATAAATAGAAGGAAGAGCTCACACTCAGTCGTTACAGTCTTGGCTTGTACACTTGGCTGGGGCTTTTCCATTTCTTTTCTAGTTGTGCAAACTCATTGTTTGTTTTATTGTAACAAATGTACTCTAAAAACTTCAAGAATGGAATTCCAAGGAGGAAAACTTGATGACTGTTTTTTTCCCCACTTCTGAACTACCTAGTACCTGCTGTACAATGGGAGACTCAATGGAAGTACATAACAGACTTGTGCAACCAAAATGTCATTTTTGACTAAATGGTTTTTTAAAGCTAGAATTGCTGTTCCAGGTGTAAAGCTATTTCCATAATTTAGAAAAATATTTTTGATAATATTATTACTGTTTTCTGTGGAGAGCAAATTAGCTCCATAGGGACAAGATTTTTCATTTATATGCTGCATGCATTTGGTTCAGTACACAAAAATTAAAACATAAGATGTATAGGATGACCATTTTGATTCCTGGTCTTATTTCACCTTAGCAAGTGTTGGCGTTTGTTTTTCTTCATTCTTTAAACTAGGTTTGCCAGGGTTGGTGACCTAAGCCCAGAGGTAAGTGGGGCAGTGGGATACCGGGAGGAAACACAAGGAGGAGGGTACAAGATGGGAAGCCTCCTGATTCATACTGAGAAAGTAAGGCAATCGACTAGTTATCTTAGGTGCATGTACACGAACGCAAGAAGCCTGGGAAACAAGCAGGAAGAATTGGAAGTCCTGGCACAATCAAGGAACCATGATGTGATTGGAATAACAGAAACTTGGTGGGGCAGTTTACATGACTGGAGCACTGTCATGGATGGGTATAAACTGTTCAGGAAGGACAGGTATGGGAGGAAAGGTGGAGGAGTTGCATTGTATGTAAGAGAGCTTTATGATTGCTCAGAGCTCCACTATGAAACTGGAGAAAAGCCTGTTGAGAGTCTTTGGGTTAAGGTTAGAGGTGAGAGCAACAATGATGATGTTGTGGTGGGTAAGTGCTATAGACCACCGGATCAGAAGGATGAGGTAGACTTTTTGCTTCGGTCTTCACAGACAAGGTCAGCTTCCAGACTGCGGCACTCGGCAACAAAGTATGGGGAGGAGGTGAGCAGCCCTCAGTGGTGAAAGAACAGGTTAAGAACTATTTAGAAAAGCTGGACATTCACAAATCCATGGGTCCAGATCTAATGCATCCAAGGGTGCTGAGGGAGTTGGCTGATGTGATTGCAGAGCCTTTGGCCATTATCGTTGAAAATTCTTGGTGATCTGGAGAAGTCCCAGACGATTGGAAAAAGGCAAATATAGTTCCCATATTTAAAAAAAAGAAGAAAGAGAACCCAGGGAACTACAGACCAGCCAGCCTCACTTCAGTCCCTAGCAAAATTATGGAGCAGGTCCTCAAGGAATCCATCCTGAAGCACTTGGAGGAGAGGAAGCTGATCAGGAACAGTCAACATGGATTCACCAAGGGCAAGTCATGCCTGACCAACCTGATTGCCTTCTGTGATGAGATAACTGGCTCTGTGGATATGGGGAAAGTGGTGGATGTGATATATCTTGACTTTAGCAAAGCTTTTGATGCGGTGTCCCACAGTATTCTTGCCAGCAAGTTAAAGAAGTATGGATTGGATGAATGGACTGTAAGGTGGATAGAAAGCTGGCTAGATTGTCAGGTTCAACGGGTAGTAATCAACGGCTCGATGTCTAGTTGGCAGCCAGTATCAAGCGGAGTGCCCCAGGGGTCAGTCCTGGGGCTGGTTTTGTTCAGCATCTTTATTAATTATCTGGATGATGGGATGAATTGCACTCTCAGCAAGTTCGCAGATGACACTAAGCTGGGGGGAGAGATATATATACTGGAGGGTAGGGATAGGGTCCAGAGAGACCTAGACAAATTGGAGGATTGAGCCAAAAGAAATCTGATGAGGTTCAACAAGTACAAGTGCAGAGTTCTGCACTTAGGAAGGAAGAATCCCATGCACTGCTACAGGCTGGGGACTGACTGGCTAAGCAGCAGTTCTGCAGAAAAGGACCTGGGGATTACAGTGGATAGGAAGCTGGATATGAGTCAACAGTGTGCCCTTGTTGCCAAGAAGGCCAATGGGATATTGGGCTGTATTAGTAGGAGCATTGCCAGCAGATTGAGGGAAGTGATTATTCCCCTTTATTCGGCACTGGTGAGGCCACACTTGGAGTATTGCATCCAGTTTTGGTCCCCCCACTACAGCAGGACTGTGGACAAATTGGAGACAGTCCAGCAGAGGGCAACAAAAATGATTAGGGGGCTGGGACACATGACTTACAAGGAGAGGCTGAGGGAACTGGGATTATTTAGTCTGCAGAAGAGAAGAGTGAGGGGGGATTTGATAGCTGCCTTCAACTACCTGAAGGGGGGTTCCAAAGAGGATGGAGCTCGGCTGTTCTCAGTGGTGGCAGATGACAGAACAAGGAGCAATGGTCTCAAGTTGCGGTTGGGGAGTTCTAAGTTGGATATTAGGAAACACTTTCACTAGGAGGGTGGTGAAGCACTGGAATGGAGCCCTGCCACCTCTTTCCTGTAGTTTCGGGAACCCATCAGCCTGCTGCAGAAGGTGCAAAGTTCAGGAGCACGGTAATGGCTGTAACTCAGTGCGGAGGAGCCAGGCACTCAGCACTGAGCCACCCTCCAAGCTGGGTTTCCCTGCCCTACACCACAGCAACCAGCATCAACCGGTCGCTCAGTCCTGGCTGGGATGATTTAGTTGGTGTTGGTCCTGCTTTGAGCAGGGGAGTGGACTAGATGGGGGGAGGGATAGCTCAGTGTTTTGAGCATTGGCCTGTTAAACCCAGGGTTGTGAGTTCAATCCTTGAGGGGGCCACTTAAGGATCTGGGGCAAAATCAGTACTTGGTCCTGCTAGTGAAGGCAGGAGGCTGGACTCAATGACCTTTGAAGGTCCCTTCCAGGTCTAGGAGATAGGATATCTCTATTTATTTATAGATGACCTCCTAAGGTCTGGTGAAGCACTGGAATGGGTTACCTAGGGAGGTGTTGGAATCTCCATCGTTAGAGGTTTTTAAGGCCCAGCTTTGACAAAGTCCTGACTGGGATGATGTAGTTGGTGTTGGTCCTGCTTTGAGCAGGGGATTGGACTAGATGACCTCCTAAGGTCTCTTCCAACCCTAATATTCTATGATTCTCAGAAGTGATGTTCCTGAAATGAATAACTCACAGAATGCTGTTAATGTCTCTAACTACTCTGGTCGGTTGCCAATGTGATGTCACATTCCCTTAAGTACCACCTTGCAGAAGTGCTATACAGGAGCTGGTATTATAACATATAACACAATTGCTTTATCTGGTTTAAGGTACCAGCTGTTAGATTGGATGCTTTGCAATTCAAAGCACAGGCATTGTATCTCTCTTTGCAGTATACTTATAACTGGCTGTATGAGTTATGAACATCAAAAAATTGCTTGAGCCCCAGTACCTAATTCCCTGAGCCCTGATATTTCTTTCATTACAAATTAAGCAGTGTGTGTGTGTGTGTGTGTGTGTGTGTGTGTGTGTGTGTGTGTGTAATGGACTGTTTAATTAATTAAATTACAATTAAATATTAATTTTCATAGGTTTCACCTCAGCTTTTATGTTTGTGCTGTTCCAAAAGCAAATTGGTGTCAGATAATGGGGGAGGAGGGGTGTATTCTCACAGGGGTATGTGTGTATGTGTATATAAATATGTACCACCTGTGAGAATTGAGGTTCTTCCTGTCAGGAGGGAGACAACATAACATGATCTGTATAATTTAAAAATGCATGAAAACTGTGGGAAGACAACTCATGAAGATCTGGTAGGTGCCGTGTACAAAGTAGAAAGCCAAGAGTAAAGTGATTATGCTTTAGACTGGAATTCTTTACAGTAGTTGAATAGTGCAAGTAATTATATTGTGCAGAAGCTCAGTCAAACTCAGTTTCAATTCCTGTCACTTTGGAGAGTACAAGTTTCTAAATTATGGGGATAAAAAGTAGCTGTCATTCAATGAGTGAACACAGTTGGAAAGTAAATAAAATCAAAGCTTGTCTAAAATGCTGTGTTTTCCATATTCTGTAATGTCATAGTTTATTTGGTACATATCTGTGAAACTATGAAAGGCCAGGCATCCTCTCAGACCTTCCTTTCAACCACTGAATTTAATCTTGAGTTTTTTTTAATTCTTTTTAAAAATTTCAGTTGTTTTCAAATCCAATCTCTGGCACAAAAACTTAACTAGGAAACTCCATCTATAATGGGTTTTTTTTAAGTTAATGTATAAAAATGCAAATTTAGTGGGAAAAGGAAAAGGGGAATATATATTTTTAGAAGTAACTCAAAACAGTAGAAAAAGAGTATCCCAGGTGTAGTTAATTTACCATAAGGACAAATGCCATGATCTAGGTTTATTTAATTGCTTGGTTAAATCCTAACATGCTCGTTTTGATTACTTCATTAGTGAATGTTCTGTGAGGCGTAGTTGTCAGTGTTTCAAATATACCTGTGTATGCAGGATATCTTTTTTTCCCCTAGCATACTGGTCTGTTGCATCTTACGCGCATTTAACATGCACGAATTCAGCTTTACGCGGTTGGCAAAAACACACAAAAAAGAGCAAAATAAAAATTTAAATACTGTTCCTGTAGGGCGGGCGATTCTGCCCGCCATTACACTCAATGTAATTTTGACTATACGTGGTTTTTGCTTTACGCACTGACCGCGGAACGTAACCCCAGCGTAAGATGAGACAGACCTGTACTTTCTTTCCTAATTTTTGCTGAGGTAACACTATTCATAATCTTACAGTTTACCCGGCATGGATGGTTGGGAATATCTTTGAAACGCCTCACCTGTATTGTAGAAAAATGTTGTGAAGAATGATACATGAGTAATAAACTTCAAGTATTTCTGTTTTAGACACTAAGGTCTAGAGTCTGGAATCAGATTCACGTGGGCCTTTATGCCCACCCAGAGTCCCAATGAAGTTAATGAGGCTCTGTGCACATATAATTGATGGATTGGGAATTTTACCAATATATATAAAGTAGAAGCTAACATCTTACTCTAATATAATTTTAAGAAAAAATAGAGTTTAGGCAAATGCATTTCTGCTTGTTTACTAGAGAAACTACATGAAAAACAGGAAAGATTGCTTTTGGAACAGGAAAATCTAGGAAATATTCACTGACCGTAGCTGACATTAGGAATTTGGAGTCAGTCCACAGAAGCTGAAGATTTTTTAGCGTTCTGCTCTTATAGATAGAACTAGTAGATTTTTTTTAAAGTGGATTTTGTTGATGTGGGCACACTCTTTATTTTCCCAGATAACTAATACATACAATTATTATTATTATTATTATTTATTATATGTAAAATATTTTTACACACAATAAACTACATAAAAAGAATATTATTAAGATTGTAAAATCAAACACTCAAAAGCTAAGAAATGCCAGATTTAAGGTTACCTGTGCAACTTTAATTCAGCCCCCTTTGAGCATTGTGATACGGCCTTTAATTACAAGGTTGCATATTGCTTTTCCAAAGGATTCCCACCTCACTCAGTGCACAGGATGGCCCTTCTCTGGTGATAAATCAGGGTTGTGTAGATAAGGAGAGTCTGTTGTCTGTAAGAGTCCTACTTCATTTGTTGCAGAAGTTAGAAGCTGTGCAGTGAGTAAGGCAGAGAATTGCAGGAAGATAAATATGCTCTCATGGTTAGGGCCATTGAATACTGCCTTGGATAACTGGATTCTGTCCATGCCTCTACCACAGAATCCTATGTGATGTCAAGTCACTTAACCAAAGTTTTCAAAGTTGATCACTAATTGTGTGTTTCTCATTTTCTGGGTATCTCACTTCAGATCCTGGGATCTGATTTGTAGTAGTGTTTTGCACTCACAGTTGCAACCAGGCCCAATAGGAGCTGTGCTTTGAATATATAAAGAGCCATATAATGCTAAGTACTCTGAAAAATCAGACCATAGGCATGCTCAATTGGGCACCCAAAATTAGACAATACTTCTGACCTTAATTTCTCTGTGCCTCAGTTCTCCATCTGTAAAATGGGGATAATAACCCCTTGTCTCACAGTGCATTGTGAAAATAAATGCATTAATGTTTGTGAAGCACTCTGATACTAAGGTGATGAGTACATAGAATTAACTTCCTCATGGGCTTTTCTTTCTTCATAGCAAGGCTTTCATAGTGTGTAGTACAAAAGCCAAGGGCCACACAGTAAACCATCAAAATAAAACATTAAGTGAGCACTATCTATTCTATGCATTGAATGAGGCACAGGTCATCTGGAAACGTAGTATGTGATTTGTAATTAAAGACTGTGTCATAATGTCTACTCTCAAAGAGAATGAATTAAGGTTTTACAGGCTAGGTTTACTCTCCGGGGGGAGGGGGAGGGGTCGACCAAAGATAAGCAACTTCAGCTACGCAAATAGCATAGCTGAAGTTGAGTATTTTAGGTTGACTTACCTGGCTGTGAGGATGGCGGCGAGTCGACCGATGCTGCTCCCCCGTCGACCACGCTTCCGCCTCTCGCTGCGGTGGCATTCTGGAGTCAATGGCAGAGCGATCGGGGATCGATTTTATCACATCTACACTAGACGCGATAAATCGATCCCTGATAGATCGATCGCTACCCGCTGATCTGGCGGGTAGTGAAGATGTGCCCACAGGCAACCTTAATTCTGCCATTTCCTAACATTTGAGTGCTTATCTTCACAACATTAAAGTCAGTCCCATTTCTCCCCCAGTACCATAGCTCCTTATCCGATCTGTCTCACCCCTTCCCAAGCTCTACTGGTTCTCAGTGCTGGCCTGCTTTCCCAGCCAATCGCAATCTCAGTTCCCCCACACCCACATGTCCCATCTGATCTCAGTTCCTTGCCTCCTCCTCCCCAACATTTCCTTCCCCAGCTCCTAGTCCCAGTCTCCCCCTGGTCCCAAATCCCAGTGCCAATTTCCCTTTCCCTGCCAGCCCCCCAACATCATTTCTTCTCCCACTCTGACTCCTTGTTCCAGTATGCTTCCACTATCATAGCTGTTGGGCTCATGTCTCTCTTGCATTCAAATCTGGCAGCTTCCTTTTTCCATGCTGCCTTGGCTCAATAGGGGAGTCATTGAGAACACAGGACAGATAGGTTCCTTGCTCTCAGCTCAGGTTCCTGGAACCAACCTGCAGCATCCCAGAGCTGCAACTGCAGAGTAAGTCCTGCTCAGCGTGAGGCTGCTGGAGTATGCTTGGTATATGCAGAGTTTTCAGGTTATTGAGTTGCTAAAATCGAAGAATTCTTTACTGAGTAGGTATGAGCTGTGATTTTTTTCCCCCCAAGGCTTATAACTTGGCCAATTTGGGTGAATTTTCATAGGGATAGCCAAAGAGACATCCCTGGCACAAAGATCACCACCTGCCAAATACCAACTCCCTTCTCCAATGTCTGGGTACACTAGAGCATTTCAAAGAAAAGGTCTCAAATTTTTTAACATGGGCAACAAAATAGATTTTTCACTAGCCTCATTCTCAGAAACAGCTGAATAATTCTGGCTGAAATTTTCCAAAGAAATACAGCCTGAGACAAACAGCATGGAAAACTTCAGCCTGGACAATTAAAGGTTGGAAAAGTTATAAGCAGCTGAAACCAGAGTCTTATAACGGGAACTGTCAGGCTCCCTTGTTGGGTCAAAAATGAGATCCACTTCAATTTAGTCTTAAACAGTTTCTTTTAGCCTTTATTTTGTACCTTTTACGACAGTTCTGCTATCACCCATGTATTACATATACATGCAAAAACAGATAAGGGAAGAAAGATAATTGATCAAGTTACCTCTACTGGGGACAGACTGACTTTCTTCTAACCTCTGGTGTCTGCAGTGTTCACCTGTCTTCTCCACTTTCTTATTGTTAATCACATATCTTTTATCCGCTGTTTCCATAGACTCCATTTACCATGTTATCTCATCTGTGTACCTATCAATTCTAAACCCCTAGTTAAAACATTCTCATGCATAAATCACAATAACTAACCTAAACTAATACATTTTTGCTTATCCTGCTAAGGCTTACTTTTATCTGTCCGTCTTCTATTCTGTGCTGTCAATCCCACTGGCTTCTTGCAGAAATTGTTTATTCTTCTTACAGGTTTGTTTTTGTCACTTTAGATTTTTACTTGTTAGCAGGTCTTGTTAGGAGGAAGGTTGAGGGTGTACCTGGAACTTAACAGTTCACTCATGACACGCTGCTTTACCCTGCTATTTGCATAGGCCAAGGATTTTACAGCTAAGACACACAAATCAGGTTTCATGGTTTATACAACCCTGAGTTCTGAAATGCTGCATCAGCAGAGACATACAAAAAGCAAAACTTTGTTTATATTTTCTTCTGATATATATATATTTGTTTCTCTAACATTATTTAGTATACATTTTAAGTAACACGATTCATTACTTTTCTTACAGCCTTAATAATAGGCAGAGCTACCAGCCCTGCCTAATGTGTGCATGTGTGTATACTTTCTTTGTAAATCTGATTTCAGATTCTTTTATTCCCAATGACCAGTGAAGAAAAGTATCTACTTAAGATTATTTATAAACATTAAAACCAATATTTTTGTTTTAATAATTAATAATTGAATAAGAATTTAATAATTTGGTTCAATATTTAAAACCAACAATTATACTGGATTGTTTTTAAGAAGCAATTTGTTGTTTATGACTTTATTCGTAGTGTGATTTGAGTTATTGAATCACATTGGATATACAGAACTACAGAGCTACATTTGGATTTATATCAGAGTGGAAGCTAGTTGATCTGTTTTAAGTATTCTAGTGTGAAACAGAGTAGTTATTCATTTTGTTTTAATTTAGTTTATTCATTCAAAAGTGTAAAGTCTATTGACTGCCAAAAAGACCCTGATGAGTTCTATTTTTTCTCCTCAAGAACAAACATTTGAACTTTGCCAGATAAACATGTTCTTTGAAATGTATTACCATATATTCACAGTCGAATTTCTATGGTTTCTTTATTCAGTTGATTGCAAAATGGAGAATGTTTATTAAAATAAAAAGCAGTACCCAGCTAGCATTTTTATGTTACCTTTGCTGATATAGAAGATATAACTATAGCTTACTAGGGGTCTTCTCCATTTCATCTCAGTTGTCATCTTCTGCTATGCCCTATAGAGAGGTCATTGTTGCTTGTTATCAGAGTAGTGCCTAACGCCCCCCATCAGGACTTGTGCTGTATGCTGTACAAACATAAAAAAGAAGATGCTCCATGTCCTAAATAATCCTGGTTCATGACATCACAGTTTGTAGTCATGGAAACTTAACAATTTCTGTATTGTGACTTCACTGCAGGATCCAATAAACAGCCATGTTGAACGGGGGACCAAGTCTCTTGTTGAAACACTCAGCTTTGACAATTATAAAACAACATGACAAAAAATGAAAATGTGGTTGATTTAACTTTTTTAAATGTCAGAACTGTACATACAGAAGGACACAAGTGTTCCATTTGAGTTGCTGCAGGATTTATAAGCGTGCTTTACCACATAGTAGATTTTTGTATAAACAAAACACACACAACTCACTGTTTCTGAAGATGACTGAGCCACTGCAGTAATGAATGAAAAATGTGTAAAATACAGTGCACCCTTAGTTTAAATTTACCTTGCTTTTCCAGTCCTTCAGCTCTGAACTGCTACATTATTCCCCCAGTTGTGTTGTGATTGTGCAATAGCATTTAGCTTACAAAATATTTTTTGATTCTGTGGCACAACTGGGTTGTACTGTGTGTGTATAATATCAATAACAGCTGGAAACTAAATGTAATGTAAAAATACAGAAATACTGCCCATAAAAAAGGAACAGTAGAGATTTTTCTTGTGCTTTTACTGTGGATTTAAATCAAAGATTTTCTTGTAACCTGAAGCTAAGGAGCTGTATTCTGAGTACCAGCACTTCTAATTTTAACTTCCGAAAGGAATGTATAAACCAATAGTTCAATATCACAGCACATTAATCACTGATACAAGGAATTAGTTCTCCATGGTATCATTAACAGAAATATGGTTTTATTCCCAGAGATACCTATGCATTTTGAAAACAGCAAGATATTTCTCATCTTTCTTAAAAAAAATTAGTGTATAAAATTACAAGAGCATTTACATCATAATTTGTCACCAGTGTAGCAATTCCTCAGCAATGCTATACATTCCACAAAACATGTATATAAATTCCTAATGTGCCTTTCATTTCACCAGTAAAGATATCCTGTTAAAGTATAATTTAGGATGATAGGGTTAACTTTTCCACTGCCTTGCACTTTGTAAATAGTCCATGCTCTTCATAAATTAATGTTAGAGAACATTAATGAGGAGCTTCTCTGTTTGGAACAGTGGACCTGTGTTTAAGCATTACTAACCTGGAAGTTTTTTTCATAGCCAGCTCTTGATAGAACTCTTTGCTGCTACACTTGTATTCATAGGTCTGAAGATCCTCTCTGGAGGATGCAACCACAAAAGTGTGCATATGTCAATGGAGGAGAAAGTACTCTCTCTGCTTTAAAACGAATCTCTCGGATGATAGCAGACATTCTTCAGTTTGTACAATTTGCAGGAGATTTGCCTTGCCTTGACTTGCCTCTTTGCCCGAGGAAGGAGGCACGTCATGTAATCTTGCTTTCTCAGCATTTGTGGCAGATCTAAGTGGAAAGGTTTTTATGTGAAAAAGGAGAATGAAGATTGGGGAGAGGGAGAGGAGAGGAAAGATAACTGAGTTTACTTTCCCGTACCCCAGCCATCAGTGAAAATGTTTAAAGAGTATTAATCTGATTGGGAGTTTAAAAAATTAGGAGACCTTAAGGTAAAAAGTAAAATTTCACTGTCTTCCACTTCCTGCTTACTGTTGAATGGCTAGGTAAAATAAGTTTGGTACTCTGTCTAGTTCAAAGTAGACAAGTGTCCTCCTCACAGAACACAGCATCTCAGTTAGTTTTACTCAGTATCCTTATTGTTGGTCTTAGAAGAGATTCCAGGTTAAAACAGGCATAGAGAATAAACTCTCCCTTCACCCCTAAAAGTTGTTACTTATTTCAGAGTCAAGAACACATTGGTGGGGCAGGATGGGGAAGCCTGTGCTCAGACAGCTTAGTGGAAAAATACAGATCTTACATTTTCAGAGTTGTTAGTCTGACCCTTTTAATTTACACTGCTTGGTCACCTACCAAATATATTTGGAACAGTGTTTTATTAGTGGCAGGGCTGGCTCCAGGCACCAGGAGGTGCTTGGGGCAGCCAAGAGAGAGGGGTGGCACCTGAGGCAATTCGGGGGCGGCAGGTCCCTCACTCCCTCTAGGAGAGAAGGATTTGCTGCTGAACTGCTACCGCCGATCGTGGCTCTTTTTTTTTTTTTTTTTTGCTTGGGGCGGCAGAAATGTTGGAGTCGGCCCTGATTAGTAGATATTGGGAATGAATAAAACCTAGAATGAAAATGGATTTTCAGTTCTCAAGTCAATAGGACTATAGTTTTTTAATGTATCTCTTTCACCTTGCAAATACTCAAGTCCAGTATTTCAGTTTTCTAGAAACAACCGTTCATCTGTCAACAAGATGAAACTGGCATGTCCTATTCATCTAGGATAAGGCTACTGGTGTATAGCAGGATGTCCGCAGAGCAGACTTCTCGTTGTTTTTTTGAAAGAATACATTACAAAACTAGTAGACTCTAACTGCTGTCCAGAGTTTTCTGCTAAAATAGGATACACCAGCATTCTTAATATGATAAATTAAAATAATAGCACCAAATACAAATTAATTATTTATGGTATTTTGGCCCTAAATATTGCCTTCCTTTTCTATTTGTTTCCTTTTTATCTAAAGTGAGTAATGTTTGGGTTTTTTTATGTTTTTTAAATGCAAGGGCCTGATTCAGCAAAAACTAGAATCTCTGGCTGTATGCCTGTTCAAATATGGAACTATGGGACTATTCACAGGACTCTATGTGTGTGTCAGAAACAGACCAGTGATTTCTTGTTAGCCCCCTTAGATTGTCTCATTAGGCATTCCATTCCATCCCATTTTCTAGGTTGTCTTTATCAGCTCAAGCCAAATGCCACTTATGGTAGTTGAACTCTCAGCAGTGTTGACAGTTTTCCTCCAAGTGGTCTAATCAGGGTCATGTTTTTCCTAACTAACTGATGTCAGGCCAGCTGGGAGGAAATAGCTTTAATAAGGCTGAGACTCAGAGTTGGTTGTCTAGGCTCCTCCATAACTGACAGGCCCATTTCTGTGGTTTTCCAAGGAGGTTCATTTATATTGGTGTGACATACCCATGGTACAAAGTAGACTGATGAATATTGGCGTCACCCCAGCCCTCTTACCTGGGGTGCACTTTACACTGCTTTGCTGCTGCAGCTCCAGTCTGGACAGCTCATGAGCAGCCTCCAGCATGTAAGTCACTCCCAGCCATGTATGTGTGTGTGCTGCAGGCTGCCAGCTTCACACTGGCTCTTCCTAGCCTGAATTGGACTGTAGGATGACCTCAGCACATACTCAGTCCCAAATTCCCCCCCAGAAATGTATGTCCTGTACTGTCCGGCCCTCTGCTGGACAAATAGATCAGTTATTTCATCAATGGAAATAATATGCACAGATCTTGTTACCTCAAATGGAATTTCCCCAAACACTTCAATCTAGACACACTGGATTAAAACAAGTTTATTTAAAACAATAAAACAAGTTTATTAACTATAAAGAGAGAAATTTTAAATGAATGCAGGTATAATATAATATATCATATAATTATAATAAGGCATAAAAGTCAGAAATGGTTACCAGAAATATAAAGATAAAAATTCAACTGATGCCTAACTTAACACACTATGTTAAATTCAAAACACGGCTTTCTCACCGTGTTTCAGCATTCTTACTGATTGAAGTTTTTTCCAACTTTTCCACCTGTCCAACATGCTTCCTTTGTCCATAAGGTTCCGTGAATCCATGGATGCCGTGGGAAGAGAGAAAGGGAAGGAATAAGTTGCTGGAACAATTTTTATAGTGGAGATGCTAAGAGCTATTTAACTGAACTGTAAACCCTCTATATAAAGGACACCACTTCAAGCCAGGGAGTGCAGCAGAACTCCCAACACCTATGGAAGGGATGTTTTGGGGTGTCTGCCACTCCTTTTCATAGTGAGAGGTAGTGGGATCAATGCCCACATTCTCCACCAAAACTGACAGATTTTTGTTACCAATCTGCCTGGGCCACAGTTGATCAGGCTGGGCCACAGGATCTTTTCAGGGAGGAGATGACGAAGCACACTAAGGGTCTAAGTTTTAAAGCTTTATTAATAAAATAATAAAATACAACAGAGTGTGCTGGGAAAGCTCCCACATCACTCAGGGGAAGAAAGAAAGCATTAGAACCCTAAGCTCTAACCCACTTTCATACTCACTCATGCACTACCCAAAACTGGCCAGGCCTGGGTGTAACCTAAGCAGAAGAGGGGGAGGGGTGGACGGGAGTTTTTGCCCTGGGCCCAGGTCGTCCGGGGAATCCGCTGTAATTTCCGAATTGCTCCAGCTCTCGGGAGGGTTTTAAGTCCTGGGTTCCTTTGAGGGTGTCGTTATCTAGGGCCCTCTATGCCTGGTGCTCTTTCTAACGGTCCAAACAGGCTTGCTGTGGCCTTCCCTGTTTCCCAAAACATTCCAGCTCCGGAGACTGTTTTCCCTTCTGTTGGCCTCTGCTGTTGCTCTCACTGTTTTTGTTGTTAACTCTGCATTTTGTTCTCTTCTAACAGCTGGCCAGGGGGGGTTGGACTTCCTCGCTTCTGTCTTGGCAGGTAGCAACTGGCCTTGGGCGGGAGTCAGCTTTTTATTTTCGGACTGAGCTTGCTAGCTACAGTGTTGAGTTAACCCGTTCTTCTACTGTCCACTCACACATCTTTGACCCCCACCCCCAAAATGCTTTGCGGTGCTTGCAACAGCGTTAGCAATATGTAGTGCTGATCCACCTTCCCAGGGGACTCCCTAAGAAGAGGGGGCCATTGGATTGTGACACTGTCTCCCCTTTGTGAAACATTTCAGCAGGGATTCAGGAGACAAAAAGTCTGTGAGGAGTGATGTTCTCTGCTGCTCTATCACCTGTTAGGGCTTCCTTTGTTCCTCTCCCTGTCTGATTAATCTGTTTATGGCTTAAATGTAAATTAAGCAGAGCACATATTCTTTTGCTGGAGACAGACCTGTTTGCCAGCTTCTGGTTCGTTCCCTATACAGTGGAATCCTATAACTTTACATAAAATGTTGCCACACATTTTATCAGGACAATGTTGACCAGCAAATTGAGTTTTCAAATGGTACCTGACAAAGGATTTTTTGTACAAAGATTATTACAATAGTGTGCAAGGGATGAATACAGGGGTACAATCTGTCACAATTGGATAGTTCCCTGTTCTTCCCCAAGTATTGGATAGGTAGGAGCCTATAAAAGGCGTACATGCTCCAGTCCCTGGTTGATTATGCAACTTGTAGTTCTGGAGCAGTTTTCTTCCTTAAAAAATACAAATTATTTTATACTTCGGTTTCAGCTATTGTCTGATTAATATGGCCTAGTGCAGAGCCACATTTACAACGTTGGGGACTTAGATGGGTCAGAAGGATGTGTCTATTTTTAACAGGTTATAAAAGTTTAACAACTTCCTTAAAGTGATTATGCAAATCTTTAACATGTTCTTCTGTTATGTGTAGAGTTTCTTTACGTCATATGAGATTTGCAAATGCAAAGGAGTTACTAATTATTATATGAAAAAACAATGTTTTTAGTAATTATTTAATCAAATCTATAATCCAGGTGGTTGGGAACTGGAATTTTCATTCCACAGGAATTTCCAACATTTTGAAGAAAAATATCATTCTGAATTGTAACAAAAGCCAACATTTTGTAATTTCATGCAAATGAAAATTAGGGGAAAAAATTATTTGGGACCATCATATCATTTTGTTAGGATAGTGTTGACATGTTTAGTTTGTTTCTTAAATATTTTAATATATTATATGTATATGCTGTATATACAATAATAACATAAATACATAAACATCTAAACAAAATTAATCAAAATAACAAAGCTGAAATTAAACATCTTAAGTTTTTCCCATTAAACAATTCATTGAGATCTACATGTTCCTGAAAAAATGTTTTGATTTGTATGAAAGTGAATTTTTTTTAACATAAATCTATTGAAAATTTTTCAAATGGGGTCTAAAGTCATATTTATATTTGCCAATAGCCTCACAAATACTAAAAGTGAAGTGTCTTATAAATGCTTACAATGATTTAAAAATATCCTTTTTTCCTCTTTTTATGGGGAGGAGTCAGAATTGCAACCCTGTTAATATTTATTTGTAGTACTGTTTTTATATAAGGGTGACTTTCAGCTACTGAGGATTCTTTAGGAGGCAGATTATATAAATCAGATTTTTCTTAATTAGAATTCATTGCATGATATGTAAACAGAGCGAGCAAGATAAATTAGTTTGTTCTGCTTAATTCCCAGCTGTATTTCCCTCTTACACTGAATTTTCATGATTTTCTCAGTGTAGTTTTGGATGTAATCATATGGCTTTGAGCTGTGAGATGCTTTTTGAGGTGGCAGACATAGGAGGCAGTGCTAGGTTTAAACAGGCAACATATTGTTCAGGTGGGTAAACATTGTCCAGAGGAGTTTGCATGCTAAGGATGTTATTTAAACAGTATGTAATTCAAAGTTGAGTCCACTGGGATTGTCTGGCTAGACTTCAAGGAGCTGTTGTTAGAACTAAGTAATAAAAGGAGGAGGCTACTGAAAAGATGAGAAATTAGTTATGATCAGAAAATGCATTTGTAAAATGTAGGCCCAAGAGCAATATAAATGATAACTCTGTAGAAACAATTAGTTCTCATGAAAATTTGGGAACCTTTATAGATGAAAATGAATAGCTTTCTTTTTACAATGCTGTTGAATTTTCAGACTTTTTCAACAGAATGGGGGGGGGGATCTCAAACATATTCATTCTTAGAATAATACAACTTAACAAAAAAATTGGCTTGAATTTAAAGTCTCTATATACTCTGACTGAGTAGATACCAAAAAGGCATTTTGCCTAAATTCGCTCTCTCTCTCTTTCTGTCCCCCCTTCCCACCTCCGCCATTTTGCCTAAATTCGCTCTCTCTCTCTTTCTGTCCCCCCTTCCCACCTCCGCTTCTTTGCAGTTCTCTTTCATTGTAACATATGGGCTAATGCCCTGATGTTGCAATGAGAAGTGGACCCCACTCATACCTGGTACCTGGTTTGGTTGCAGGAATCTGCCTTTGTGTATCTCCTACAGAGATCAGGGCCTCAGTGTATTATGTCCAGCTATACTGACCAATTCACAGAGGATAAGAGCCTGCTATTGTGACTTGATGATAGAGTGAAATTTTTCAGTTGAATAAAAATTTTACTCTCTCTTTATTTATTTTTATTTATTTATTTCAGCGTGGATTTCCACAATAATATCCAGTAGTTCATATTATCTGTATGAAAGAAGACCTGGCTGTTGGCATTTCTTACCAACATCTGGGGCAGTATTATGATTTTTATTATATAAAAATGGGAGAAATGTATATTCTGTGAACCAGCATTAGAGCCAGTATTTATCGTCTACGTTATCTCATTCCATTCTTTTGTTCTTTCATATTTACCGTCTGCGCTCCATAAATGAATAGGATTCACAGTCTTCTAAAAAACAGTCATGAAATTATACATTCGAGACATAATCTTGATTACTGAAAATTCAACCCATTTAATTAAATTTTCTAATGCAGATAGCTTTGTTGGTTCCTTTCTCTTCTGGAATTGTCAACAGTCTGTATAAACTCATATTCAGCATTCTTTTCCTTTATAAATATATCACCTACATCTATTTGTATTAAAGGTTGTTCATCTCTGAAGAAATTCTTCCATGTTCTCTCACATTTTTGCTATAAACTTTCATGTTATATTTGATTTAAAGATATATTTCAGCATATTTAAAATCAATTCCAATTAATATTGCTGAAACTCTAGATTACAAAGCTTAAAATTGCCATAAGTAATAGTATGGAAATACTAATTTTATAAATGTAATTGAGTGCTATGAAATGGACGCTTGCATACGAGCATTGGTTTGACACAGTAACTACAGATAGCAACTTAGATCATCGATTCATGAGAGCCCATTTCTTATGTGGCAGGCAGATGACTATAGGAAGAAAAAATTGGTGGAGGGACTGAAATATTTGTAAATGTTATTGCAGCCAGAAGGTTACTTTATTTGTATCTGCCAGTTGTCATGATTAAATGAAGATGTGTGCTATACTAAATATTTGAGGACTAAATACTGGACTTTTTTCATCATCACCAGAATTAAAAGTTCTATAGTTCAAAGTAGGCACTCAGTTTAAACAGAAGTAACTGACTTGAATCTAGCAAACTATTCTGTTGATAATGTATAAATGGAATAGAACCAACTTTCTCTGTCTCTCTTTATCTCTCTGGCTCTGCATGTCAAAAGCAGAAAAAACAAACTTGTCCAGTAAGCCCACAAATATGAATTTGGATACTCATAGGAAGCAGACTTCTGGAGTAAAAGTCTCATTTTTTACATAATAACTTTTCAGAATAAAATTCTACTTCAAGCAGAAAAAAGTCAACTTCATTTCTGACTTTCTATTTAATTTTATTATTTTTTTGTAATATAAATCTTTTAACCAATCAGACATAATTATGGGGCTCATCCAGGATCATATGGAATACATGCAACTCCGATTAACTTTTAGTGGGAGCTGATGTTGCTCAGCTACTTTTAGGCTCATACTCCATATGCTTGGAAAATGTCAATGATGGGGAACGTATAGTGAAATTATAGTTTGTGCATATTTTCTGTTTTCAAATGAAAATGAATGTATTCCTTAGGACAATACATTGAAAAGAAACCAAGTGCCTAATGTGTCTACAAATCAAAGGGTTAAATTAGCATTCTAATGAAAGAAGGTTTCTTATAGTAAGCAAATAGACCTGTAATGCAATAAATCAGGAAGGCTGGACATCCAGCGAGAAGCTGAGAAAACTTTAAAGGAATAATACCAGAGAATGTGAGGAATGTTTTTTCATAGATACTTGTTAAGTCCAATTCCCGACTCATCTTCATTACTATTTCTATAGCATGTTTTCACCATGTCACTAGATAATATTTCTCTAGTATTTTATTATATTTTGATCAGGGCAATTAATTGGCTAAGTCTTCCCTCATTTTCAAGGATTTTTTGTTGTTGTTATATTTGCAGGGATGAAGTTATTTAAATGATTTTGGGAAAGGGCTGATTTCTTCCCTTTGAAGCGTTAGTATGGCTTGGAAGTGTTGGTGTATGTTCTATTCTGTCAGTGCAGGAAGATGTAGTCCCTTTCCGCAGATCTCCCCAAATCAAATATATGCTATATAGTCCAGTAGTTCTTAAATGCGATTTAATGTACTGGTATTATCAGTTGTTCATTACTGTTAATAATGTCACATGTTGCTCAGAATCACTTTATCTGAAAAGTATCAGAGGGGTAGCCGTGTTAGTCTGAATCTGTAAAAAGCAACAGAGGGGCCTGTGGCACCTTTGAGACTAACAGAAGTATAGGGAGCATAAGCTTTCATGGGTAAGAACCTCACTTCTTCAGATGCAAGTAATGGAAATCTCCAGAGGCAGGTATAAATCAGTGTGGAGATAACGAGGATAGTTCAATCAGGGAGGGTGAGGTGCTCTGCTAGCAGTTCAGGTGTGAACACCAAGGGAGGAGAAACTGCTTCTGTAGTTGGATAGCCATTCACAGTCTTTGTTTAATCCTGATCTGATGGTGTCAAATTTGCAAATGAACTGGAGTTCAGCAGTTTCTCTTTGGAGTCTGGTCCTGAAGTTTTTTTGCTGTAAGATGGCTACCTTTACATCTGCTATTGTGTGGCCAGGGAGGTTGAAGTGTTCTCCTACAGGTTTTTGTATATTGCCATTCCTGATATCTGACTTGTGTCCATTTATCCTCTTGCGTAGTGGCTGTCCAGTTTGGCCAATGTACATAGCAGAGGGGCATTGCTGGCATATGATGGCATATATAACATTGGTGGACGTGCAGGTGAATGAGCCGGTGATGTTGTAGCTGATCTGGTTAGGTCCTGTGATGGTGTTGCTGGTGTAGATATGTGGGCAGAGTTGGCATCGAGGTTTGTTGACCTCGTTATCTCCACACTGATTTATACCTGCCTCTGGAGATTTCCATTACTTGCATCTGAAGAAGTGAGGTTCTTACCCACGAAAGCTTATGCTCCCTATACTTCTGTTAGTCTCAAAGGTGCCACAGGACCCTCTGTTGCCTTTTATCTGAAAACTGTATTTTGCCATTTTAGGGCCGGTCCTGCAAGTGGATCCATGTTGTCTCATAGATCTGCCCTCCGATATGTAGTTTCAGGATCTGGCCCCTTGTCTTTGTCCCATTACATGGTGTGTCACCTTTTAATTTTGATCTCTGTTTTTCACTGTGCTACACGTACAGATTTTCTGAAATTAATCTTGGCACTTTTAAGAGCAATTTTATTATTTACACTCCAAAGTGTTTCACAAATAAAATTCTGATGAAGGTACACATTCTATATTTGACCTTGGGAAAGCTCCTTTCTTCCTTATACTTTGTTTCAGCCGAATGTTGATGATCAGTGTCTGAGTTGAACTCCCACGTCATAATACAATGCTTTGGAGATCTTAATTTAGAAAATGAAGATATTCATGTGAGTCTGGCATAGTCAATGGAGCTCCTTAAGTCTTCTAAGATCATTGATGTTATTTATCTTCTTATTAAGACTTAGGTCTGTCTACACTTACCTCCGGAGCGATCGATCCAGCAGGGGTCAATTTATCGCTTCTAGTGAAGACGTGATAAATCGACCGCCGAGTGCTCTCCCGTCGACTCCGGTACTCCACGGGAGTGAGAGGCGCAGATGGAGTTGATGGGGGAACGTCAGCAGTCGACTTACTGCAGTGAAGACACCTCATAAGTAGATCTAAGTACATAGATCTAACTTAGATTGATCCATTCCCCCTCCTCTCCCCCAGTGTAGACCAGGCCTTAGAAATGGTGTATTAGAGAAGTAGTAAAGGAAGATATAGACACACTCGCATATTTCACTGACATGTGCCAAATAACTGTAACTGATATAGAAATACATACATCTGCTGTGTCTTGCTAGCTGTTGATATTCGAAGGTGTCTCCAATTAAAAAAAAAACCAATTCTAATCTTATTCTTTTGAACAGTGTTTTTTATGCCTATTTCAAGAATTAGGACACAAAGTAATTTACTACTTTCCACTGGACTTTCTATATTGGAATAACAAGAACAATCGTGAATTGGTTTAGTGTTGTGGTCTTACGGCTTTTTAATTAATACAATGTAAAGTAGCATTAGAATAAGCAGCTGCTACTTATCTTCATTGTGATCATTCACGCTGAAAATCTTAAATCCTTCATCCTTGTACACATGGTCTTTTAGCCTTGGGTTTGCCTATGCAAAATCAAACTGTTGCTTTGATCTGTACTTTGAAGATTGGATGACTGTTCTTTTATCCTTAAGTGACTGGTTTGGGGGGGGATGGGGGAAGGATGAGAGAGTCAGGAAGGCATCTTGGGTTAAGAATGGAATTTTGAAAGAGCGAGACCCCCACGCCACAGTTGCGCAGTGGTTAGAGCACTTACCTGGGATATGGGGGACACAGTTTACGGTACCTCTGATTTTGAGCAGGGACTTGAACCTGGGTCTTCCACATCCTGGGTGAGTGCCCTAACCATGAGAAAACAAATTTTGAAATCTCAACATTTTTTGTGAAATAGAATTTTTTTTTTTTTTTAGGCAGGTCTAGTCATAAGTACATTGATACAAACTGTGTACTGTCTGAGCAATGAGTCATGTGCTATGTACTGTCTATTTTGTGCAGTGAATAAGACAGTGTGCTCCAGGTTTGAAATTAGGCAACAATTTCCTCATCTGTTTTGATTTTAACACTTTTTGACTGACATACTGCTAGACACGTTGATGTGAAAGCTACTGTATTGAAGCCCATGATGAAATAAGAGTTGGTGCCTTTGTTGAATTGATGGTGGCCTTAATTTGTTGTCTCTCATATTCCTACTAGGTAATAGTGTTTAGGTCTAGATAATACTTAGATAATACTTAGTCCTGCCATGAGTGCAGGGGACTGGACTAGATGACCTCTCGAGGTCCCTTCCAGTCCTTTGATTCTATGCCCTTCTGGACTTTACCTTTAAATTAGACAATCACTGTGGGATTTATTCTTTTCTTGATGTTCATGCACAGAAGTCTCTGATGTAGAAAAAAGGAATAAAGCACTATGACTATATATCTGTGATTCCACCCCACCCTATCCCCAGAAATAAGGAAGTCCTATAACCCTAGGACTTCCCACATAGATATTGCTATGTGACATAATGTAAGGATTTTCCCTCTTGTAATTTGAATACTGCTAAACCATTTTATATAATAACAAGACAGTAGCAGAATAAACATTACTTCGGTTTTAGGATCCTAGTTCCTGTAAAATTTCATATATGTAAAACAATGCCTAATTTGTATATATAAATTGGTCTAGTTGGAACCCTTTCCCAAAGATAGGCTGAAGATCCAGACTGAGTTGCATCTCCTGAATATATCTGGAAGGCTCTGCAGGCCTATTTTGAGAAACGAGGAGAAAAACATATAAACAGAAAAAGTTGCGGGGGGGGGGGGGGCTCAACATTAACATGTAAGAAAAAAAAATCTTTAAAATAGGAGAGCAGGGTGACATTTCCTTGTTATTATGGTTCTTCCCGTCGCTTTCAATAATAAGTTACTATCTGTGTCACAGCATAAATTCTCATTTTGTAGAATTATCAATAGCTTTACAATTTTTTCCAAGAAAGAGCAAGGATTATACACATTTAAAATTGTGATGGAGTATTTTGTCTATATCTTGAAGATTTAAGTCTCATGGATGTCTTGGCCTTCATGTATCTAATTTTGAGAATTGAGGAAGGACTAGCAGTCACTGTGACAGTAACAGTTTAGTAGTACTGCAAAATTTCATCTTTTTTGAGATTTAATGTTAGAAACAAAATTGTTTATGCTACTATGCCAAGACACTTCAGGAAAAAAAATGTTGGCTCACTTTCAGCTAGCGAACTGCAGCTTCAGACTCAGGGTTACTAAGTTTCAAAATATGCTCAGCATTGAGGGCAAATGTGCAGCCAGTTAGGCACATACAGTTAATTTATATAGATTTAGCACATGTGCAAAGCAGAGATCAGCTGAAAAATTGGCTCTAAATATGTGAAGTGAGACCATCTTTCTTGGTGAAAATGAAGAAAATGATTCTGCATAAGCTTTTCTCTGCTTGTTTGAGTGTTTTTCTAAAAATAAAAATACAAAATATTAAAAGGAACATGAGGGAAAGAAATGTTTTTTTCATCCCCTTGGTCTTCACTTAGCTAGAGAAATTGCATCTAAATGTTTTTGTTCCATTACAACTCTGTCTGCTGCTGGTAGTTGTCAGTCCCTTTTATTCGGATCAACTAGCAAAATGGAATATTTCCTAAACTACATTTACTTATTTATTGGTGAAATGTTGATTCCAAAATTCATAACTGGGAGAAACAGAGACTTGATGAAAGAACCAAATGACATATTTAGCTGTGAAATTGAGGAGAGGGTTTTATGAATGGAAGACGTGAGCCCAGAATTTGAAAAGGGCCATATTTAACTGAGGCACTGCAATTTTTTCTATTTAGTGGTAGGAGAAAAGGTTTGAATGGTATATTCATCCCATTCCCAGATGATGTCTCTGACTTGCATGGAGGACCAAATAATATGGAATAGAAAGAGTAGTAAACCAGTTTACAGTTAAAAGTGATCACACAATTTCCAACAATTATATATGGAAATTTAGTTTCATAGCTCTACAAAATCCTTTGCCTTTCCTATGGAATTATGTGAACTTTTCCACACATGACATGTTCCCTCCTCCTATTGTCCAGTTCAGTAACTTTCAGTTTGTCCACCTACTTACAGTTCCTTAAGGTGGTTTTTATTGGGCACTCTTAATGAAATCTGCAAAAATTTAGTTTTGAGGTTTACTTACCGGTAATTCTCCAACAGTTTTAGGTATTGCAGAAGAAGGATTCTAAAAACAAGTTTATCTTGACAGCATCATAATACTTAATGTCTATCTGATTACCTCCATACAGTATTTAAAATGTAGACAATAAAGTGTTATGCTGTTTTAGCATTTATGTATGCCCTCAGGAGTTTTCATGTGTTTGTTTAATTTTGTTTATTTTTAGAGACTGGCTGAACAATATAACAAGCAGATTTATTAACATTTTCATTAAGATACTCTCTATAGTGCTGGTGAAAAATAGAGACAATGTCTTCCTTTGTGTTTGTACAATATGTGGCAAAACGGGGCCTTGATCTTAACAGAAATCTCTGGGCATTACCATAATATTATTACAGCATCTCAAAGTGGACATGGGAAAGCGACAAAATAAATGGCATTTGGATTTTATTTACCTGGAAGGAATTAAGTCCTTGAAAATGATAACTATACTGCAAGGTAATCAGAAATCCTGTTAATTGATATTAACATTGACATTATCATGTGGGGAAGTGCATGTTTTGATTGACTTCATTCTTATTGACAAACTGGTGAAGTACGGATTTAGAGGTTACCAAAAGCTAAATGCTTTTTCTATAGGTGTTTGATACATAATAGGCGAAGGGATTTAAGAAATACTACCATATATTAAAACAAAAACAACAAAAAAACCTTTTGTTAAACTAGATTGTGATTGTTAGCATTTAATTGACACAGTTCCCAGATTCATTTTGCAGGATATAAATAATAAATCTTAGATAACTTGTTGATTCCTGATGCACCTTTGCTATATCTCAGAATTGCATCAAGTATGTAATTGGACTTATGCCATTATTTGTTTTCCTTCGCTTTAGGCACTGTAACATTTCCCTCCAAAAGGTAATATTTGCATTCTTTCTAATTTTTCCAGAATTATACTGATTATTTTTTAATTCTCATTTTCTGAACTGTGATGAAATTTGAATCTTACTGTTGATTCCAGAATTCAATGAATAAATTCTTCAATAATATTGTGTTTACATAATCTTTCAGCTGTTACATAAATCTATATATGTGTATATATAAGTTAATGTTATCAACTCCTAGAGTGAAACACAATAAGTAAGGATTTATTGGTGCATAGCACATTGCATAGAGATTTAGGACAGGAAGTAAAGAATAACTTTTCCTATTGAAACTGAAATTTTCATTTTCATTTCATTCGTTTTCATAGGCAAAAGTAATTACCCAAATTGGACTTTGGTCAGGACACCCAGATTAACACCCTAAACTTGGAAAAACAAACAAACCAACCCAAAACATTCCTTTCAATTCTGTCTATTACCTGGAAAGATTTGGCAAGCTGTAGATATGTAAGCATGTATACAATGCTGAATGTTAGAACATCAACTGTAGATAATCCTAAGTGATGCTTATTGATAGTACAGTTTAGCTAGGCTTTAGCAGTGTACTGTTTCTTACTTCATGAATGTGCTAATTTTTAGAGCACATATATAATATCAGTAAGTAATCTGTTGTAACCAATTCATACCACACAAGAGAATTAGCTTGGAGGAGAAATCTTTGTTAGATACACATACGTTCTTTTTACTGTCAGTACCAAAGCAAAAAGGCTTTAAAGTTTGCTTTGGGAAAATATTGTCCAGATTCAGATTTGCTGTTAGCAATAAAATAATGCTCCTCTTCCTCAGAAAAATCAGATTAATTGTGTTTGCAAAGGTGCCATTCATATAACAAATGCAAGTCTTTTACAGCCAACTGATTCAATTTAAAACTGTTAGTAATGGTCCAGCCCCCTATTGCTTATTGCATATTGGCTTATGTCTAAAATCTCCCCCCCAAAACTGTCTGCTTCCATTGGTGTCGCTGTGAGGAACAGCTGCCAAACAGTGGTGCCACCAGACATAGTGAAACTTTCATGAGGTGCTGGGGGAGAGGAAGCACGTTGAGTCAAGAGGAGTGTAGCACAATGACCTGCGGGACCTTGGCAGGGAAACAATATGGAATTGATGGATTTTTTTTTTAATGGGAGGGGAGATTACAGAATTCTTCTTCAAGTGTTTTCTCATGTCTATTCCATTCTAAGTGTGCGCACACTCACGTGCACAGTGGTCAGAGATTTTTTGCCTTAGCGATATCCCTAGCGCCCCCTGGAGTGCCACGCTCATCCTATTAGGTGGTGCTGGCCCTACGCCATCTCATTTCCTTCTTACTGCCCATGACGGTTGGTCGAAGTGCCTCGTCTTGCATTGCAAGAGTGTTAGCGGTTCTTTACAACCCATTGTTCTATCTTCTTTGTATATAGTTCGTAGGTAGTTAGTTAGACCATTAAGTTAAGTATTAGGTTAGTTGAGTAGTTAGAGTCCCGGTTGGGACTTCGCCCTGGAGCAGGGCATGGCCTGCTCTCCTGGCTTCAAACCATGCTCCTCGTGCAGCAGGCCAATGCCTGTTCGTGACCCCCATGACAGCTGTGTGAAGTGCTTGGGGGAGTCCCATAAAAAGGACTTGTGCAGGATCTGCAAAAACTGCCCTGTCTGTGTGCCTTTAAAAATTTCTCTATATAACTTGGTTATGATAATTTAATATAGAGAGAGCCATATGTGTGCAATTCTTCTACCATGGTTGCTATTTAAAATGTCAACAGTTACCATACATCGTGATATCTGAGAAATTAGACAGAATTTTTTCCCAAACTTTTCATTTGTTATTGTTGGAGTCCTGCTCAAAGGTATGTGATCTGTGTGAAATCTTTTAATGGAAAGTGGAGATTTTGTTTTCTTCAGAATATAATATTTCTGAATGAAGTGAGCCCTGAAGTTGGCTTCCTTTTTTCCCCCTCTGGACATTATACCATGCTGAAAGTTTCACCATATTGTACTTTCAGTTGTGTCACAGGTCAAAGGGGAAGCCTCAGGCAACAATGGGAAAAGGACACCTTCATATTATTTTCTTTCAACTGGTGAATCATTTTTTTGACTAGTGATGATGGGAGTAGTCCAGTGGCAGATTAATGATTTTGCCGCCCCTAGGCCCTGAAATAATTGCCGCCCCCAGCCCCATATGAACTCGTTTTAGTTTTTTTACAAATTCGTTTGAACTAAAATGAATCTAAATATCATTAAAATAATTGAACATTTACAAGTTTTATTATAAATAAAATTACAAGTACGAGCAGACCCTCACTTGAATGCGCGTCTGTATAGCGGGATTTCGCTTATAGCGCGGGACCGCGCATGGATCCAAAACTGAGAACTGCTTAATTTCTTCCTTCCAGTCATATTATTAATGTTTAGGATTCTTGCGAGTATGTTTACTAAATGGCGTCATTGGTGGTTTCAATACAGGCTATGATTGGTAGAATCACGGCGTCACTAATGCCACGATTACAAAAATGCTGCTATTATAAATTTGCCGCCCTAGGCCTAGGCCTTGTAGGCCTAGGCAATAATATGCCACCGGAGTAGCCTGGTATACTGAAACATCTTCAATGTGAGGAAATAACTTGTTAAAGCTGTGTGTGTCCCTTGATTTTTGCATCCAGATAGCTGACACAAAATAATTAAAAGAACGAAAAACTACCATGTTACATACAGGCCAAGGCCTCCATGTGCCAGAATGTTAAAGCCATGGGTGGTTATGTTATGCTATACAAAGCACACAAGATTTTTTTATAGGGGAGAAGGTAAAACGCCGCATTGAGAATACTGCATTTAAAAAGGTGATTTAAAAAAATTGCTTGGCTTTCATTGAAAGTGTAGCATTTTATTAAAATAGTGAAACAATGTCTATTGTGTAACAGTGAGGAAACAGCGATTGCTGCTGTGTCAGAATGACTTCTGGGGGGAGAAATACGTAAGAGTCCTGATGACTTTAACAACTCTGTTGACACTGATGTGTTACAAAATTATCTAAATTATATGAAAGTGTTAAAATAATCAGGAGTTGAAGTCACAAGACAAGTAGTGTTGGCAGTTCTTTAAGAATAGGAGACTAGATAATGGAGTTTGAGTAATCTAGGTTTCTAGTGTTCTTCTGTGTGAGTGGCTTGTTACACACTGGAGGTCACAGAAAATTAGCTCAGTGTGTATCAAGCTCATTTGAACTAGGACTCAGTTTAGCTCCAATACAATTACTAGACTCGCCCTTCTTTACTTCTGCATTTAAGAGAAAGGGGATACCCACTGTCTTCTGAGAAGAGAGTAATATCACTGCTGCTTTTCAATAGTTAAGAGAAAATACTCATTCCGTCTTGCAGATTAATCTTGGCCATGGAGGGAGGCCAGGAATTTGATGTCTAGATGTCCAAAATATTTTTTTCAGAATCTACATACTTGATAGTTGTGATGCAGGAGATAAAACAGGATATAATCTTTTATGATTCCAAATTTGTATGAGTTATATTTATTTTAAAACTAATTTATTATGGAAATGCAAGGTGAATCGTACTTCAGTATTTGTAAATTCTAAAGTCCCTCTTATGGCCTTTAGATATATAGATATAGATATGTATATAGAGATAGATTAAAATCATAGTACATACTCATGTTCTATACCTGTCCCTTTAGTTTCTTGTCTCCTTCAAGAGTTCCTTGCTTAGTGATTAAACCAGTAGTTTTGTCTATTTGTGCAAACAAATTGATTTTCTGTATCTTCTTATGTTAAGATCTAGAGTTAGGAAGTTGTCATTTATAATATTTAGTAATTTCAAGGATGTTTTAGGACTGTCAACATGAGACCTCCAGCATATATCCCTCAAATTTGAAGTTCCCCATCATCACATAGCTTCCCCCCCCCACACACACACACAATATAGATAGGTGCGTCATTCTGTTCCCTAGTGGGATTTGGTGGTCTAGCTGACACCAACTAATACCCAATCTTGTGCTTTATGGACATTGATCTGTAAGCATTCACAATCATTTTCTAACAAGGTATTGGTTACTCATGCCATTTTTCACGGAGTGCCACTCTCCTACCTCTTTTGGCCACTCAGTCCTTCCTAAATAGGTTATGACCATTGATTTTAACATTCCAACCATGGGAATCATCTCATCAGGTTTCAGTAATACCAACTAGATCAAACTTGTGCATTGGTTAAAGAATTTCTTCTCTTCATGTCTTTTGGTTCCTTGATTAATTTTGTTCTCGGCCTCTTGATTTTGCGTTGACTGAGTGCTCATATCTTCCCTCTTCTTACCTTTCTTTTTGTTATTAGTTTAATGCCCTCCTGATTATTCTAGCCAGCCTGTCCCTCAGAAGATTGATCCCATTCTACAGAGGTGGAGGCCATCCAAACTATATAGCCCACAAAACCCTCCACCCTACCCCACTTATGTAGCCAGCGGTTGACTACCAGCATCTTCTGCCTTCTGTTTTCCTGTGCTCGTGGGAGAAGAAGAATATCATAGAAGATTGCATGGAGGTTCTCCTTCATCACACTTCCAAATTCCTTGGAGTCATCTCCTGTCTGTGAGAGAGCTCATGATACAGTGTCACTAGTGCCGATATGAACCATCACTAATGGATCCTTTCCTCATCAACTTCAAAAGTTTGTCCCATCTTAGAGTGATGTCTTGTGTGTTGGCTCCAGGAAGGCGGCACACAGTCATAGTGTCCGCCTCTTCCTTGCAGAATGTTCTTTCGATTCTTCTGACTATTAAATTGTGAACATGGGTCAGCCATCTTCCTTGGATGGTTGCAGAACTCTTTGTGGACAAGATTGATTTTTCTTATTGTTTGGATTGAGCTCCCAGACACAGGTGTGTGCCAGACTTCTGTCCATTCCCTTGGACCAGCTAGATCTTGAGAAGTATCTTCCATGGGACTTGGTATCACTTGGAGAAATTCCATGCACATAGAAGTTTCCCAGTCCTCTTCTCATTGGTGGCCACAACCCGCCCATCCTCACCTACCTATCTCCAGCTGTGTAGAATGCTGCCATGACCTCCTGCCTCTAGTGGTTATGAACTGCCGGGTCTCCTCTCTGACTTCCTGCCTCTCCGAATACTTGGACCTGGGATACTGATGTTTCCTGAAGCTGGCTGCCTAGGATCTCCTCAGCTTTAAACGTTGCAGTGTTTAAACACAATAAGTTAACATTAATTACTTCTAAACTTCTGAAAGATTTTTAAAGAAATCTTTAAATTTGTATAGTTTTTTTTAATCACCTAATTATTTGTCTATTCATTAACATGTGGCATTTAACTTTTTGATAATAGAATTGTCCCTTCCCAAATAGGCCTTCAATGTAAATGTTAATCTATATATCAGTAAGAAATACCGATTTAGTATTGCTGTCCTCACAAAGTTAGAAGTTCACCAATTGATAACATGAAAATGTGTGCCTAA
Organism: Malaclemys terrapin pileata; assembly: GCF_027887155.1. NCBI lineage: Eukaryota > Metazoa > Chordata > Testudines > Emydidae > Malaclemys > Malaclemys terrapin. Next base: position 53,109,265 of record NC_071510.1, on the reverse strand, counting down.
GTCTTCAACGGCCAGAAGCTGGGCTCCAATATGCAGCCCACCCCACATCCAAACAAGTGGAGAATACTTGTACTCACCCGCAGATCCAGAAACTAATTGCTGCTATACATTGGTTTCTCTCCTCATCTCACAGGCAGAACACCTCCATTCCCCAGCCCATCCATGCACATATCTACCATCCCACAAAACTGTTAAGAAACACTACTGAATTCCTCATTTCAGAAGTAGAAATAAGCTTCATCTTGGATTCATTGCCTCCCAACTGCCCCCAATTCACTTTCTGTGTGATGACAGGAAGTTTTTTGGGGACCTTGTATCATGTGCTTTACAAATAGAAGCAGAGAGATCATTGTGTTTTTAGGGCCCTTGCCTTTTATATTTTAAAAAACCCAACGAAGAACAGGTTCTTCAACATGAAGTGCCACATGTTCGAAAAATTCGATTTACCAAAATTGCTAATCCCATAATGATGCCAGTGTTTTGAAAAGCTTGAAAATAACTCCTCTTCCCAGTATTTTCTTAATTTGGCAAATCTTGCTTTTTCTTTTTTTTTTTCAAAATTTAATTCCTCATTGATATACAGTGTGTATGCACACATGCATGTCTTCAGCTCATATAGCGTTTGACTCTGTACAAAGATGACTGGGTATTTACATGAGCTCCTGACCACCTGAGCAGCTTTGCTGTTCCCCCTTTTTTCCCCTTAGAGGTCTTGCACAGCAGATGGGCTTATCCCTGGGACAGATTAGACCTCAAGCAGTCCAGAAAGTACTGGGTATTTTTATTTAATAAAATGAATTGCTAGGATTGCTATTTTAAACTAAAAACAAATAAATAAAACCCATTGAGCTGTATCCTGCATGTGCTTCCTGAGTGGACTTCAGTGGAAGACCCACATGCTGAGTGCTTTACAGGTTCAGATTCTAAAAATCCAGAATTAAAGTTCCCATGTCAACCATTACTCTCTGTCCTTATGCACGTGTGTAACAGTGGATGAATTAAATTAATAGGTTGATGAAATCTTTGAAATTCATCAGCTACATGAATCCATTATTCCACACCTTCATATTCATGGAAGCAAACACACTTCCATCACCTGCATGATTTCAGTGGCGAGAGAGCTCACCATTTAGTGAACCTGGAGTGGACAATTTTCAGTTGAACTGTGGTGAAAGTTTGGAAATATTCATTAACTTTTAAAAACTATTACAGAACTTTGAAGGAGACTTCTACCAGCTAATATATATACACTTCTAATGACAGATATCTCAATTGAAATTGTAGGGGGAATTGGTCAAGGAGTCTCACAGTGTAACCAAAATAGAAAGAAATTCAAAAAAGGTGCTATAGAAGCAACTGATGATCCAAATGGAGAACTAGGCATTTTAGAACTTATATATGAGCTGTCTGCTTTTAGACGCCAGGAATTTGTGAGGTGTTCATATTTCTCATGTTTTACAAAAATATGCTTGAATGTGAAGCATAAATTGAAATGATCCCTGGCACACTTTCACAGCCAGTAATTGCAACATTATGAATGAAATGGTACATATCATAGTTATGCATGAGGTCTTTCGCAAGTCTGCAAGGTACTGATTGAGAAAGAAAGACCCAGTTTCTTCGCAACTTATCTCTACTTTTTCCAGTCTGCAGCAGGCAGAAGAGTGACTTGTGTCCACTCATTTAGAGCTCTGCTCTATACATCCAATTCAGTCATACTTGAGCGATAAACTTCTTGCTGGAGCCAACCAGGAAAACTTTTCCCCATAATATGGGTGAAATTTATTCCATACAGAGGGTCAGTGCAAGGACTATGTAACACTTGATATCCCACCTAAGTCCTATTTTCAAGACTTAATGGTGTGTAGGTCTTATGCTGGTCTGTTGTGAATACAATTTACAAACATCATGTTCAGTTATAAGTCAAAATTGCAAAAGTTATGCAGTTAACTCTTCGCAGTTCTGCAGTCACTACTTTAACTGTTCCACAAATAGATGTTTTAGTGTAATGCAATTCTGCGTGCTGTTTCAGTCAGGCATGTCAAAATTGCAGTGGAGCTGATAGATTCAAGTTACACTAGTTGTTTTCCACAGCTCACTAATATTTTTCAAGAAATCATTATGAAGGCTTAAAGTACACACAGTACAGTTCGGATCAGAATTTCCTTCACAGCTTTCTTGGATTGGTTGGGCCCGTTCCTGCCAAATTCATGCATACCATAAGAAATACCTACCATGAATCCGATATTGTGATAAGTTAAGTACTGGATTGTAGATTTAAAAAAAAAAGAATTATTCATGCAGATTTTGAGAATAATTTTAACCATTTCAAAAATAAATAGTGTTTCACCAATTTCAGGAAAACATTAATTTATCCATGTGCTCTGTTATATGAATTTCACTATATGTTCTTATAATATAGAGTAATGTGATGTATTTGTTTGCTCCCTACAAATTGAGGATTTTATGGTTCCCATTTCTTTTCTAGGATAACATACAATTCTGACCCTGTTTGAGTATTGTAAATATATTGTTTGAGTATTGTAAATATATCTCTTTGTTGGTTTTATGCTTTTAAAACTCTGAATGCTGTTGTCTTTTTTCCAGCCATATATTCTACTCACACAATATAAACTGCTTCAAAAGAATCAGAGTGCAATAGAGGCTATTCTAAATGAAGTACATTAAATGAAACACAGAGATGGCTTTTTAAACATTAAAACACACAATATGTTGCTTGGAAATTTAAATGCTTTTAATTCTATACTAACACTTGACTAACATTCATTAAGAAGTGTTAAACTGTAGTGGTACTTTCTGTTGACAGTGGTTCAAAGAGCAAATCTGCAGTGGGCATAGACAGCGGCAATACTTCCAAAGAAGCAGCTGCTTAATAAGACATTTGTCACTACATGAGAAACCTATTTAGTCTTGTTTAGGCCAGGGAGCTTTTTCATGCATCCAGCTATTCTTATGTGACAGGTGATTTTTTTTTTTTTACAAGGACAGTAGCCCTTTTCAGCAGTTTGCTTTCTCAGCAGCCAGTTATTCAAGACTTTGTGGTACAAAAACAATAAAAGAATATTTTTGTGAACATCCGTTGCTACTTTGCTATTTTGGAGATGCTTTAAGAATTCCTTTTTATTGTGACCTTTTTCTACTACAGATTATGTCCTGCCCCTCCTCCCCCCCCCCACAGATGGCTGCAAGAGAAAATAATATACATTTTAGAGGATTTTAGAAAGTCCATAACTTTTTATCATCCATTCTCAAGTCTACAAGTCATCTTATATAAAAATTAAAAATAAATGCTAATTTAATACAGTTTCATTCACCACATGAAAACACACACACACACGTTTGAAAAGTTTATATAAGAATCTAAACTTCTTCAGAAAACACCCACACATTTGTGGTTAGAGTGAATACATCCGCAATTTTAAACTCCTATCTAAAACTCTGGGATATTTGAATGAGTTGATAGAGCTAAATCTTCCAGCCCCTCAGAGTTACATTTCTGTTATTCCAGTAGAGGCTGATTGACTAATCTACTGCATATGGTGTTAAAATTTCATCATATGTAGGCTTGGGAAAGATTAGATTGTTATCGATAAACATCAGTAAACATTGATTTTACTGTACATGCACAACTAGACAACATTTCCATTACTGATTATCAAAATTTGCAGATAGGCAAAGTAATAAAAATGCTATGCTAATACTAGAGTTTGATTTAAGGATATTTACTTTGTATATTTTGAGATTTGATTATGACAATTTGTGTTGTAATGGTTAAAAGTTTAACTTTTTGAATCTTAATGACAACTGTCAGTGCATAATTTTTTTCTGACTCCATAGTTTTCAGTAGCTATGAAAATTTAGATTAATAAAAAGAAAAAAATACTTAAAACCCATAATTTTGCATGACTAGAAATTTAAATTGATAAATATTGAAAAATGCTTGAAAATGAACATCAGTATTTGTCAAAATTCTAAAAAAACAACAACCTTAAGCCCCCTGAATTCTGCCAGGCCTACTCATGTCATTTTAAATTGTATACTATAGCTATTTAAAAATGTAATTCATTTATATGTTTTAAAGTGGACATCTAGAACTCTGGGAGTGAAATCCTGGCCCTAATGAAGTCAATAGCAAAATTCTCATTGAGTTTAATGGGGCAGGATTTCACCTGAGGTGCCAAAGACTCTCTCCCAGCAAACATTTGTGTATATATTTAAAGTTAAACACATGCACATAGCCAGTGCAGTCACTAAGACTACTCACATTCTTAAAGTTAAGCAGATACTTAAGTGTTTGCATGATTGAGGCCTTAGTCTTTTCGTAGAAACACACAAAATGTATATGGATCAATATTCAAAAGCTAACATTTTTTGAATAGAGTGAATTTTTCTTAAATGTGTCTGATTGGGGTGATTGGAGTAGTGTTTTTGATAAAATTTTCTAATTACCATGAGCTATGCATTAATACGAATATTTTCCACCAGAAATTTGATTGAGGCATAAACCTGTAAGGTATAATCTGTGTATTTCGTGGTCAGAGCTATGAATTGGGTGACGATGTTGGTCATTCATAGGGAATGGAGCC